>NC_084888.1:2854687-3162500 GCF_958979055.1 Alnus glutinosa
GTATTTCAGCCTGAAAATCTAAGAAACTCATTTCTTTGTCACGGCAGGAAAAGTTAAAGATGGTAACAAAAGAATTAAAGGCAGGATTTAAACCACTTGTGATGAATGAGATGAGGTCATCATCATCCACAGGTTTTCCCCCGGCAGCCAGTTGGTCTGCCCACTTCTTTGCTGTATTGAGATACTCAGTGCAGGTTTTGCTTCCCTGCTGCAAGTTTTGGAGCTGCCTCTTGAGGTGTGAGATGCGGGACTTTGATTGAGAAGCAAACCGGGTAGCTAGAGTAGTCCAAGCTGAGTGGGAGGTGTTTAGCCCGTACATGGAGGACACCAAAGATGGTGTTAACGAGCATATGATCCAGTTGAGAAGTTGCTGGTCTCTTTTCTGCCATAAGACATAGGCAGGATTCGGCTGCTGTTCTTGAGTGTTAGCATTGGTCAGTGTTTTTGGTGGACAAGGCTCAGAGCCATCTACTATCCCCAAAAGATCATTGCACCGAAGGATGGGCAGAAATTGAGACACCCAATCAAGGTAGTTGGGGCCATCAAGCTTGACAATGTTGAGAGATGTTGAGTTAGGTAAGGTAAATGCTAATGCAGTAGATTCAGGGGAAGGAATGGTGGTGGTTGAAGAAGAGGAGTCTGCGGAAGAAGTGGCCATGGAAGAGCGTTGGCTTGTTAAATGCTCTGATACCATGTAAGAATAAGGCTTGATAATCTGTTTGGTTGCTTGAACCAGAACAGAGAGTTTGTATGTATATATATAGCCAAGTTGGCTTCTAGCATTTGTACAAAGGTCTTTACAAGAGCTGAGAGATGTTACTACAAGAAGTTAAGGATCAAGGGGATCAACATGATCCGTAAAAAGAGAAAACTAAAGCAGGAAACATGGAAGGAAAAGGGGGGCTGCTATGCAGGAAACATGGAAGGAAAAGGGGGCTGCTGTATGCAGGAAACATGGACACATGTTTCCTTGCTGTCACATGTGGGGCTGCTATGCAGGAAACATGGAAGGAAAAGGGGGCTGCTGTATGCAGGAAACATGGACACATGTTTCCTTGCTGTCACATGTGCTTTGTTGACTTAAGGGTCTGAATTCACTTTAACACCTACATGATCCAAAAAAGGGATATATTCACCTGGCTTCCCCATAGATAGGGGCGGGGAGTTGGAGAAGCAACCGTTGAGGCAAAAAACGGAGGTGGCACAGCTCCAAGACCATAATAAGCCAAAACAAGAAGCTCGTCTATAAGCTGCTATCACTGACTATCCTTATATTCAAATTAATGTATATAAAGACAAAAGGCGATTAAAAAAATTCATAAAGTCAAAGCAATTAAAAAAACTAAACATATTCTCATCACAAACCTGCATAGAGCTCGACCAATCCTGATAAGGTGTTCTTGGTATTTCCTGTAAATACAAATGAGAATGCTTTACAACCAAAAAAGAAAAGAAAAGTAAAAAAAGAAAATGAGGGTTAAGAGGAAGACGAGGATACTTGAGCTGAAGAAGCTGGTTTGGAAGGCTTAGGAGGTGTGCTCTCTTCCCCTGTCCCCATCAAGTTGTTTCAAAAAAGCCCCTTCAAGTTCTATGAAGGGCCTGAAAACACCATATTGAATAACCAACAAACAAGCTGGAACAGGCCAATATTCTTTCCAATAGTCATATACTATTCTTAAAGAAAAGCCAACCACCAAAAGCGTACAAATCTAAGTACAACTCAACTCAATCTAATCCATTACTAACAATCTATTTGTGCTTAAAAGTATACGGGGCCCGTGGCAACAGAACACGTAAGTACTAAGAACAGAATTATTACGAAGTTAATCGAAGGAGCGGAAGATGAAGAAGTGGCCATGCGAATTAAAAACTAATATAGGAAACAAGTCTGCATATAGGACATCGTTATCATCTGACCGTCCTGGTCCGTCCATTACTAGTTTAATGTGGAGATGTGTGACCTAATTGATGACAAAATGGTAGATTTTCAATTTTTTTTTTTTTGCTTCTTTTTTAATAAAGTTTGAGGTGTATTCTTAGAGGCATAGGGCAACCCCCATGTTGAAGTTTACAACAGTTTCATTATCAGGCATTGTAAATCAACTATTAATTGCTCGTTTTGTAAAAAATTGGTTCTCTTGAATTAGTGTTTAGTCACCATTACTAAGTTCACCTCAGTACAAGCAAGGTCGCACGCAGGGCCCAACCTTAAGGTCAGGTACACTCCCCAACAACAGACAAGCACCTCAGAACGCTGGCTTGTTTAAGTTGGATGGGATGGTTGGTGGTGACAGCCCAAGTGAATTATTGACCCCTAAAGGCTCGCCCCTTGACTAATCGGACCAAACCAGCAACAAGGACAAAAAAAAAATATTAAAAATTAAAAATAATAATAATAAAGAAGCTTAAACCAGCAACATTAGGCGACAAAAATGGTCCAGTTTTGTGAGGACACATTGCTCAGTTGCATCATAGCTTGTTTTATTCCTTTTTTTTTTTTTTTTTTTTTGAGGTGAGGGATTTAGGACTT
The DNA here is from genome assembly GCF_958979055.1 of Alnus glutinosa. Lineage (NCBI taxonomy): Eukaryota > Viridiplantae > Streptophyta > Magnoliopsida > Fagales > Betulaceae > Alnus > Alnus glutinosa. The sequence goes on from NC_084888.1 coordinate 2,857,218, forward strand.
GCAGACTTTCTTACGACCCCAAAAGAAGACAAATAACCATCGAAAGAAGAGTCCAAGCACTGGTTTGAGAAAACTTTGGCCACAACCCACAGAAATCTACACAACCCAACTCAACCCACTTCAACCACACAAGAATTACACCATGAAACAGTATATCTCATCAGGAATAGAAACACATTAGGCGTCCTCGTCGGCAATGTACTTGGCGGTGTGCGGTGGTTGTGCCTCGAGAGTGAGAGAGCTGGGACTTGAAATTTGGGCGGAACGAGCGGCGGCATCGCACGTCAGCTTTCCGTCCTCCTGGTGTGACGGGTCGCTTGAGAATGGTGGTTGTGCCGTTGTGGTGTAAGAGGCGTCGCACAGGGGGAAAAATTAGGCCTGGGCGGGGAAGGGAAGTTTGGGGGGAAATTTAGAGGGGTGTTTTCACGTGAATGAATTTTGGGTAGTCTGTGACGCGTGAATTTGTTTCCTTTATTATTATTATTTTTTTATTTTTTTAAAAAATTTACTTATAACCCATATTTTTCATCTATTTTATAAAATGATATCCAAATTTTTTTAAAAAAAAGAGTAATTTAAGGTATTTATCTTCTAGTTTTTTTTTTTTTTAATTTCAACATTTTGTTATAATTTTTCGTTAAATTTTATCAAAATTTTTAAAATACCTATTTTATACATCTATATGTGGATCTGTATAACTAATAGTTGATTTAAAAAATAGATTATATAAGATATGTAAGAGATGTAAAAAAATTTCTCATTTAGTTAAATTCTCATCGATATTTAAATCTTAGTTTGAATCCTATATATCTAATTGTTGATTTAAAAAAAATATGTATAAAAAATATAAAAAAATAATTTCTTATTCAATTAAATTTTGACCAATATTTAAATCTTAGCAATTTTTTTTCAAAAAAAAAAAAAATGAATATTTTGAAAATTAACATAATTTAATGAATTTCTTAATAAATGATTGAAATCGAAAAAAAAATTTTAAAAGTTTTATTAACACATTTTAAAGTTTTGCTATAGTTTTCTTTTTTTTTTTAAAAAAAAAAAAAATAGTGACTGACGTGACGTGGCATTGTTTCCTTTATTTCTCTCTTTTGTACGAGGTTTTGATTTGTTCATCATTTTCATGGAAGTTCTCTAGGTTTTTCTCCGCAACACTTATAAACCCAAGAAACCTTAACGAAGTATCTTTTGTTGGCGGCGCTGTAAGTTCACAATACTTTTCTCTTTCACTTTGTTTCCCATAATTTCGTTTCAATTTTCTCTCTATTTTTCTATCTATCTGTCTCTCTCTCTGTTTGGTTGCTGAAAAAACTGTCGTTGGTTTAGAAAATTTGAGGAAAAAAACCGGCTTTTTTGCAAAATCGAGGGGTTTGCGTTTAATTTTTGGATTTGACATGTTTTAAGATCTCTGGGGTTTGACGATCTCCAGAGCCATCATTGTTTGTGTCTTATGAGTTTGTTGATGTTTCTTTGTATGGGTTTCTTAGATTAAGTTTTATTTGTCTGCTTTGAGTAGCCTCTGTTTGGTTGCTGCCAAAAAAAATAAATTAAGAAGTAAAAGGATGGAGGTTTTTTTTTTAAAAAAAAAAATGCGCAGTTTATTTGGTTCCACACTTCCACATAAGCGAGTCTGTTCCTGTTTATATTCCATTTTTCCAAATAATCAAGTAAGCTGGTGAGTAAGGTGTTTCTTACGTGGCCAGAAGAACAGAAGAAAATGTTTGTTCTTTGTCATATGCGGAAAAAAAGAATCTGATTGAATTGGTTTTTTAATTTTGACAAAACCCATTGTTGTTTTAATGGAAGAGGGTTTTAAATAGGTCATAATCGAAGGTTGATGACCTCCCTACGACCAGAACATCATCTTCTATCTTTGGATCCTTCAGGTTCTTACGAATTTCTTGGATTTCATTTAACTTAATCCCCACTTTCACTGGCATCACTCCAATGTTTTCCATGCTTAACCATGTTGAAAATTCATGATAGAAGAACTTGCAAACCGTTATAGTGCTGTGTGTTTGAGTTATTGCCATATACTTTATTTACCAATTGCATTGATTAAGCAACTTAGATTGAAGGAATGAGTGATTCCACTTGAAACTGCCGGATGATGTTGGGACATTGCGCAAGGGCTTTGAGTTCCATTTCACTCTCACATTTTATTGGGACAATGAAATAACTTCTATGATCCATCCCTTCTGATGGCCGCATGTGATAGACATTTTTCAGTTTTTTGTTCCTTAATAAATATTTTCAGGTCATGCATCAATGCATGCTCTACTATACATGTAAGTTTTAGTTTACTGAAGTTTAACTATGCAGATAGGTTATTCTAAAATCTGGAGGATACACTTGTTTTAGTTAAGAATGGTGGTCTCTGGATGTTAAAAGTTCTTTAACAAACATATATAATTTCCTCAAGAGGTTGGCTCAAGTGTTGTAAGGGCCTTGGTGGCATTTCCTTCATGTCTAAAGTTCGAATCTCCTTGGGTGCAAACAATTCCTTGGCACCAGTCCGACAGTGAAGCCAGAGTATTACCTAATCTATGTGGAGGGGACACTTTGTATGGGTCCGAGGTTTACCAAACAAGGGTGGGTACACGAAGTGACCCTCCTTTGGAGGGGTTCCTCGTAATTAAAAAAAAAAAAGGGGGAATGTTTTCCATTGTTAACGTGTTGAAAATTCTTGATGGAAGAACTTGCAAAATGTTATAGTGCTGTGTGCTTGAGTTATTGCTATTTACTTTATTTACCAATTGCATTGATTAAGCAACTTAGATTGAAGGAATGGGTGATTCCATTTGAAACTGCCAGATGATGTTGGGACATTGCGCAAGGGCTTTGAGTTCCATATCACTCTCACATTTTATTGGGACAAGGAAATAACTTCTATGATCCATCCCTTCTGATGGCAGCATGTGATAGACTTTTTTTTTTTTTTTTTTTTTTTTTTTTTTGTGTTTTGTTACTTAATAAATATTTTCAGGCCATGCATCAGTGCATACTTTTACTATACATGTAAGCTATAGTTTATGGCAAGTTTAACTGTGCAGATAGTTTGACTGGATATTTAAATTTCTTTAACAAACATATATAAGTTCCTCAAGGGAAAAAAATTGAGAAAAAGGGAATGGTAATATCTGTTAAATACCTGTCTTAGGTATTTCTTGTCAAGCAATATCTGCTCTTAACCATCAGAGCTGTTGCCTCAACTATATGTTTTTGCTCTGATAGTATTTTGTGTTGTTTTCAAGCCTCAGCTTTATTATAGATCAATGAAGCACATCGTGAAGATTATGGCATTGCTGGTTGGCATCTCTGCCTCATGGTTTGGCCTCTTGAAGACATCTATGGTTCCAAGTAGCCATACTTTGTTAGTGAGTTAATTTTCAGATTTTTTTTTTTATTAATCTGTTTAATATAATTTCTCCAATGTAGACAATGTTCAAAGTGCCCTGTTTCCATCTTCTTCCCAGCTACCTATCTATTTTATCATGTGCCTTGGATGCTACGGCCTATTAATGGTTGGAGTTGGTCTGATGCGGTTTCCAACTTGTCCTCAAGAAGCATTGCTTTTGCAGCAGGTATTTTTCCTTTTTTTTTTCCTCATTCATTTAACATTGCCATATCATATATAGTGTATTTTGGTAGCATTGTTGTTATGCAGATCTGCTTTCTTTCTTTTAGCTGTAGATATGTTGAAGATGAGATTTCCACTTGTAAGTGTTGGGTTTTCTCACAACATTTGAACAACTACCGCGGCAACTATACAAAGACTTTGTCAAGGATTTCTTTGATTTTCAACTTTACTGCTTGAATATTGTTTAGAGTTTTTCCCTTTTGTTTTTATACAATACATGCATAGCAGCTTTAAAGTTGCTTCTGAATTCTGATACCGTCCAAACTTGATACATACCATAATGGAAATCTCAAATTTTGTTCCGACAAGTAACGTGAAAACCAGGATGCAAATTGTGAAGTAGCTAGTCGATGGACTTTCATTATTATTTTGCTGTGGGAGTGCTCATCTGATAGCTGAGAAACGCAAGAGTTTATTTGAAGAATTTGTATCAGTTCACCATGTTTAGCAACAAATTTGAAATTGTTGACTGTTAGATGCATATGATTGAGTTTTTATTTTTTTTTCCTTTGGTGATAATCAGCAGCCTGAAAATGAGCATGTTATGATTCTGATAAGCAGTCATCTGTGTGCAGGTATTTTGGAATTATGATGATATTTTTGCATTGCTATCAAAATGTTTAAAAGTGCCTTTTAAACGTAATTTGTTGGTCAAATAAATAGACTGTCCTCTAACTAAATATTCAGTTATTATTATCCATAAAAAAATATAAAAATCATTATTGTTGTTATTATTACCATCATTATGATCAATCACCGTCTGTATATTTTTTATATCCTTGAATTAAGATCATACTTGTTTTCATGCTTTGCAGAGTCGTAATTGTAATGTTTCTTTTGTAGGACATCATTGAGGCCAAGGATTATTTGAAGCCAAGAGGGGTTGACGTGGGTTCGGAATGATTCGAGGATCTTTGAACGTTGTTCAATATGCCAGTGGAGTGGGGAATTGCCATTTTCAAACAAAGATAGGTCTGCCGTGTCTCCCTAAAGCTTATCTGTAGCCCCTGGACTCGGCTTCAATTGCATTTCTTCACTTATTTTGCAGTGGCATTTTTTTTTTCTTGCACAAAGGAAAAGAAAGAAAAAACGAATCACACTATTGGGATATAGTTGTAAGAATGAAAATTTATGTCAATTTCCCTTTTTTCGGTTGTAGTAAGTACAGAGAAAAATAAAGAGGAAGGGAACCTTTTTTTTAAATATCTTTATTTCTTGTATGGTAAATTTCTATCCAAATCCCACACGCAAAATATTTTTTTGAAAATAATTTTTACGTTGAAAACGTTTGGTGCAGACCAAAAAAATAGTCAATGAAAATTATTTAGAAAGGCAATAAATATCAAGGAATCTAGGGCAAAAATCTGGCCCCCTCGATTTAGTGACAAAGCGTGTAATTTTTTTTTTTCATGAAATATTCTTTGTGCGGTTATCTTTTTTGCAATCTCCCTTGTAAAGTTTTAAAATTTTCAATGTATTTGATGTATCGAATTTTCAATTTTTTGCAATCTCATATCTTCCGTTAAGGTTTGTAGTTCAATCAAACAGTCAAATGGTAAAATTACTCTTATGTTCCTGTAATTTTTAAAAAAATACAAAATTACCCTTAAAATTACAATTATTTTTTTAAAAAAATTAAGGGTATTTTGAAAATTTCTCATACTTGCGTTAGGATTTAACGGGTTGATGAAATTGCAAGCAAATTTTAAACTTTGATAGGGGGGAGATTGCAGAATTAATGGAAGTTCAAGGGAATTAATTTAAGTTTTTTCAAACTGCATTTTCTTCTTACTTCCACTCTTAATAAACCATACATTGAAAAAGAAGTGTTTAGAAATGATCTTTTATTTTCTTATCCCTTAAAGTGAACCAAAGATGATATAAACCCTCCATCACTAATAAAAGTATGATTTGGCTTTGAATCTCACATAAGTGTTACGAAAATTAACAATGTAAACTCTACTTCTAGATTACATATACCAGCATCCAACAAATTATTTAGAAGTCAATTTTGATGTGGCTATTTCAAATGGAAATATTATTTGAGTGTAAAGTGACGGATGACTTATTTGAAATATGAAGATTATATTTCTTGAAATTGAAAACTCAACGAATAAATGCAAATCAAATTAAAACAAAGGAGATAAATATAACTTTTCCCACTTCTTTACGTAGTTCATAGTAAGCATATTCCCTTAGTATATATATAGGGGTGTGTGTGTCTATAAACAGCTGTACCTTGGAAAGTCGGTTTCAAAATAAGAAATTCGACCGTTGAAACCCTAAACCTTTCTGCTCTCCCTTTCTCTCTACATTCTACTCATTAACCCTAAGTCCTGCAAATATTGCGGTCCAACAAAACTCTAGGTATTCTTGTCAGAAAGATCAGAGGGAAATCCTAAAAGATACTCTACTTTCCGATTCCCCCTCTGATTTTTCATTAGCCCTAGGTCTCGGAAATATTCAGACAATCGAGAATTATCGGCATTCTTTGTGAGCAATTCCATAGAGAATTGAAGAGAAAGGCGGAGGAGATAGCCTGATTTGTTTCGAAACCCTAAAGGTACTTTATTTTCCAATTCCCCCTTCAGATTTTCCATTAGCCCTAGGCCTTCGAAATATTGAGATCAACCAAGAATTTTGGTTATTCTTTGTGAGCAGCGCCAGAAAAAGGAAAGGAGAAATGAAAAGGAAGGCAGAGGAGAGTCTGTGTGGTCATGGAGAAAGTTGGGTGAGAGGGCCAATGATCGGCAAAGGAAGTTTTGGGTCCGTGTTTCTTGCTACTTCAAAGAAACCCAGGTCACGGTTCTCTTGTTTTCCTTCGGCCATGGCTGTGAAATCTGCAGAGGTCTCTGTTTCGGCTTCGCTTCAGAAGGAGAAAGAGGTTCTCGACAACGTCAAAGGCTGCCCTTATGTGATTAGCTGCTTTGGGGAAGAGACTACGACCCAAGAGAACGGTGAGATGGTTTACAACTTGTTATTGGAGTATGCTTCTGGAGGAACCCTAGCCGATTCAATCGAGAAATCTGATGGTTGTGGGTTGCCCGAACCCGATGTTAAGCGCTACACCAAATCGATTCTCAAAGGGCTTCGTCACATTCATGACTGCGGTTATGTGCACTGCGATCTGAAGCCTGAGAATGTTTTGCTTGTGCCCACTATTAATTCTAGTGGTAATTTTGTGGCAAAGATCGGGGATTTTGGGTTGGCGAAGAGGTCAGCACAGAGTAAGAAGAGAAGGTTCGACTCGGACCTTTACTTGAGAGGCACTCCGTTATATTTGGCCCCTGAAACGGTGATTGAGAGGGTACAGGAGCCTTCCTCTGATATTTGGGCTCTGGGATGTGTTGTGTGTGAGATGCTTACTGGAGAATCCCCTTGGAATAGGGCGGAAGAGTTGAACACAGAGGATCTTTTACGTTTGATTGGTGATGGGCATGAACTGCCTAAAATTCCGAGTAACATTTCTGATGAAGCAAGGGGTTTCTTGAAGGCGTGTCTTGTGAGGAAACGCATGTTCAGATTCACGGCTGAGATGCTAATGGATCATACATTTCTGGCCAGTGTAGGCGAGCATGATGATGAAGTAAAGGATAAAGGAATACTGGCTGTTCGGGATGAAGAACTAGTGGCTGCTCCTAGTTTTTCATGGCCCGAGACTGATTCTGAGATTAGTGGTCCTTCTTCTTCGGGTAATTGGAGCTTGTATTCTGATGATGCTTCAGCCTTTTCTTCTTGGCCAGAAGAAGATGAGGATTCGGAAGTGCAATTCATTGAGAGCTCTGGCAAAAAAGTCTCTCTTGTGGGTTCTTTGAACTGCCTGGCTTCAACCATTCCTATTGGAGCTTAGCAGCGACTATAAAAGAATATTGGAGCTCAGATAAAAGATGGTCTCTTGGCCTCGCTTCAACCATGCTTATTGGAGCTTATTGGCGGTGACTACGTAATACGTATGAAGTTTCCAATTGTACATTTTACAGTTTCCTTGTATGCTATTTCTAGCTAGCTATCTAGTTACACCAATATTTGGAAAGTAACAATTCCAACAACTATACATTGCATGTTCTGTCTTGCAAGATTTTGTATGTACTATCTCTGCCGTGACTTGGCTATATTAGTAGATTAGGAGCTCCCTTTACTAGAGGGGAACTATTCTGTTGTGGCTCAACTTAACATGTTGAAAATTTATGACAAAGACTAGCAAAATTTTATAGTGCTCTGTGTTTGGGTTATTTCTATGTACTTTAATTTACCAATTGCATTGGGTGAGCCACTTAGATTGAAGGAATTGGCGATTCCACTTGACACTGCGAGATGATTTTGAGATATTGCGCAAGGACTTTGAGTTCCATTTCACTATCACATTATAGTGAGACAATGAAATAACTTTCTATGATCTATCCATTCTTATGGCAGCATATGGTTGTCTTTTTTGCCAAACTACATGTCTGTTTCTATCAAAATATAGTTCACATATTGAAGAGAATTGGTCTGTTTACTCCCATCAAGTGCTAAACTATTAGACCAGATATATCTTTATCTCCGGATAAAGATAAATCTAACAATAAGTAGTTCTATTATGTTTCTACTACTACAAGTTGTATAGTTCTCTTATGTCTAAACTATATAACTTATAGTAGTAGGACTGTACAATCTTTAGATAAGAAACCTAAACTATATAACTTATAGTAGTAGAGACATAAGAGAACTATACAACTTGTAGTAGTAGAAACATAATAGAACTACTTATTGTTAGATTTATCTTTATCCGGAGATAAAGATATATCTGGTCTAATATAAACTAGATTCAATCTGTTGCTTTCTTTGATAAAAAAGTGTCTTCTTGTTGACACCAAGAGCTATATCTTTTAAGCCTTAATTAGAAAATACTGATATCAATGACTGATTCGGAAGGAAAGGAAAAAGGGGGGGGGGGGGGGGGGGGAGTGCGCTTAGTATTGTCTAGGTACGAAAAAAGAAAAAGAAAAAAAGGCGTGTTCATCGGTAAACAGGTGAGCAAAGAGGTTATGCTTCTACCTGTGCTTAATATTCCTAGACAGTAATGCTGCAATTAGTGGGGCATGTATGAAGGAGTGCCTTGAACCGAGTGGATAGCTTTTCTTTTAGCTATTACAACATACTTCAGACATGAAAATTACTTTCAAAAAACGTGTGTGTGTTGATTTAAGTTGCACTTTTGGCATTGTTTTCTTGTAAATTTATTCATCACACTGGCCCTTAGATTTGGGGTTTTTAGACATGAAGAACTCTTGCATACTTCCCTACTATTATTGCATGTGGAATTTTAACTTTAACTTTCTATTTTAGAAGAATAAGATGAGGAAGCAAAATTATGGGGAAAAAAAAGGAATGCAAGAACAAGGAGGTTCTTTCCCAAAAAAAAAAAATATGGAAAAAGAATGAATATGCTTGAAAAATAGAAGCAAAGGCATAGATTCTAAATTATAATGACATTACAGAGGATAGTGTCCTCTAGAAAACAGCTGACAGAATTTGCATATTTTCCAATTCTTTGAAGAGATAAGCAGGTCTCTAAAGCCTCCAAGGTTATTCTGTGGATCCAGATTGCCCCAGCAGAAGAGGTCTGTTAGTGAGTTAATTTCAAAAGATTTATTTTTTCTTGTTAATGGGCTTAAGATAATTTCTTTGCTGTAGATAATGCTCACTTTGCCCTGTATCCATCTTTTTCTCAGTTACCTATCTATTTTATCGTGTTCCTTGGATACTATAGCCCATTAATGGTTGGAGTTGGTCTGATGCAATTTCACAAGACGCATTGCTTTTGCAGCAGGTATTTTGTGTTTTTACTTAACATTGCCATATCATATCTAGTGTGTTTTGGTAGAGTTGTTGTTATGTGTCTCTAATTTGTCTGTTTGCTTTTGGTGAAGACTCCTTTTCTTTTTTACTTAAAAAAAAATGACTCTCTCCCTTTTTAACAGTTTAAGTTTATGAAGTGAACATTGCTGGGGGCAGAAGTATTATAGCATGAATTGGGGAAGCAAGGCTGACAGAGTTATTTTGAGAATACAATGAACTCTTGGACCCTTGGTTATATGTCATTGCAGAATCTTTATAAAGCTCATTTGTTGTAATGCAGAATCATGGGAGGCAAGTTGCATTTGCTGTTAATCCTTAAGTATTTCTCAATCCATTATACTGTGCTACAAAGATTCCTACAGAAATCTGCATTCTTTTCCTTAAGCCGTAGATGTATTGAAGATGAGATTTTTACTTGAAAGTGTCGGGTTTTTTCTCACAACACCTGAACAAATATGCTGGCAACCATTTATCTCATTCTTGTTTAAAAACATTCCGGGAAAAAGGATTTTTGAGGGTTTCTTTGATTATCAACTTTACTGCTTGCATGTGATCGGATTTTTTCCTTTTTATTTTTATTTAGTACATGCATAACAGCTTTGAAGTGACCTCTAATACCGCCCAAACTTGACACATACATAATGGAAGTGTCAAATCTGGTTCAATCGGATGATGTAGAAACCTGGATGCAAATTTTGAAGGAGCTACTGGATGAACCTTTAATGATTATTGTGTTGTGAGACCGCTCATCTGATTGATTGGAAACATAAGAGTTTGTTTGAAGAATTTGTAGCTGCTTTTTTTTTTTTTTGATAAGTGAAGCACATAATGAGTGAATTTGTAGCAGTTCATCATGTTTGGCACAAGATTTGAAATTCTTGACTTTTAGATGCGCTTGATTGAGGGTTTTTTTTTTCTTGGGTTATAATCTACAGCTCTAAAATATCGGCATGCTATGATTCATATTTTTGCATTGCACTTCTGAAAAATTTGTTTTTGTGCATATTATACATGAGCTGTTAGTTAAATAAATATAATGTACCCTAACTAAATTTCCAGTTAGTATCATTATTGTTGGCATTGTTACTATCATCATCATCATCATTTTATAGACAAAAAATTTACACATACTTTTCCTCCTTTTTTTTTTTTTTTTTCCCTGTTGGTTTTTAGTTGGAATATCAAGCAACTGATGTTTCATCCTTCATGTTCTTCACACTGTGGAGCTATATATCAAAAGCTTTGAGCGGATTTTGTTTGGTTTTTATCTCCTTGAGTCAAGATCATACTTGTTATCATCTTTTACAGAGTGGTACAGGTAACTGTAATGTTTCTTTTTGTAGGACATTGTTGAGGGCAGGGAATATTTGAGGCAAAGAGGGGTTGTTTGTACAATAGTTCTTCATGTTCTACACTCCTTTTGTTGTTTGTGAACTATTGTATATTATATATAAATTTAGCTTACTATACGTGAGGAAAAACATCTTATAGGCATTCCTTGGTCGTTGTAAATCCATCTCAGCTGTCCAAATGATATTAAATGAAAGTTTTCTCTATCGTAGTAGTGCTTTTTAGCAAGGGAGGATCTTAAAGACTTATCCTAATGCCTGAAAGTATCATTAGGATTTTTAGAAAATCGCCCATACAAGTACCATTAAGTTCTAATCATATGCACTAAGTAAGACCATTCATCTATGGAAATCAGATCAAATGATTTGGAGAGGATCTGGTTCTCATCCATGACTACAAGCATGACCTTTTAATACCTTTGTAGTATGTTTTTTATGGTGTCTGGCATTCTTTAAAGAGTAATGTTACTCTTTATACTTATTTCACACGCCATATCAACCATGTGCGAAGAGTAACATTACTCTTATTTCAATCCAAAAGTGATATACTCAATCATTCCAAGCTAGTTTGGCCTTTAAAATTTCAGGTTAGCCTTTAAAATTATGCGTATTTAAAAAAAACTCATGCATGCAATTTGAAAATGCAAATTTCTGCATTTTTCAAATCGCAATTTTTTAAAAATACAATTCTCAAACAATTTATATTATGTGATTTGATTTTAAAATTGTACTTTTTATCTATAAAATTGCAATTTTAAACATACTTTTAACAGCAATCCAAATAAGCCCTTTCTACCCCCCATTATTGAGTCTTTGACTCTTTGAGAGAATCTCATGATAGAGTAATTATTGTGAGTACGTCCAAAAACACTCATATTTATCTATTTATTTTTTATTTTTATCAGGCTATGGAGGAGTTGAGGAAAAAAAGAAGAAAAAGAAACTAATAGTGAAGAAGTCCCTTCAAGAACGGAAATGTAATTAACATCAAAGAAAGGAAAGAAAGATTAGGATTTTTAATAATTATTTGTTCAAATTTAAGCAGGTAATTATCAAATATTATTTATAAAACTTACTTGACAAAATAAAAATAAAATTTTTTAATTATTTATCCGATTAAGCGAGTCTCATAAATAATCTCTCCAAATCCTCTCAAATTCAAACCCAATTAATAATAAAGTTTACGAGCTAAGAAAACGTGAAGTAATAATTGTAAGTATTTACGCAAGCTGTAAGAATCGTGTGAAGCTAATGTGGAACATTCTGGTCATTAAATGTCCTATGTCCGGGATTTAGGGCCATTTTATGAATTTAGAGAAGTTGCTAATTACATTTATGCAATCCTGTCAGACAAATATTTTAATGCAATTATTGTTTCACATGCTTTCTCCCCTCTTTTTAGCATCCAAAGAATGCATAAACAAGGAAAGCAATGCTTTAAATAAATCTAAATTCACTACATTGATGAACACATCCAGTGGGTAGCAGTTAAACAACAGCTGCTTGCTGTGAAAGCAGATCCTGTTCTCCATCTTCTTTTGTTTTTTTTTTTTTTTTTAAGAAAATAAAATTAATTTTTTTACATATATTATCATCCATTCATTCAGATAAAATGGTTTAATCAATCAAATGTTAAAGACAGTTTTTTTTTTCTTTTTTTAAATTAAGTTGAATATATGTCAATTTAATAAATTAGGTTGATTTTTTTACTGACGACAAGTATAGATTGGATTGAAAAAAATTCTTAGAAACAATTCTCTGTCAAAAGTAAATAATGCAATCGACTCAAATTTCACAAATATTTTATGATTATAAAAAAAAAAAAAAAAAAATTCCTGGCTATTCACATAAAGGGTTTCATTTTCATTTGAACTTCCAAAAGATATAATAATTGACCCTTTGCACAACATCAAAGCTATCTATTTTCATTTTTCATGCGTTTTATTGAATCAAAAGCAAAGAATAATTTTGGCGAAAATAGAATAAAAAGTAAAAAATTTGTTGACCCCAACCCAACCACATGGCACGCCTATGACTCCAATGAACACTATCAATGATAACGCTAGTCATCCAAGAGTGTCCCCCACTTGTCCATGTCCAAAACATGTCCACCGTCCCTCTTTCTCTACTCCCACAGTGATTCTCTCTCTCTCTCTCAGACATTTTCTTCTCTCTTTCGTATTCACCTTAAAATCCAGCTCAAACATACCCAACAACCTTTACTCATTTCACGACCATCTCGTCCCCCCCTCTCTCTCTCTCTCTCTCTCTCTCTCTCTGTGTCTGTCACTCTAAAGCATACCCATTTGTGGCCTTATGCTCACTGCAATGCCACGCTTGCTAGATCCGCCATTCTGAGCGAGACCCATTGCTCAAAGCCATCCCGAAATGGGCGTTCTGGGAGACTCTTGGTGTTTCTGCAAAGGCGTGGGAAAGTCCGAGAGAATGAAAGCCGCCATTTTCTCTAACAAAGCCTCCGCCATGGTCAGAGTCTCCGGCGCCGGCACCGGCACCGGGTTCTTGATCCATCGGAATCTGCTCTTGACCACTCACGCTAATTTTCCGTCCGTGGCAGCTGCCGAGAGTTCCGAGATCTGGCTCCACAACAGTGTCTCCGCGAGCCTTGTTCCTCATAGGTATTGGTTAATGGGTTCTGCTTGTTTCTTGAGAAAATGTAGTATTTGCCGAGTTTGTTTAGTTACGTTTTTTGGGTACCTTTTTTTTTTTTTTGGGTGATAAACCGTGGTTAAAAATGATGGAAGGTTTCCATTTTGTTTTGGGTTCGTTACTGAATAGTTTGAAAGAAAAACCATCAAGTGAGCAAAGTAGTTACTAGTTGTAGTAGGTGCAGTTGGAATGGAGGTTTTCATTTTTGTGGGTCCCAAAGTTTAAAATTTATAGCTTCATTATTTTCGAATTAATGGAGAAATAATTGTTTATTAATTGATTCTGCGTTCTGTGTCGCATGTGATGCTGAATTACTGGCTTTGTTTGTATAGAATTTATGTTAAGCCATGATCTCTGTCATTTTGTGAACTGTAAAACCAGATTCTAAAATGATCTGCTTATCATAAGGGGATTAAAAAAAAATTGTGAAAAGTACTACTTTTGAAAGAAGAATGGAAAAGAAATAGAAATAGATGGAAGAGGATTGAAAATGCAATTAAAAATTGGGTTTAGGCTTATGGTAATATGAAGAGAAAGAAGATGGGTTTCTTCATTGTTTGAGTAATTGAGTGCTATGACTATGACTTTTGAATTGACTTTGAGCTATTAAAAAACATTTCCAATTCTGACTTTGTATGACATACCTTTTAGTAAGTGTTTGAATTTGAGGTGGATTAAAAGCGATTTGCAATGAAAACTACTATTAACTTGCCACTGTTCAGGACTTTTCATCTTTCGATATATATGTGTAACAATTTTAAAATTCAATAAATGAAGGATTCTCCTGTTGTTAGGGGCATCTTACTGCATAGTTTATTTAAATGCCTTAATCAAACTATTGCATTTCTTAGGCTATGTTACATGGGCTTAAGTATAAGGATAGGTGCTTGTATGTGTCTAATTGTTGCACTCATCCAATTCCAAAATCTCTAGTCATGGGGACATTTCTGAAATTTTGTAGATTTTTCTTTTTCTATACCCTTTGATATCACTCACAAGCATGTCTTCATGGTCATTAACTCTGTATATCAATATTCCCTAGGAGTGGAATGTAACCATCAATTTGTATCTTTTACGCTCAAGACTGTGCCTAGACTATGTTGTATGACTGTTTGTGTAGCAAGACATTTCTCATCCCATTCTTTTTTCTTTTTTATAAGCATAGAGCTACTATATAGATGATAGTAGGATAATCTTAAGTAAATACCTTACAAAGGGGTCACTAATTGCACCTTTTTATGTAAGTGTTACCTATTGCACCTAGAACATACCAAAAAAAAAAAAAGAAATCAAAAGGAATAAGTGAAGTTACCTTTTACATGAAATAATTTTGATCTAGTTAATTTATTTTAGTAAGCCATTGCTATTTATAGAATTATGATTGAACATTGTTTAGAACTCAAACTTGGGTAATTGACAGACAGTTGCCTAGGTGACTTCATTGTGGACAAGTGAAAAAAAAAAAGTATTGGGATTCAGATATTAGATGCTTGGGTACAAAACATATTTTCCTTTGTTATCTAAGCTTTTCTATAAAGGATTCTTATCTTTGAGTACATGCGTGTCAGGGTGTGTGCCAAAAAAATTCTTATCATGCTATTATGCTAATGTAGTAATTATCTACATCTTTGTGGATTGGTGTGTTCTTTTACCCATTTTCCCATCTGGCGATCACACTGCCATGCCTTCAAAGATATAATAGCTTTTAATGCTTGATATAATACATACGTAAGTAAATATTTATATTCGGAAAGTTGGTTGGAGATTGAGAGAGAATCTGACTCTTATATTTAAAGCTTTAGTTGGCACTGCTGCCACTCTATTTTCCACTTTGAAATAACACTGCTATGCCTTCAAAGATATGAGAACTTTGAATGCTTAATTTGATACACACATAAGTACATATGTATATACAGAAAATTACTTGTGGATTGAAGGAGGGGCTGTCTCTTGTTACAAGCCTTCCTTGGCATCACCACCACTCTAATGTTGGCTTCCTGGCCCTACTGCGACTACCACTCTTTGAACTTCTCTCACCATCTTCTTGACAGAAACAAATGCAACTGCATTGTTCACTTGCTGTCTGCTCTATTTACTATTGTAAAGATTAGGTTCAGTTCTTGCTTGGATTGGAGAGAAGCAAATCTAGGTTTGACTTGTTTATCATATGATCTTTGAAACTAGTGATAAATGCAAGATAAAGAAGCCATAACTGCAACGTCCCAGATATTATACCTATTACAAATCAATATCTAGGCGTGCTACTCTACCTCCTTGCCCTTTAGGAATACTTTTTAACATATTGCAATGGGAAAATATAAACTAAGAGACTGGAACAATGGATAAATTTAGAACTTTTCTATTACGTGCATTCGAGTTCACTAGAGATCTAATCAGCTGGAAATCACGATGAGCATTACATAACTTGTTACATCAATATTCCTTTCATGATAATCCTCGTACCTATCAGCTATACACATCATATTGCTCACTTGCAATTCTACATAAATTATATTGTGTTTTATACCTTAGACCTTACTACCGTTAGCTCAAAAATTCCTGACCTTTGTCGTTGTTGTCCCATCGTCTTATACTGCTCTAACCTGACTCTGTAAACAATGTTTACAGGTAGATTGATGAGTTCATGACTCAGTAAGCAAGCAAGCTAGCTGGTGCTAGTGCGTGACTGTGTGAACATATCATAACTCAATCATGACATAAATACTTGTTTCTAGAAATCTTTGCAACATTTTTCTAAAAACCTTCATTTGTAAACACTTTCATATTTTTGCTGAAATCATAAAACCGCTTTGCTAAAATCATACTTTAATAAACCTTTTTTGTAAACATACCTTTCTTAAAACACATCTCTTTTATCATAAAACCATCTATATCTCAAACAAATCCATAAACTTATATCATCACATAGAAATCACGTTACTGCTAAACATTACATATTGCTATAACTTTAAAACATGGTGGCTTCTGCGATTTATTTTCTTTACTATATTTATATTCTTTATACTTTTCCTTATCTTTTAACTTTACTCTTTTTCCTTTTCCTTTTCTTTATCATCGCTCTAATTAACCCCTGGAGTCAAGGTTGGACTTCTTGCGATTAGCCCCTTTCAGCAAGATTGACCCGCTCAACCCCTCTGTACGTTTGCCCTGTGCACCAACCCCTTTGCTTAGGGCTCTGCGTGGGAGATAATCCACCACGGGGCCACACTCTCTGGCACACTCTCTGGAGTGTTGCACTGCCCACTTTTAGAAATTCATAAACATTTTTACACACGCAGTATTGGTGGTTCATTTCCTTTACTTTCTTTATTACCTTTTATTTCCTTTAACTTTTATACATATACATAGTTATAAAACCATTTTACTGCTTAGCCCTTTTCTTATCTCATAAACCTTAGAAAACATGCATATTATAACACATATGAAAACATTGTAGTAAAACATACATCATTCGTAATAACATTTGTAAACCAGTTCTCCCCACACATTTCATGCATAAAACATTTTCATCATTTCCATAAAACATAACATAAAACTTTGTTCAAATAACCCAAGTCGACATTCATAAAATACTAGCACAAACGTAGACCCGCTTACCTCAATTGCTTAATCCCCTCTATACCTTAACCGCGCAGCGCATTGTTCCATCGCTCATGACTAGTCCCTTGAATGTCCCCTTGCTTGAAGATCTACAATAGCGTCACACAATTTTCTTAATATATAGGTCCCATTTAAAATCCTAGCTTTCAAAGACACTCTAATTCTTTAGTTCCTTTAACTGACTTTCCCAAAGTCATTATTCTTATTTTCATCCCTATGTAGTTTTTCTCACTTTCCTTAAAACTAGGGTTAGGCTTTGCAGCTAAACCTTTGTTGCTTTACTTATTTCCCTTACAAAAACCTACCTCACTTCAACTTCAAACTCTCTTTCTTTTCACAGAAAACCTTCACTTTCCATTCCTGAGTAATCCCGTTCGAACAAGGTTTGAACGAAACTCTTAGAGCTTTCCTCATTTGAACAGTTGGCGATCGCAGTTGCGATTGGGGCTCCTTGGAAGTGCCTTGTTCGAACAGTTACCCGCAGAACACAAACTCTCCACATGAAATCATTCCCTTTCTCCAAATTTTCACAGCACCTTATCAACCAACATACCACACTCATATATCAATTCCATGCCCAAAATCCAGCCTTTGATCCAACCACACAACACATCCAAACTTTACTCCACAACTCCAACTAAAACCTCGAAGTAAAACCATAATCATTTTCTCGCGCTTTTGCCTCGCCCTACCACGTGGAGATTTCTTCTCGTTTGAACGGAGCACTTGTTTCGTTTGAATGCGGTCAACCCAAACTTAGTGAAATGTGGAGATTCCTTTTGTTCGAACACGCCTATTCTCATTCAAATGCCATGCCACTGATCCGAAATTTCAAAGCCTCTAACTTGGAAATTCTTCTCCGTTTTAGATAAACCTACGAGCCTCGATGTGCTCTATCTACTTTCACCAAAATCTATGTTTATTTTATCGTTTTTATTTATTTATTTCAAATTTCTATTTTCCGTTATCATTTAACTTGCTGGGTGTTACAATAACTGGATCAAGGTTTCAAATTTCTACAATAACTGGATCCAATTTAATCGAGGTTTGATTAAATTTGATTCTTCTTGGACTTTGATCTATATTATAGACAGCACCTTGATTGGAATAATTGGGGGGACCTCCAAGGCTCCAACTTTTTTCCCATCAGTGATACCATGCTATAGTTAATGAATGGGCGATTTTTTTTATGACATTTTTTTCTTTCTAATTCTTATGGACCAGTAGATCAGGCAATATGTAACGTTTAAGTTCTTTATTTGGTTGCATTATTTTAATCAATTTCAACATTAAATTAATTTTCTTCTGGTGAATTACTCTTCCTCGACGTCATTGAAACATGCGTAATATGAGAGTGATTGACGTGCTAAATAAGGTGAGACCTGTGGTGATTTAAATCCCTTGTTTATCCTTTTTTAATTTTTAATTTTTTAATTTTTTAATTTTTTAATTTTTTAATTTTTTAATTTTTTTGGGCAATCCTTTGTTTATCCAAATTGAAGAACCTTTTTTCTTTTCTTGGCCACACTTTCAGGTAAATAGGCTAACTATGACATATTTTACACTTTTTGGCAATATGCAATAAATCTGCACCGTGGCCCTAAATGTAGGTTGGAGGTAATCCTTTCTCTACTTTGCTTGTAGAGTCAATGGGAGAAAGGAACTCTAGAATTCAAGGCCTAGTGTTCAATTGGGAGACTTTGGGGCTGGGATTCTAACATTTCTTTGTACTAGGTTTATTTTCTAAATTTGTAGTTACCATCTGTTATCTTGGTTGGACCTTTTATCAATGAGTAGCTAGCTATGTCATGGTGCACCTCTAGGATTGGTGTCCCACACCCCTGGATCCCTTAAACAAACTTTTATTATCAAAACAGGATAATTAAAAAGCAATAAGAACATTGTTATCATAATGATGCAAGTCTCTTATGTTATAATTTGATTCAATTAACATCAGATTTTATGTTGAGTATGATGAATGTGTGATTCTCTTATTGTAGGCTAATGTAAGGAATGAGATCTAGCGACTTTCCTCTCCTATAATATTTATTTATTTTATTATATTTTGGTGACTTTCCTTCATGGATTATGCTAGGCTTTGTATTATTAGGAATTCTCTAATGCATTTATTTTCTCGTGTTCATTGACTGATTGCAGGTTTTTCATCACCAGCTCTGTTTTAGATCTTACAATAGTGGGTTTAGATTCCATCGATGGAGATTCAAATGCCCAGGGACAGCAGCCTCACTACTTGAAAACATGTTCTAAACCAAATCTGGATCTGGGAAGTGTGGTTTACCTCTTAGGCTACACAGAGAAAAATGAATTGACAGTTGGTGAAGGAAAGGTGGTGATCGCCACTGACAATCTCATAAAATTGTCAACAGATGGAGTAATATGGAGCCCTGGGTCCGCTGGATTTGATGCACAAGGCAATCTTGCATTCATGATCTGTGATCCTATGAAACTAGCCACATCTCCAAATACCAAGTCCTCTTCAACTTCATCATCATCCTCGTCATCTTGGAAGAAGGATCCTCCTATGCAACCTCCTATGCAATTTGGTATACCTATTCCCATTGTCTGTGACTGGTTAAATCAGCATTGGGAGGGCAGCCTCGATGAACTTAACAAACCAAAGTTGCCTATCATTCGATTGATGTCTGCAGGCCAAAAAAGTGAGCATTCTTGTGCTTCATTCACGGTGCGTCAAGTTTTTAAGTCAACAGAAGCCGATTATGATGGAACCCCTTCCTCATCAAATATAATCTCAAAAGCTAGGGATCAGCCTGGGCCAAGCTGTTCTGCTCCAGCTAATAATGTTGAAGGAGAAACCCGGACAAATGATTTGCATGCAACCCATGTGCAGGGAATCCCAACTCCGGAAATATATGAATCACCAAGGTTAACTTCAGTTCCTGTTAGGAAGAACGAAAGTGCACAAATCCAGCTCTTGGATATTAATTTTCCTCCAAGGGTTGTGAAAGCAGCAGTACTGCCTCAGCCAGCCAAACGGCGGCCCCATAGCTCAGATGAGAATTGTGTCAAGGAACTTCCTCCAAAGAGCCCATTAAGAGAAGACCAAATCAAGGATGAGGGAGTTACCTGTGCCCGTGCAGATGCTGAGGTTTCCTCAACAGGTTCTGTGAATGGGGCACAAAGTGAGGTCCAGTCTTGTTCATCTCCGATAGATGTTTCAGAGGTGCAGAATGGGTATAGCAGTGAGGGAGAGACTACCATGTACTCTGCAGAAACTGCTGAGAGTCGAAATTATACAAGTCCTAGAGAGGGAAAGTTTCAGCCAGTGGGACGGAGCCAGAGTTGTGTAAGTTACAATAGATCGGGGATTGTCCAGAGAAACTCGGTGGCTCGGAGAGCACTACTAGAGAAGCAGAGGAGCTTCATTCATGGAAGGAAGATGTATTCACAAGCAGCAACTTCTCAAAGGAGCAACGACTATTTCAGCCCAACTGTATCCTCAATCATGAAGAAGCGGAACGATTTGGAGCAGCCCAGCAGACCCCGGCAAAGGCAAAGTGCCGTTCATTCTTCTCCGAGATGGATGTTTTAATTGATTCTTGACTGGTATGATACCCAAAAAGAGGTCAACAACAAAATTATAGTGTTTTTACAGTGTTTAAATCAATGTCCATTTAATCTGCCACTTTGGTATATACTGTGACTATGTGCAGTGGTGAATAAGAAAATTCAGTCATCTTACTAGTTCCATGTTGCATTTTCTTTTTTCTTTTATGGAGATTAAATTCCAGGTTGACAGTTCTTGCAAGAAACTTCAAGGAAAGATGACTGGTTAATGCAAATAGGATAATATGCAGTGCTGATGAATTGTCTACTCCTCCAAGCTTTGTATTTGAAATGCGCCTTTGAATCATTTTTCCCTGAATGTAAAATTCACCACCTTGAAGCATAACAGAGATGCAGATCCGGATGCTTCACAAGATCTTGACAAATCCTGCTTAAACAATCCTCTTTAGGCAATTGGTGCATATGGGGGGGGGGGGGGGGGTATGCAACATGCTATAAAGTAACTTGGAATTGGAATGTTGAGAGAACTCAGGAAGTTGTTAGGTGCTTTAAAGTTGAATAGAGCAGATGATTGGAAACAAGTTGTTGGACTGAATGGTTGCACCTCCCGAAAGGGAAATGATTTTTGGGGGACATTTTACGGTCCCCCAACCGCCATTTTAAATTAAAAAATTATTTTTGTTTTCATAAAAAGCAACTTTTGATGTGACCATCAAAAGTTGCTTTTTGATAAAAAAAAAAAAACCGTCTTTTAATGAAAAGTAACCCGTTCCCTGTTAATCACTGCTCCCTCTTGAAACCTTGGTGAAGCCCAAGGCCAGGTGCTTCAAAATTTACCTAATCCATTAATACCCAAAATTTAGCAAGTCTAAGAAAGGGGAATCGTAATTCATCTATCTCATAGTGGAATGATATCAAAAAACTTTAACCATACCCTCATTTCTCAAGAAAGAAGGAAGAAGAAGAACTTCAACCATACTATACTGGATAGACTGTAGTTTTGCAGGATTGAAAGGAGGCAATAAACCTACCCTACAAGAGTTACGAGGCCAAAACCATGGGCAGTTTTAAGAGGATTGCCTTTCTATATATTGTTTTGTTGTTGGCCGGTGATTTAGGTATTACATTCAGTAAAACCAAAAGAATTTTCAATTGTGGCCTGAAATAAAGGTGCATATGTCCCAAATTTCATTCGCTGTCAAGGCAGTCTGTTTTGCATGGTGAAGTGATTAAACTTTCAAACTGGTCAATTTAAGTGAAGTTACATCTTTGAGAGTATCTGAATATGTTGCTTCTTCATTTGCTTATAATTATTTTTCAATGCATTTCTTTACAATCAGGCACAAAACTAATTTTTATATTGGAAATCCAGATAAAACTCTAAAATAATTGGTTAGGATTAAATCTTTATATAAGTTCCTGCACAAACGCATGCTTTTTTATAGTAATATTTATATCCAAAAATTAAAATGTTATTCAAAGCTTATACAAAAATATATCTTGTCAACTTTAAAGTGGACAAATCGGATCAATATTTTGATTAATAAGTGCCCAAATTTAGCTATTGCACACAATAACAAAATAATAATAATAATAATAATAATAATAATATTTTTTTATTCTTCATATTTACATAAAACCTAACGAAGTCCTACTTTTTTCTGTCAATTTATCATATAAACAGAGTGATAAGATTTTAAACTTGACCCAAGGCTTTTGTTTCTTTGTTTGAATATCCCTCTCTTTGTACTCAAGTACAAAGAGACTCTTGGAGCCCTTTCCTTCAGAAAGCCCGTCTCTCCTTTTCCCTCCTTACGTAAGTTTCCCTCCCTCTCCCTTCCTTTTCCCCTCTCCTTCACTGGATCTCCACAGATGATTCCCTTATTTTGCTTATGGAGACCCAAAGATCAAGTTGTAAATCGAGTTGTAGTGTCCGCCAAGCTAACTTCGTTAGGTTCCTCCCTCACCGGAGAACGTAGCAGTGCTTCTCTTTGGCGACTTCGATCTAGCCACCAGCAGTGCTCATCTCTCTGTTGTGGTCTCAAGTTTGCTTGTTGTTGCAATAGGTGCCGTTTCAGACAGTTCAATCTCTGGAGTCTGGATTGTTCCTAGAAATTGCTATTTTAGGCGGCCTCGTTCTTGGCCCGTGTGCCAAGAATCTATTGGGCCGGGACATTCATTTGGCCCATTCCAAATAATTCTTTGGTTTTTCTTGCATTGTTTTGTTGGACTAGGTAACTAGGGCTTCTGTTGTTTAAACAAAATAAATAAATAAAATAAAATAAAATCAAAAGCATGATTAAATATACCATAATAAATTTTCTGAGTACTCGACTGGAAAAGTGTGAAATATACCAATTTTTTGTTTTTAAGATATTTGAAGGGCAGTCCATTTTTCGTTGTCATGGCCTCCATTTCTTTCTACCAAAAATCACCATTTATTCTCTTGGCCCACAAAAAGTACGACCAAGAGACCGTAGATTGAATGAAATCCATTTCGGCCTTGTTTGATTCCCACCTTCCCTCTCCCCCCAAAATTTCCCCCCACCCCCGGGCCCACACCCAGCTTACCAAAGGACAAGGCAAATGACCAAAGGACCCCAAATTTTAAAAGCCCCTGTAATTTTCATCACTTCATCCAGCTTTTCTTGAAGACTTGTCCAATCCAACGCTGCCTTGTACAGGTGTGTCTAAAAGACCAATTTGCCCTCCATCTCCATAGCATCCCCATACCAGCATTCCGGATGGGTTCGTCTTTCTCCAGATTTGAACCTTCTTCGTCTTTCTCCAGAAGAAATCATCCACCTTCATCTTCTTTCCTCTTCCATTTTCAGCCACCTGAACCTGTGCAACTTGGGCAGAAATCCTTCCACTTTCAAGGAGACCCCCCGTCCTCCTCCAATATTTTCAATTGCAGATGAATTTGTGTATCCCTTTCCTAACAGTAATAAGCATCTCTAAACAGTTTGATTCTTCTGTGGCCTAGCATTCAGTCTACTCAAATCACGTGGGAACCAAACGCTCCATCAATGTAGTCTGGCCTGTCACCTACTCGATTTCAGAGTGTCATAACGCTCACTTTGGTCAGTTATTTTTCGAAACCCAAATCAACCGTGCGATACGCTGCAGAGCTTTGGCTCACCCATCAGCTCACCCATCCGCTCAACCTGTTGAATTTCGATTTCTACAACCCCACATCACTCTCCTATAAGTGAATCCATCATCTTCCATAAATCACCAAGTGACGATGGTCATAACCCATTTGAAGGAATTTTCCCCTGAAATCGGTCATCTCCGACCCAAGAGGAATTTCCCCAGTGTTGCATCTCAACCCAGGCCCTCCAAGACGCAGACAACAACGGGTCCAATTACCAGATCACAGACAAAGGTAAATTTCATCTTCTTCGTTTATGTCTCGATTGGTGTATATTGTGGTCTGTTTTTTTAGTCTGTTTCCTAATATTGTGGTCTGTTTTTTTGGTTTTAATTGTCATTGATGGGCATGTGTTTGAACCTGTGTATGGCTGCTGGGAAATGGTTGAACTTTTAGAACTATTATGCAGGAAAAAAATCATGATTTCAATCTCTTACAAAGTCATATTTTCATTCATACCAAATATAAAACATTCTGACACTAGCTTGTTGCTTTATTGGCAACTATCAAGTTTTCAGAAATCATGTTTTACACAAAATGTGCCCTGAATACCTATAAGTTAGAAGCCTTTGCACACATGAATATCGAGTAAACAAGAATCCCATATAATTGTAGATCAAGGCCTCTTTCACCCTAGTGTAGCTGACACTTTCTGTACACGGACCAATGCGTGAGTAATGAAGGAAGCTTATGGGGCTTTAAGCAAAACTACCACAGCTTCCATTTGTGCTTCCTTCATTACTCAAGTGTTTGCATAAAGCCCCCCATAAGCTTCATATCTCCACTAAGGACAGATGTAGTGTACTTGTGCACATCAAAACATATGTGAAGGAAACCCAAAATAATTCATTAGGGATCAGGAAAAGGGCCAAAAAATGTACACTATATCCAACATCTTTATGCCATTGTTGTAACGTTATTTCAATATTTTTCATGTTTAACCTTTTCATACCTGACATATACTGATTGATAACCAGCTTCATTTCAGTGCGGCCTGAACCCATTGTTGATTACCTCTTTCAGATTCCTGCAGCCTAGGACTTCCATTCCCTCAAAAACTTGATATCCTAAAGATTTCTCAACTGATTTTGGAACAATACATTGTTTGTACCCCAGTTTTGCCACTGTGCCTACTCTTTTCTCGATTCTAGGTACCTAAGATATTGAAATGAAAATGTTTAAAGAATCAAAAATCCCGTCTAAGCAAGAAAGAATAAACAAACAAGGAAAAAATTATAACACAGACATATGTTAGGTGCAAAGCTAGCAAATTTCTTATATTGTCATGCACAAGGCAGAATTATTTGCTTTAGTTAAAGTATGAAGAACTAACATGAGGTCAACGTGTAAACTTTGATTTCACATCTTTCAAAGGAATTCTAAACATCAATCAACAATGTTCTATAATGTTTCACAAAGGTACAATGTCCATGCTGGGAATTAGATCCTGCCTAGCTCCAGGCTCACAAATATTAGAAAGCTTCCTTGGGCTTTGCCCAACTTACTCAACTAAGATTTTTGTTAAGAGGTTTGTATGAAAAATATTAGAGAGAAAGAGGAGGTTTATTCTTCATACGTAGCCTACCTCACAATATTATTATATAGGTTTTGAGAAATATAACAATGACTAAAATACTCCCAAACCCTAATACACTCTTCTAACACTCACCCTCAAGCTAGAGCATAAATATCATATAAACCAAGTTTGAAACAAAATTCCACTCCCCCCTCTTGATGACCAAGAAAGTAAAAAAGTAAAAAAGTTGCCCACTCTAATTGTTCTCTGAGTGAATTTTTTTGCGTCTGAGTTGTTTATTATAATTTTTTTTTTTTTTTTGCTAAAAGCAAAATGCAGTCCTAAAGATTATTACCAAACGAGCCTGTCACATTTTCTTTGCCTTCTTGTCTCTTGTATAAGGCTTTCTTTGTTTTTTTGGTTATTTTTTACTAGGGTACTCTTTACTCTTTAGTCTTTAGCCCTTACAAATTTGTCTCTTTATCAACCTCGTGCCCTGTTCAATTTCCTGAACCGAAATACCATGTGCATTTCTTAATTTCCTGGAAGTGTATACGTACAGTTTCCAAGTCAAACGATTTTATGGGAAAGCATTACAGATTTACAGTAAATAAGGACAAGTCAATTAGAACAGAGTGCTAATGACAAGTCAATTATGCACACTACTACAGTTGAATTATGCAAACTACAGTTGCAGAAATCCTTTCAAATCATGATTGTTGTTTGTTAATCCACCCTTTTTTTTTCTACTAAAAAATCAAAACATTAACAAATTAGTTTCAACACAACATACTCGCACCAAAAAAAAAAATTGCCTATCATTTATCTTTATATCATTTATGTTGGGAATCGAACCTTATACGTAGTCCAATTCCTTAGTTGAGTACCAAGAGGCAGAGATGTTCATTACAATCTTAGACTGGTCAAAATATCATTAACTTTTATGTTCAATGCTAATTAAAATTGTGATTCACTTTCGTACCATAATTTTGTCAATGTCCACTGCAGCACGAACCATACTATTTGCGCACACGACAGACGAACCGAAAGGTATGTATATCTTTTTATATCTTCGCCTCTACTGCAATTTCCTATATTCATGCTAGAACATATTTTTTATAATTTTCCTACATTTGTTCTAACCACGTCCTTAAATAGATGTCATTTTCATCAACCCCCCGGAAGTCTCCAAGAAAACACCCTTCACCATCCCCGTCCTCTTTTGGGGTGCATTTGCCGCCCCCCAAAGCGGTATGGACCCCCGACACTGAGTTAGCTTTAGTGTACTCCCTCGTAGATCTAACCACAAGAGGAATTTTCCCGCCTTATGCGAGGCATTTGGCCACAATTACTGATCATTTTAATAATGCTATTCAAGTGGAAGGGTTCCATTACACCCAGAAGCAAGTTGGCAAGAAGATAGAAAAATTCAGGAGTGATTGGAAGGATTTCAGCGAACTCCTCGATGGTAGCGTAGTCACCGGAGAGGGTTGGGACGATGTGAAGAATACATTGTCATTACATGCACATCAATGGGAACAACTGAAGACGGTAACTCTCTCAATTGACAGTATATAATTACCATTAGTAGAGATAATGAAATCTACAATTTCTCGATTTTGTATATAAAACTTATCATTATTTGCAATTTCTGCAATTTGAATATTACCTTGTCAATTTCACAACTGCACTTAACATTATTTGACAACCTCAGTCACCATGTTGTGCAGACATTCGGGCCTCAAAAATATTACAGATTCAAGAAGGGTGGACCCCCGAACTACGCGAAATTGAATGACCTCTTCACAGGGACGCGAGCTACAGGGCAGTTTAGACATGCCAGCACAATGGACTTGCCAAACGATGACAATGTCGCCGTGTTCGACCTCAATACTGTATCACCAGCAGTAATTGACCTCACTGAGCCACAACGGCCTCCACCGCGCATTCACAAGAACAAAGGTAAAAGGGTTGCATCCCCGACAAGCAACTCACCAAGGTCGAGCAAGCGGGGGTCCAGAGGTGAGGAGGTGATGGTAGGTCTGACCAACACTTTCTATGAGATTCGGGACCAGTTGCAGAGTACCATGATCAAAAGCTCGACAGCCAGTTCCGTGGGCAATGTTTGCCCCGACACCGGTCGTCCTCGAGATTGGTTAATTGAGGCAATGACGCAAATTAACGATCTATCCGGTCAGATGGGGTTGTCTACAAATGCAATTCTTAGAGCGTCTACCGCCTTGAAGGGGACTCATGAGGCGAAGTTGTTCATGTGCATGTCACCTGCAGTTCAGAGAGCCCACCTAATGAGTTTCGTTTTACCTGGCGATAATTAGTATAATTGACTATGTTTATGTGGGGAGGGCACCAGACTTCGAATATTTATGACTTCTTTATGCACGGACTTCGTATATTTATGTTATTATTTATGCACGGACTTCGTATATTTATGCTTTTATTTATGCACTTACTTATGAATGTTTGCGTAGAGGATATTTAAATTATGAATTTGTAGTGTAATGATGAGTATGTTCATCGTACTCAATTTTTGGACCTTTGATGCAGGTGGTATAATTCAATATAATAGTACTCAACATGGATGGCAGTGGAACGTCCGGTATTAACTCAGACTATGAAAACTGGGGTGATACCCCTGACGACCCCCAATATTGTGCCACTGAGGTACCTTACAATGAGTATGACGAGGAAACTAACACGGACCCGGACTATGCTGAAATCTTGAATCTTTTCGAGAGTCTATTTAGGGTGATTGAAGAACTTCACTTCAACATGCAACAAGCTTCTCGAATTGTGCGAATTCCGCAACGCACATCCCCTTTGACGGGTCATATGTGGATCTATTGGGTCCTGACGAACCCCAACCGTACTACATGCTACGAGCGCTTCCGGATGTATCCCTGTACCTTCATGAAGCTATGCAGCACATTAAAAAATAATGGCTATCTAGGGAATAGCCGATATGTTAAGATCACTGAGAAAGTAGCAGCATTTCTCTTAGTTGTTTGTCAAGCGCACTCACAGAGGAGTGTGGCCGACAGGCTGCAAAGATCGACTCACACCATAAGCACATACGTTGGTCAAGTATGCAAAGCCTTATGTAGATTGGGCAATACGTTGATACAGCCGTGTGCCACCGAGATGCCTCACCCATACGTTGCCCGTGACAGGCGATACTACCCCTGGTTTAAGGTGCGCAACCTTCTTAATACTCTTGATAAGTATTACATTTTATTTGCTGCAATTGCTATTTCTCATCTATATAGTTTTATTTAATTTCAGGACTGCATAGGTGCCATTGATGGCACACATATAATGGCCTGCGTAACCAAGCACAACGTGGTGCCATTTATCGGTCGCAAAAAAACCCCGACACAGAATGTTATGTGCGTGACGGACTTTGACCTTTGCTTCACGTTCGTTTGTAGTGGGTGGGAGGGCAGTGCGCACGATTCACGAATTTTCACATCCACTATCAACGATCCCGTGATGCGCTTCCCAACACCGGCCGAAGGTACTATGAAATCAATCTTTTGTTGTTTGTCCAAATTCAATTCTAATGTATTCTTTATATAATGGAATACTCAGTTATATACATTTAACTGTGTAGGATTTTATTATTTGGTGGATTCTGGATATGCTTGTTCTAAGGGGTTCTTGCCCCCGTACCGCAACGAACGATACCACCTACAAAACTTTCGAGGCGGTGGAGCCCAACATCGGAGGAAGGAAGAGTTGTTTAACCATAGACACTCTTCACTACGATCGGTGGTGGAACGAACTTTTGGGATCTGGAAGAATCGATTTAAGATTTTAGAAAATATGCCACCATACGAAATCCCAGCACAACGTTTAATGGTGATTGCATGTTGCACTGTCCATAACTTCATCCGTAAGGATTGTGCAGACATTGATCCATTATTTAGTTCCGCTCTGCAGGAGATGTACGGTGAATCTTGGATCGATGTATCGCAACGGCCTCTTATGCCAGGTGTATCGTACGTATCACCTGGACAACGACCTGATCAATCCGAGGCAGGCACAAGGTTCATGGGGATGTATCGGAATTCAATGTGTTATGATATGTGGCGCGCGGTTCATGGCGAGTAAACCGTAGCTAATTTTTAGAGGGTTGTATTGAATGATGTGAGCTACTACTCTTTGTTTTTTGTAGTGAGCATTGTTTAAAATTTGTTGTTGAACCGGTTAATTAGGTTGTTGAACCGGTCAAAAAAGTTGATCTAAAATTAGCTACATTGCTGGGACTATATTCAGCTCTTTCAAGGAAGTTTAATTTATATTTTTAGTTTAATTCTTTTTAGTTTAATTTATATGTTTCTCTTATCTTTATTTTTTTCATCAATTATAATCTTAGAATTCTATCATTCCTACATTTTTTGATATTTTATATGTTATACTTATCATTAGGTGCTGTTGGTAATTAACTGGTCGCTGGTGGACCAACACTGTACATCGAGCATACATTAACAGTTACAAGACGAACCCTTTGTGAAAAACAGATGAAAACTGACACTGGCAGTCAATGATTTATAGAAGTTGATGATTATGAAATGTTAAAACCAATATCAATTCTTATATTCTGCAAGTGCTTCTTTTGACCCCGTTGGAAGTTAGGAACTGATGAAGATGGTTCTTCGGACTCACATAAACAGATGGAATTTTCACCGTTTTAGCCTTGTGCTTTCCTAATCTCAAAGTAGAAATATATGGATTCTGATAGGCTTCAACAACGGTTGGCAGATGGGTCCACAAGACCATATAGAATAGACAAGTAACCTAGCAAAGCTTGGAACTTTGACTCAATGCAAACAAGCCCATATAGTTATATAAATAAGATGAAAAAGAATACAGAAAACACCAATTGCCTATCACACAGCTCCAGATCATCTCACATATTTCAAAGCAAAAACAGAGAAGCAAAAGAAGAAGAAACAGGAAGATCAGATTCTGTTTCTTCTGAGATTCTCAATATTTACATCTAATGTAAACAGGCACATAAAAGTAACCACCGCATAACACAAAAGTCCTAAGTACACGGTACGAATAATCTGTTCCCATTAGCTCATTCTAACATCAAGGATGAGCGACCTCTGGAACCACTATAACCAATACAATAGAAGACTAACAACAAAATGAGTAGTAATGCCGTAGCCCGGAAAGAAGTAATGCTTTTTCGACCAAACCCTAACTCCCGCCGAATGGCGTCGTAATGGGCCTTACATTTTGCTTCAACAAGGTCATCAACTCCGTTATGAAAAGCATTCATTCTCTTCTCCAGTTCGTCAACACGTTCCATCAAGATCTTCTCGGTAGCGGACATATTATCAGACCACGCAAAATAATCACAATCACCGATTTTCTGCATGCAAGCATAATAAGTAAAAAGGTCCTACAACATTTACGATGAATAATATACTACAATCTTATAGGAAATTACCTTGTAATGTATACATCCGTACCACTTTCTACCCGGGTTTTTCGACGTCCTAGAGTGCCTCAGCTGTGCTGGAACTCCACAATGACACAGTGGCGGACCACTGGACACGTCACTGGCCGTAGACATTTACTATCCCTAAATTGTATATAACATTAACAATTCTCAAAGACAAATATGTATCTTCCACCGGCAGTGACGTGTCAATCGAAAACAATAAGGAAAAGCCAAATCTGTGGGTCACACTACCAGAAGAAATCAAAAAGAAAAACGAGAGAAAAGTCACCCCTTAATTTGGAACTCATCGACAGTACCCAACAACACTCACCAATTGAAACCCATAAGCTCATAAGATTTCAAAATCTCAGAAGCTCAAACAACACGGCCATAGTAATAACTTTTTTTTTTTTTCTACATTTAGGGTTCAAAATAAAATTTAGAGAAACTGTTGCTAATATTCTTATATTTATTGCTTGAATTGCTAACCATCTGAACTGTAAATGAGTGGATTCGGTTGGGGTGTTATTTCTCTTTCTCTTTTACTTTTTCTTTTTTTTCTTTTTTTCTACATTTAGGGTTTAAAATAAAATTTATAAAAACTGTTGCTAATAATCTTATATTTATTGCTTGAATTCTAACCATCCAAACCGTAAATGAGTAGATCCGGGTGGGGTGTTATTTCTCTTTTTCTCTTTTACCTTTTCTTCTTCTTCTTCTACATTTAGGGCTTAAAATAAAATTTAGAGAAATTATTGCTAATAATCTTATATTTATTGCTTGAATTGCTAACCATCCAACCCGTGAATGAGTGGATCCGGGTGAGGGTGTTATTTATCTCTTTCTCTTTTACTCTTTATTTATTTTTTTATTTTTTTTGGGAGGTAATCTTTGTAATCAATGATTTCTCTTTTGAATGTGTTTCTGCCTCCCCCCTTTTGTTGTCTATGTTTTTTCCTTTGACTGTCTTTTTAATGAGTAGCTTAAACCAGTTTATCTTTACACTGTTGGCATCAAATCTGCCCCCGTGATTGAACAGGGAAAAAAAAGAAAGATATATGTTTAGCTTAGGATGATTGTATGTATAAAAAAATTAACCTGTTTAAATTGATAGAGAAGTGAGTTTAAAATGGTTTGATCATTGATATACAAATAGGCCAGGGTTCAATAAATTTTAATTAAAATAAAAAATTCACATCAGTTATGTGATTTATTATGCAATCCAAAATTCATTCTTTTATAAAATTTCAAACATGCATGAAAACTATAATTTTGGACATATTAAGATAAGATAGCTCTTAATCTTCGATTATCTTGATATTTTACAAATATGACCAATTATATATAGATTCGACAAAAGTAATAACTTGTATTACTCAAACCTAACATAGACATGTACTGATGATTATCCTTAAATGTGTCTTTTTGTATATTATAAATTTCTTTAAAGTATGGATACTTTAATAGATATGCATAAAAGTAACTTTGTAAGTGTGTGAGTGATGAAAATTTTGTTATATTATTTCACAAAGCAAACCACATGCCACGTTGAAATTAGGATATATGCATAGGATGAGGGACAAAACTATGCAGGTTAAAAATATTGATAAAACTTCACACAATCTGGGAATGAAAAGGAAATGAAGGAAAACTTGGAATAATGGTTTGATCATTGATTTAACCAAAACTAGACTTCAAGAAATCTAAGTCTTACAAAGAACTCGCACCTAAACGGCCATCACCCGAAAACCCACTCTGATTCGGCCAAGAACAACAAAGACAGCCAACCAAAAAAAAAAAATCATACCCATTCTGATTCACCAACAAAAATCCAAATCTGAAAACCATTTTTAGAAATAAGATGTTTTTTAAAAATAAGAAAAAGCCAAATCTGTGGGTCACACTACCAGAAGAAATCAAAAGGAAAAAAAGAGAGAAAAGTTACCTTTGTAGCCGGTGGTAGCGTTCGGTGGTGGCGTTGCTGGGTCCGGTTGGCCGTCGGTGGCGTCAGTGGTTGCCGGTGGCCGCGGGGTCTCCTTGAAAGTGGAAGGATTTCTGCCCAAGTTGCACAGGTTCAGGTGGCTGAAAATGGAAGAGGAAAGAAGATGAAGGTGGATGATTTCTTCTGGAGAAAGACGAAGAAGGTTCAAATCTGGAGAAAGACGAACCCATCCGGAATGCTGGTGTGGGGATGCTATGGAGATGGAGGGCAAATTGGTCTTTTGGACACACCTGTACAAGGCAGCGTTGGATTGGACAAGTCTTCAAGAAAAGCTGGATGAAGTGATGAAAATTGCAGGGGCTTTTAAAATTTGGGGTCCTTTGGTCATTTGCCTTGTCCTTTGGTAAGCTGGGTGTGGGCCCGGGGGTGGGGGGAAATTTTGGGGGGAGAGGGAAGGTGGGAATCAAACAAGGCCACGTGAGTTGAGTTTCACCTCTATCTGTGTGGCACAAAGTTAGAAAACCAATTCCGCAATGTAGCAGATAATCACATGGATGTGATTGCAGCCGTCTGATCTGGAAGAGAAATATCTTAAGGCGTGGGGAGTAGGAGGCACTGTAAGGCCTATCTGTGTTCCGTCTACACGCGCGCACAGGTAAGTGCGTTTCTTATTGTTGCAAGTCCCACACCGGGAAGAAGCAAGAAAGTCATTACAAAGAACTAGTATAAGTAGGGAAATGAGCCCCTCTCACAAACCACGCAGCCGCGCGGTGAGCACAAAGCGAACTATTCTTTCGCCTTTTACTAAAGAATACCGTGTGCGCGCCGCAAACAGCGGCATACGCCAATTTTTGAAGGAGTTCCCCTTGCAAAGAGGAGCTCCACATATCAATCCAAACTTTTGTGTTTAATATTTCAGTCCATGTAGTTCTCCGTAATTAGAATAAGGAATGCTAGAATTCTTTTTATTATAATTTAGTCCCTTTTTTATTATATTTATGTCGAACTTTAGCATTTCTCAATATGGGAGCCTGATTTTCTGTGCGCTTAAATTACTATGATAGGGATTTTTGTTGTTCTCTTTTTACTGTACAAGAAGGTGGGGCTGGTTTCTCACTTTCTCTTGTGAGGGGAGAGAAATATAAGATAGAGAAGAAGCTAGAAAGAGAGTAGCTGTGAAAGAATTGAGTCAAATTAGGAAGCTAAAAGAAAGAAGCCAGAAACGGCAGAAAGGGAGAGGAGAGGAGAATTTTTTTTTTTATTTTCTTTTCTTCATAATTTTATTCGATCAAAGTATGTCTTCATTGCAATACTAAACATTCTTAAATAGATTTCGACTAAACCTCATGGAAACACCCATTTATTAACTTAACTAATATAGTTTTATTGACTTACCTAATGCCTATTATTTAATTACCCTAAATAATTTAGGGCAACACTTAACGTGCTTGGCTCTCGAAAAATAAAAATATTAAGGGAAAATTTTCATCTTTTATCATTTTTGCAATTAATTACACAAATTTTGATGGAAATATGAATACCATAAATTGATACTTTTTAAAAATTTGAATACTTAATTGTAAAAGTAATGAAAAATTAAGGGTTATAAATGAAGTTTTTCCTAAAATTGAATGCTAATAACTCGTTCCCATCACAGTGACAGCTTGATCCTTTGAAAGTGATTCTGGGGCACTACGATATATAGTATTCAAAACCACTGTGACGCAGCAAAAGCCCAAGTTATGCAGGAAAACACACACTCACACGTGAACAGTGTTTAGGAATATAGAATTAAACGGTGAGGAAGTCACACATTCAACACACACCACAATGGAGTCTCTGACTCACCATTGACAAAGGGAAGTCTCATCTCAAGTTACTGGAAAAAGGCCATTTCATTCATATAACACTACTACCCGCTTATTGAAAAGATAACGATACAAAGAAAGGACAAAAGACATACAAATTAATGATAAGATAGAATAAGGAGATAAATTGACTGATAAATAATCTGCTGCATCTAAATCTTCAGAGTTGGATCATGTCCCAATAGCTTTAGGAAGCTGAGATCTCCCACGGCCACCAGCACTCTGCTACTGCTACTGCTACTGCTACGCTTGAGTACCCTGTTGCGGATAAGGATTCTTCTAAAATACCAATTGAACCTATCTCCCTTTTTTCATATCCATCACATGTACTTCAGATCACCAATGTTAATAAAACAGTAGAACTACGACTTCAAAGAAGAAAAAAAGCAAAAGCTCACTGCCGTTGACAACTTGACAATGTTTGTGTCACTACAGCATCGATCGATAACAATGGCATAATTAGTAGGATCCCCATGTGTGTTTCACTGAGCTCATCTCAGGAAGGGGCAGACTGACAGCTGCAGTTGACTGGAACAAACCAAGCTTCTCAATGAGTTTTCCCAACAGGTAACCTGCCAAGTAAGAAATCCCAGAGGCCCCAACCCCAATTGCAAGGTAGTGCAGCACAGTTGTTATGTACTTGGAAACCGGTGGGTTTTGGATGGCAGCCTTGGCAATGGCAAGTACTATGATGCATGAAAGAGAAGCTGCTGCAACTGCTGCGAGCTTAAGGTACTCGTTGTCGCTCTCATAAAATGAGAAGCCATACACCAGTGGAGGCACTAAGCCAAAAACAAGGAATGATAATACTGCAACTGAGGCATGAATAATGAAATTCTTTTTCTGCCCCAATATTTCTTCATACCGATCCGCTTGTTCACCTTCTTGATTCGAGACCGCTCTAGATTGATCGTTCTTTAATTCCCTAAGCTGTAGTTTGATTCAATAAGTTAAACAAACTGAAACAAGTTCCATACCACATGGCATATTTAATTCAACAAGTAATTAGTTAAATACTCTCTAGGAAAATTATGTCAAGTTCTGGAGAATGTCTAAATGCATTAGCAGAGGCAATGTTGCAGCCGTTGTGACATTCTGGAAAGTTAGTCCCACATTGAATGGGTGGATCAGAAAGGTGCCCATGTACCTTGACTAGTATTTTTGGAGTGATAAGACAACCTGACTAGCACTTTTTTAGTCATTACAGTTGTGTTTAGGCTAATACATAACCAATATATGGAATGATACAGCAGTATTTCACAACGGCCTGATGAGCAAAGCTAGATCCATCAACAGTTGTATTGTTATTCTCAAATAGTGATAATTCATCTTCAAATGTCTAACTTGAATGACTGAATAAAAAAACGATG
Source organism: Alnus glutinosa (assembly GCF_958979055.1). Classification (NCBI taxonomy): domain Eukaryota; kingdom Viridiplantae; phylum Streptophyta; class Magnoliopsida; order Fagales; family Betulaceae; genus Alnus; species Alnus glutinosa. Next base: position 2,893,217 of record NC_084888.1, read on the forward strand.
GAACTTATGAAAGGAAAAGTTAATTGCTCTGGGTATTTGTAATCCCAAAAAGGAAGGAGGGTTGGGTTGGCCGGATGGAGTGGAAGACTGCAACAAAAGCACAGCTATATTACGAGACAATAGGCCTATTTCCTGCTGATTCTTAACTGGTTAAGAAGGCAAAGCTGTACTCTTTCAACTTACAAGAAGAAGCTTTAAATGATTTCTAGTATGACTTTCATCAATGTTATACAGAGGATTTGATTCTCAGCTTCTATATAATCTCAATGTTCTTTGGTTTGCAGGTAGAATGGCCTAGTAAAATCACAAATTGTTGGAGAAACAAGACAAAACATGTTCATGATGAAATAAAGACAGTGAAAAACGAAGACTTTGTATGAATTGATGCATTTGTGAACTGCAATGAAATTTTTGGCCAAAAAAATAAACTCACATTATGACCAATGACGAAAAGTCCTCCAATCAGGTTTGCCAGTGCCAAGGCTACAATGTTCACTGCAATCAGAAAAACTTTTAACGCAATATGTTCTGGTAATCTTTGTGCCAGGATGAAATGTTACCATACTTGAGTCAATAAACACACACACTTACATGTGGCAGTAGCAGAACTAGCTGCAGATGTCACAAGAGATAAGCTTGTGATTGATTCAATTAAACCACCATAGACGATACTTTTAAGGATTTCCCACTTTATAGGACTTTTTGGCGATTTTTTAAGACTTTCTTGCTTCAAATAATCATCCTCAAGAATTACGACATTGGCTTCTAGGTTTGTTCTTAGTGGAGTTGGTAGTGGACTAACAAGCGACTTTTTAAGACTTTCTTGCTTCGAAGAATCATCCTCAAGAATTTCAACATTGCCTTTTGGGTTTGTTCCCGGTGGTGTTGGTAGTGGACTAACAGTCGACTTTTTTAGACTTTCTTGCTTCAAAGAATCATTCTCAAGAATTTCAACATTGGCTTCTGGGTTTGTTCCCAGTGGTGTTGGTAGTGGACTAACAGGCGACTTTTTAAGACTTTCTTGCTTCAAAGAATCATCCACAAGAATTACAACATTGGCTTTTGGGTTTGTTCGTGGTGGTGTTGGTCGTGGACTAATAGGATCCTCTGGTTTCTCTCTAGTGAACTTTTGAAGGAACCAACCACCTGTCAAAGTGAGAAAATGTAGTTAAGCTCGCTGCCCATATTATGAGAGATCAGCCAAGAATATTGTAAAAAAACAAGAAGGAAAATGTCATGGCATGGCAAATCATATACGAATACATGACAGAAGAATATATAGGTTCCAATCATCCAAACTTTCCCCATAATGATTTAGCTTCATAGTAAAAGACTTAACCATGACACAATGTTGGCATATTTTAATCTAAAATTGGGGATAAATGATAAAATCAAGGTTCGAGGCTCAGGACCTTAGCTTTGATGCTATGTTAAATTAAATTATCAGTTATCTTAAAAGTTGAAGCCGATAAGAAATGATAAATATTCTCATACCATTAGAATGTGAAAGTACCTATAAATTTGACACCCTCCAAGCATGTTGGGCACCTCATATCCTCTTCATTGCGAATAAGGACCTTCTCGATACAAGCTTTACAATTAGGGCAGTAGAAATTATAGTTCTCCCGCCTCGTGCAAACTGTGTCAAGATACAGATCTTCAGGAATAATTTCGCCACTACTTTGAATGCCAGATTCTTTTGTTGGGAGATCCAATATGACATGTTCAGGACTTGTCTTAGAATCATAAAAATTAGCACCTCCATTTCCATTCTTCAATGCAAAAGATCCATAAGAGGATTCACCTGAAACCATGCAACAAATAAGCATTTTCTAATTATAATTGAATCATATCCCAAAAGTTTGAACTTATTTGATGAATATTGCAGGAACATGCATTTTTCTAAGCTAGCAATTAACCAGAGACAGAATATTAATGATCGATTCTGCGTAGTGATTTTCTAAGTCAAACTACAACCAGGGAAAGATTAAGGTACCGTATTAAAACAGTTAAGAATATGGTGCATGTGCCATGTATGGGATATTAAGATAGCTAGAAAAAAGAAAAAGAGAGCTTTACCAGAAAAGAGAGAGAGAGAGAGAGAGAAGAACAAGAAGACAAAAAGGAAAAAAACTCCATGATAATGATGCATGCTTATATCATTAGAAAACTCAAATAGAGATTATTATCTAAGTAGAGTACGTAAGTGGTTTTACTAATTCTTTCCAAGAGTATTTATTTATTTTTGTCTTCCGATCCCTTACCTTCTTCTTCTTCACAAACTAGAAGCTTAGCTGATCCATTGGAATAATGCTTTGAGGACAAACCACTACCAACTGTAGTAATTGTGGTGGTGGTAGAGTTGATGATATCTTGGCCAGCTGGCTGCCATCCTCCGTTCAATTCCTCCTTCACTGCCTCTGCTCTTCTTTCCATGTGTACCTTTCTCTAAGATCGAAAGCCTTGATGTCTACACTCTACATGTCTTTGATGCTGATTTCTCAGTTCTATTTATAAATGGGGGTTAAGTCAATGGTCGATCGTCTTAAAAAAATAATTAACTACAATCTGAATACAATTAAACAATATGCATGCACAAACCAAGCATGATGACTTTACTGATCATGACATCAACCATGACTATATTGACCTCATGGGAGCGCATCAAAAGAAAGGAATCATATTCTGTCTAGTTTCTTATTGAAAAATCTTTTTATAAGAGCTCTTCTATTCAAAACGTTTTCTCTCTTCAAGGGTAGATTACATTTTTTCCATCCTAGCTAAACTATATATAGATGCATTTATAACCTGCTAGCTAGTAACTTTAAAACTTTAAAACTGTGTGACTATTTATATAATGTCCCCCTATTGTTAAATTATAAGGGGAGTAATTTTGACTTCCTCTTTTTTTTTTTTTTTTTTTTTTTTGGACAATTTTCGGTACGGTGTGAACTACACGTTTTTCACGCTTCTCAAAACCGATGCCTAAATTAGCTTCTTAGATAAAAGTATGTTCAATACATAAAATAATCGGTCTGAACATGGGGTATGAGCCTATTTATAGGCAAATAGGTAGATGTTAACCTGAATAAGGTTTCCTACTCCTTGATCTAGGTATGTTGTTAGAGTAGTTTTACTTGGACTTTAATTCTTTATTAAACATATGATCTGATCATGGATTTTTCAGGATCAAATTTGGACTATAAGTTCTATCCCGATTCCACCGAGAATAGGACTACTTATCGGATTAGACTTAAACCCGAACTATGATTCAAACTTCAATTCTACTTGGAGTAGAGTCCTAATTAGGATTTTTTTGAATGACTGATACCTGGGAACATGTTTGTCTCGGGCTTTGGCTAGCTAAGTTGACTTTCGGTCATATGTTGTCTGCATTCTCGGGACTCAATCTAAATTTACCTTCTGTCGCGTATTCTTGGGAATAACTGCTTGGTGTCTCACTCCCGGGATAAGACTTTTCGGGAGTGCTACTTTCTTGGCTGCTTAACGTCTATCTCTTGGGATAGGACTTTCCGGGAGTCCTGTTGTCTCTTCCTTGGGCCGGTATTAACCCGAAGGCTCATGATTCTATAAATAGACCGGTCTAGCTAAGTGGAATTATTCCCAACATATTTGTTTTTGTTACTTATTTGATGAAAATAAAGGTCTCAATTTATTGAGTCTTGAATATATTAAATTAAGAATTAAGATGATCTTGACAAAAAATATGAAGGGTCCTAACCCGTAAGAGTGGAACCAAAATTTTTTGTCGTGGCCTAGAGTGGAACTCCCACTCGGCACTCATATGTCCTCTAGACCTCCTCTAGATCTCTCTACCAACCTTCAACCGCCTGATACCCCGGCGGCAACACGTGCGACCGACCAACATGGCACGACAAAGGTGGAAACTCCAACTGATCATATGGCTACAGCAAAACCTACGGATCAGATTTATTAAAAAAAATTCAAGTCAAGTCAATTTTAATCGTTCATCCTCACAATATATATATATAGATTAGCCAATTTTAATTGTTCGTGCATCCTCACTGTTATTGAACAGATCGATCGATCGTACTACCATATATAATAAACACAAATAATAAAATTTCCCTGTAAATTTGGTTGAAGAATTTACTATTAATTTTTTTTTTAATTTTTAATTTAGTATATTACAATGATAAGTGTCCAAAATATATGTGATTAATTCTCACATGCATTTTAATTTTTTTAATTAAATCTATTAAACTAACATGTTTTTAAATGCATGTAATCCTCATATGCATTCTGAATACTTAATCAATTTTCATAATCGCAACTGTTGGGCCGCTAGTGGTTCTTGGTAATAAGTTCTTCTGAAAAAAAAAAAAAAAAAGTTTTGTAATTTGTTTTAAAATGTAGAGTAATTTTACATGTACATTAAGTGTCCATCAAGCATTCATAAAAAAAAAATTAAAAAAAAATGATATTTGAATAGATTTTTCAATATTTGAGAAGAAAAACCAATTCTGAAAATTTTGCTACAAGTGAGACAAATTTTTAGCAACGGAGGAAAGTGTTTGGAAAGAATTCGTAGACTCCTGATTTGGTGGGATTCGAATCCAGTTTTGCTGGGACATTAATTATCAAGTACAGTTTTTTTAATATATATACATAAACAACATTATTTCTAATAATTTGAAAATTACTAAAAACTTCACTAATAGTCTTTGGATTCGATTGAGATTGCAAAGGTTCCGGAAGGTTTGAGGAATTTTATTTTTTTTTTATTATTTATTTTTTTTATGTTCGTGTCCTTTCGAAAATGGTTGAGCGATCTCTTGAAGTTTGCGCTTATTTTAGAGCCTTTTGTTTTGGAGTAATTCTACATATCACCTCTGCGTTCCTCTTTTGTTCCCTTAAAATTGACGTGGCTCTTCGAATCACTATTGAATCAAAATTCAATTGTAGTCTATCATTAATTCAATGGTGATTTTAAAAGCCACATCAATTTTAGAAGAGTAAAATGGAAGATACATGGGTGATATGTAACATTACTCTTTTTTGTTTTGTCTTTGCTATTGACCCTTGTAGTCGTTTTTTTAATAAGCACGAACCGTAGGTCAAGCTGGACTTTCACCCTTTTTGAAAGAAGGTACCTAGCTAGACTTTAAAATGTCTTAATTTAGGGTATTTATTTTTCAGAAAGTTTCAATCTCAGTCCTCCGTTATAATTTTCTGTTAAATCTTGTTAAAAATTCTAAAATACCCTTCATTTTTTTAGGAAAAAAATTGCTAGGATTTAAGTGTTGGTTAGAGTTTAACGGAATTTACAAAAATACTCATGCCTGAATTTTTGAAAATTTTTATAATTTATTTTTAAAAAATAAACACGGGTATTTTGGGAATTTTGATAGGATTTAACGGAAAATTCTAACGAATGACTGAGATTGAAATTTTCTGAAAAATAAATACCCTAAATTGAGACGTTTTAAAGTTTAGATACATTCTTTCAAAATAGGTGAAAGTTTAGGGATTATAAGTGAAGTTCTCCCTTTTAGTTATTTAATTAGAGTAATTTTGTATTTTTACAAGTTTTACAAAGATGGCATTTTACCTATTTACCGTTTATTTTAACCCTAAATTCTAATGGTAGGGGTGACATTACCAAATTTTTAAACATGAAAACCCAACACTACAACTTGTAAAGCTTGATGAAATACGCAGTGGTAAATGAAGTTTTTCATTTTTTTTCATTTTTTATTTTTTAATAAAGTAATTAAGAACACAGTAATTAATGTTTATTTAACAATAACTAATGAGTATTGCCGCATCAGTCAAGTGTGATAAGGGTATAGTTTGCAACATTTCTTGTAAGGATGTATTAGATACACTAAGCAAGAACTAAAAAGATCCACAAGGATATATTACCAACAATGATAAAGGTGTAGTGCATGGCTGAAAATTGGAAGCTTAGCAATCTGAAAATAGAATCATTCATATGCATAAAATTAGCACATTCCTAAATGACAGATATTGGATAATTCTAGCAAAATTAGCATCATTTACACAACATACACCTTGTTTAGGTGCTCGTTCGGAGCTTTTGGAGCCTTTTTGGCTACTGTAATCCATTCTCCTTGTTTAGGATTCATGGATTTTTTTTACACAGATTAATTTCTATTACCGTTGCTTGTTTTGTACAATTGATTTTGAATTACGTATGATCGATGATGGTCTAAGTTCTATCTCTTCACTTTCAGTAGCCGGTGCAGAGGACAGCAACCTTATCAACTTGATGGAAGCTCCATGAAGAGCATGCAAGGAGCTTGGTGAACTCATTGTAAAAAGCAAATCCGTTAAAAGTAAAAGAGAATCTGCCCAGTTGACTTCTAATGGAGAAGAAAAATTACTTTCTCATAATTTTATTCAATTAAAGTTTGTTTTCATTCAAAGCATGCTTAAATAGACTTGGACTAAACCTTCCGGCAACACCCATTTATTAACTTACATAACAAAGTTTTATTGACTTGTCTAACATGACAATGTTCGTTATTATTGAATTACCCTAAATAAAATTAAACACTAATATCACAGTGACAGCTTGATTCTTAGAATTAATTCTGTGGGACTACGATATTATTCAAAGCCACTGCTACAGTCATTTCTCATATCCAACGACATCAATGGGACGCCATTTTGGCTCAGGATTCACATTATACTTCAGATCACCGATGTTAATAAGGCAGAAGTTCAAAGAAAAGCAAAAACTCACTGATATCGACAACGTTTGTGGCACTGTAGCATCCATATATCGATAACAATGACATAATTAATTAGTAGGATCCCCATGTGTGTTTCACTGAGCTCATCTCAGGAAGGGGCAGACTGACAGCTGCAGTTGACTGGAACCAACCAAGCTTCTCAATGAGTTTCCCCAACAGGTAACCTGCCAAGTAAGAAATCCCAGAGGCCCCAACCCCAATTGCAAGGTAGTGCAGCACAGTTGTTATATACTTGGAAACCGGTGGGTTGTGGATGGCAGCCTTGGCAATGGCAAGTACTGTGATGCATGAAAGGGAAGCTGCTGCAACTGCTGCGAGCTTAAGGTACTCGTTGTCGCTCTCATAAAATGAGAAGCCATACACCAGTGGAGGCACTAAGCCAAAAACAAGGAATGATAATACTGCAACTGAGGCATGAATAATGAAATTCGTTTTCTGCCCCAATATTTCTTCATACCGATCCGCTTGTTCACCTTCTTGATTCGAGACCACTCTAGATTGATCATTCTTTAATTCCCTAAGCTGTAGTTTGATTCAATAAGTTAAACAAACTGAAACAAGTTCCATACCACATGGCATATTTAATTCAACAAGTAATTAGTTAAATACTCTCTAGGAAAATTATGTCAAGTTCTGGAGAATGTCTAAATGCATTAGCAGAGGCAATGTTGCAGCTGTTGTGACATTCTGGAAAGTTAGTCCCACATTGAATGGGTGGATTAGAAAGATGCCCATGTACCTTGACTAGTATTTTTGGAGTGATAAGACAACCTGACTAGCACTTTTTTAGTCATTACAGTTGTGTTTAGGCTAATACATAACCAATTAATATATGGAATGATACAGCAGTATTTCACAACGGCCTGATGAGTAAAGCTAGATCCATCAACAGTTGTATTGTTATTCTCAAATAATGATAATTCATCTTCAAATGTCTAACTTGAATGACTGAATAAAAAAACGATGGAACCTATGAAAGGAAAAGTTAATTGCTCTGGGTATTTGTAATCCCAAAAAGGAAGGAGGGTTGGGTTGGCCGGATGGAGTGGAAGACTGCAACAAAAGCACAGCTATATTACGAGACAATAGGCCTATTTCCTGCTGATTCTTAATTGGTTAAGAAGGCAAAGCTGTACTCTTACAACTTACAAGAAGAAGCTTTAAATGATTTCTAGTATGACTTTCAACAATGTCATACAGAGGATTTGATTCTCAGCTTCTATATAATCTCAATGTTCTTTGGTTTGCAGGTAGAATGGCCTAGTAAAATCACAAATTGTTGGAGAAACAAGAGACAACATGTTCATGATGAAATAAAGACAGTGAAAAATGAAGACTTCGTATGAATTGATGCATTTTTGAACTGCAATGAAATTTTTGGCCAAAAAATAAACTCACATTATGACCAATGACGAAAAGTCCTCCAATCAGGTTTGCCAGTGCCAAGGCTACAATGGTCACTGCAATCAGAAAAACTTTTATAGCCAATATGTACTAGTAATCTTTGTGCCAGGATGAAATGTTACCATACGTGATTCAATAAACACACACACACTTACATGTGGCAGCAGCAGAACTAGCTGCAGATGTCACAACAGATAAGCTTGTGATTGATTCAATTAAACCACCATAGACAGTACTTTTAAGGATTTCCCACTTTATAGGACTTTTTGGTGGCGGCAATGATGGCGGCAGTCTTTTTTGCTTCGAAGAATCACCCACAAGAATTACAACATTGGGTTCTGGGTTTGTTCGTGGTGGTGTTGGTCGTGGACTAACAGGATCCTCTGGTTTCTCTCTAGTGATCTTTTGAAGGACCCAACCGCCTGTCAAAGTGAGAAAATATAGTTAAGCTCGCTGCCCATATTATGAGAGATCAGCCAAGAATATTGTAAAAAAATAAGAAGGAAAATGTCATGGCATGCCAAGTCATATACGAATACAAGACAGAAAAAGGCTTAACCATGACACAATGTTGCATATTTTAATATAAAATTTGGGATAAATGACGAAATCAAAGTTTGAGAACTTAAAACCTTAGCTTTGATACCATGTTAAATTAAATTACCAGTTATCTTAAAAGCTTAGGCTGATAAGAAATGATAAATATTCTCATACCATTATAATGTGAAAGTACCTATAAATTTGACACACTCCAAGCATGTTGGGCACCTCATATCCTCTTCATTGCGAATAAGGACCTTCTCGATACAAGCTTTACAATTAGGGCAGTAAAAATTATAGTTCTCTGGCTTCGTGCTAACTGTATCAAGATACAGATCTGTCTTAAAATGATCCTCATCTTCAGGGTTAATTTCGGCTGCACCTTGAATGGCAGATGCTGTTGCTGTGAGATCCAATATGACATGTTCAGGGGTTGTCTTAGAATCATCAAAATTAGCACCTCCATTCTTCAATGCAAAAGATCCAAATGAGGATTCACCTGAAACTGTGCAACAAATAAGCATTTTCTTAGAAGACTATTGAATCACATGCCAGAAGTTTGAACTTATTTGATGAATCATCAGAAGTAGCACCTCCATTCTTCAATGCAAAAGATCCAAATGAGGATTCACCTGAAACTATGCAACAAAAAAGCATTTTCTTAGAAGACTATTTAATCATATGCCAGAAGTATGAACTTATTTGATGAATATTGCAGGAACATGCGACTTTCTAAGCTAGCAACCACAGACAAAATAGTGATCAATTCTGCGTAGTGATTTTCTAAGTCAAACTAGAAACAGGGAAAATTAGGTACCATATTGAAATACTTATGAAACTTTAAGGACAATTGAGATCTATATGCAAATCTGGTGCTTGTAATGTATCAGCTGCCTGCTTCTTCTTCTTCTTCTTTTTTCCTTCTATAATTCCTCAAAAGACTTAAAAAATGCTGGCTTAGATTTGTAAAAATTCAGTAATTTGATAGGTTTTGGTTTCCTTTTTTGAGTTTTAATCATTAAACTAATATTCTAATACAATGTACTAAAAAAAAAAACTTGTTTTTTTGGATGAATGAATTTCTATTAACCAACAAAGAATACACACACACTTCAGCAAATCAGCTAAGACACCATATTCAACAAACATCCTGACTCAACCAACTCCACAGGACCACAATACAGACACTACAAGATAACCAGCTATACAGACACCCTACAACCAACAAGTCCACTCTACAAATGAACCCTTTCCAATTACCTACAACCTCAAATAAGCAGCAGCTATAACAAAACAACATACTATACAATCAACTCATAAACCTCATACAAGATTTGCAGAAACCAAGTGAACCAGCAAGCCTTCAACTGCTACAGATATCACCACCAGAAACAAACCAGGAACCACTCAATCTATCAAGTACTAGAAACCAACACCAGCAGAATCAGCATTTTCCATGGCTACAGGAATCTCTCCTGCTTCCACAATCAGCCATATTAAACCATACTAAGCAAAAAAAAACTATTCTGCCAGATTTTTTTAGAGTTTTGTGTCTTGTATTTAATTTAGAAAAGAAAAAGAGAGCTTTACCAGGAGAGAGAGAGAGAGAGAGAGAGAGAGAGAGAGAGGAACAAGAAGGCAAAAAGGAAAAAAAAAACCCATGATAATGATGTTTCTATCATTAGAAAACTCAAATAGAGATAGAGATTATCTAGGCATGCAGAGTAAGTGGTGGTTGTAATTCTTTCCAAGCTAGAGTATTTCTTTTGGTCTTCTCTTACCTTCTTCTTCACAAACTAGAAACTTAGCTCCATTGTTATACTTTGAGGACAAACCAGTACCAACTGTAGTAATTGTGGTGGTGGTAGTGGACCTGGTGGTAGAGTTGATGATATCTTCACAAGGCTGCCATCCTCCCAACGCCAATCCCTCCTTCGCAGCCTCTGCCTCTCTTTCCATGCCTGCCTTTCTCTAAGAAAGCCTTAATGTCTACAGTCTACAGACTACACGTCTTTGCTGCTGATTTCTCAGTTATATAAATGTGGATAAGCCACTTGTCGTTTCAAAACAAACTTAACTACGATTTGAAGACAAAAGCTACTCTTCAGGGACAAGAACCGGTGAGGATGCAGATAGTTTTATTTGAGGAATAAAATTGTCGTTTCATATTTTTATAGACAATTTTGCCCCTCAAATAAAACTAATCAAATTCCTTCGAATCATTTGACCTGTTTTAAGTAGCTGATATAAAAAGTCAAGTCAAAAACACGACACATCAGCCATATATCATGAAATGGGTGTAAAAAGTAAAACTTCAATTTGAATATGAGACTTGATATGAATGAGAACACCCAATTAGTAGCTAAAACTTATAATACAAAACTTTTTCTCTGCTGGAAGACTACACCTCTCTTTGTAATCAGTTGACAGTTAATTAATTAGTTTTATGGCCTTAAAAGTTCTAATGTAGATTACATTTTTCCATCCTAAACTATGAATAGCTGAATTTATAATCTACTCCTAAATTCAAATTTTGAACATTCAAACTTTAAACTTATGACTAATTATAATGTCCCCTATTGTTAAATTATAGGGAGAGTCATTTTGATTTCTTTCGTTTTTTAGCTTATTTCTTTTTGTTTTATGCTTTTTAATTTTTTATTTGAGAGATATAATTGTATTTTTTATATTTATTTGACAAAAATATAGGTTTCGAATTTAGAATAGACTCAAACTCGAGTCTTGAATCTATTAAATTAAACATTAAGATTGTTAAATCAGAGAATGAGTTCTGAGTTTGAACCACATCTCTTTTATTTACCTGCAATTTCAATTAAATATTTTACGTGTTGAACCTTACCTATTAAAAGAGAGTTTGATCGCACACGTGAATGGGGTGTTAACGTATTTGATTAAATGATTAAGTTACATCTTCTTATAAACTTAAGCTTTTAGAACCAGTGGTGATTTAACAAAGATCATAATAAAATATATATATATATATATATAATTTGGTTCAGTTTGTTAAAAAAAATTTCAAAAAATATTAACAAATAATTTAAACACACAACAATCTTAAAGTTACAAAAATAATTTTTATCTTCATGTCCTATCAAAATAATTTGTCAAACAATCTTAACTTTTTTTTTTTCTTTTTTAAAAAAAAATTGGTACCGAACTTAGTTTTGTCGTGACCTAAAAGCGAACCTCCAACTCGTGTCTTCTTCTCTCTCTACCGAAGGCAACACATGCCACCGACTCATATAGACTATATAGTCATCTGAGACAGCAAAATCGCATGTCATAGAAGAATTCTTAATTGATAAATAATTTAAGTCAAAGTCAATTTCTTGAGAGAAAAAAAAAAAAGAAAAAAAGAAAAGATTTGTTGGAGAAGTCAACAAGTCATCCACGTTACAGTTTTATTAATCACAATTAAAGGCACGTGAAGATTAGCCAATTTTAATTGTTCGTCCTCACTGTTCTTGAACAGAACTACAATATAATAAATAAAAGAATAATTTTTTTTCTAAGTTGAATTGAATTTTTTTTTGGGATAAATACCCCATTGGTACCTGAGTTTTACGTGTTTTTAAATTTAGTACCTCAGTTTTGTTTGGTATCATAGGTGGTACCTGAATTAAGGGTAAAAACCCATTTGGTACCTCTGTTAGATTTTCCGTCCAAATTTTAACGGCTCGCCACGTGTCAACCGCTGAGGTTGACACGTGGCACTACATAAAAAAAAATTAAAAATTAAAATCTTTAGAAAATGATTAAAAATAATAAAATTTTAAAAAAAAAATTAAAAAATGAAAAAATGAGAGGGGTGGCTGAGCCACCCCCCTTGGCCACCATGGGGGTGGCCGGCCACCCCCATTTTGGCCAAGGAGGTGGCCCAGCCACCCCCTTGGCCGGTCTGACCGGTCTGGGGTGGCCGAACCACCCCCCACCCCACAGTTGAAAAAAAAAAAAAAAAAAATTGAAGGGTTTTGGCCCTAGGGGGTGGCCGAACCACCCCCGTGGCCCTAGGGGGTGGATCGGCCACCCCCAAGGGCCAACCCAAAAAATTTTTTTGAAGGGTTTTGGCCCTAGGGGGTGGCCGAACCACCCCCTAGGGCCACGGGGATGGTTCGGCCACCCCCATACCGGCCGGACTGGGGGTGGTCGAACCACCCCCTTGGCCCTAGGGGGTGGATCAGCCACCCCCAAGGGCCAACCCAAAAAAATTTTTTTGAAGGGTTTTGGCCCTAGGGGGTGGTTCGGCCACCCCCTAGGGCCAAAACCCTTCAAAAAAATTTTTTTTTTTTTTTTTTTCAACTGTGGGGTGGCTGAACCACCCCCTATGGGGTGGTTCGGCCACCCCCAGACCGGTCAGACCGGCCAAGGGGGTGGCCGGCCACCCCCATGGTGGCCAAGGGGGGTGGCTCAGCCACCCCTCTTCTTTTTTCTTTTTTTAATTTTTTTTTAAAATTTTATTATTTTTAATCATTTTCTAAAGATTTTAATTTTTAATTTTTAATTTTTTTTTTATGTAGTGCCACGTGTCAACCTCAGCGGTTGACACGTGGCGAGCCGTTAAAATTTGGACGGAAAATCTAACAGAGGTACCAAATGGGTTTTTACCCTTAATTCAGGTACCACCTATGATACCAAACAAAACTGAGGTACTAAATTTAAAAACACGTAAAACTCAGGTACCAATGGGGTATTTATCCCTTTTTTTTTTAATTCAGTTTATTAAAATAATATGAGTCCAAATATATAATTGTTAAGAAAAGACAAACATTCAAAAAAAAAAAAATAAAAAAAAAATAAACAAATTTGAAAAAAAAAATAAAATAAAATAATAATAGTAAATAGTTAAAATGATAAAAGTTGACGTGGTACATTAAAAAAATAGTTCACCGTAATAGAAAAAATTATTATTTTTAATTATTTTAGATAATAAAATTGAATTGTTTGTGATTATTAGAAATGCTTACTTCACTAAAACATTTTTTGCCTCAAAAAGTAGCCGATTTTTTTTTGGGTATTAAAAGTAGCCGAATGGAGGTACGTACGTACGTCATTATCCCATATATTATTGAGAGCTTTCCGTTGATAGCAGTACAATTCTAGTAACATTATGAATAACTTAACGGATTATCATCATTAATCGGAACCTTTTTAAGACATTAACAGCTGTTTGCAAAGGTAGCCCCCCCAAGTCATGGGGACTTTCCTAAAATAATGAAGGAACCAGCACCCCCTACGTACGTACACTCACTCCCTTTATAGGCTTCGGCGGCCACCATCGCAACTCGCAAGTTATCATTACACAATATGAGACATTAAGAACGCCACCTTGCTATCATTTATGCAAGTTGATTATTTATCATATATATAAAAATTCTTGTAATTTAATTTATTAAATTAATACGTAATTTTTATGTATATTTTTAATATATATATATAAGAATTACATGCTCTAACAAGAGAGATTGGTTCATATTAAAAAATTTGGTCTGAACTGCGTGTTCTAAAGATAATAAATATTGTAGAGCCAGCAATAAACATGTCGTACATTTTGGAAATAAAGATGTGAAATTACAAAGATTAATGAAAGAAAAATAAAAATTTGTATAGAAAATTACTGAACTCTTGAACAGTAAGACAAATATTAATCTGTCTTTTAAATAAATATTGTCTCTTACTTATACAATAAGTTTTACAAAAGAAAATACAACAATTATGTTCTCAGGATACAATATTGTTCGAATGTAGTGTGCCGATTGTAAATTCTGAACATTACGTACTCGGAATAAAAAATTCTGTAACAACGGATAAAAATATCGAAGAGAAGGAAAAAGATTACTAAATATGCAGGAAAAAATTATATTTTACAAATTACAGAAACAGTTTATTATAATTTTTAACCGTTAAATAAACAGTTTCTGACGGTTAAAAAATATAATTTGTAACTGTTGAAAAAAAAGTTAAATATTTAAAAATAACTATTACAATAACAGTTGTACACATTAACTGTCCATACATTAAATGCCATTAATTCTTTTAGCCTCACCGAGACAATAAATGTGTGCTACCAGAACTCATGAAACTCGTGGAAGAAAGTTGAAAAGTTGAAGCGTACTTTGGAACATTTCACATCGATGTAAATTAGATTTAATTAGAACAAAAAAAAGAAAAAAAGAGTCATTAACCCATCTAAAAATGTAAGGTGAAATGGCTAATTTCATATTATTAATCAATTTTGACCCAATATTGTCCAAAAAAAATAAATAAATAAATTACAACTCCCCACTGTCTCAACGTCTCAAGGGTATTGTCTTACTCAGAATCATCATTAAGCACGTGTTGATATCTAGAATGATTAATTAACATAAAATTAATTAATAAAGAGTAGGTTGGAATTGTTTTGTGAATGCAAGTTGGATTCACATTCACTGTCTAGAAAACAAGAAGGGCAGGTAGGGAAACGTGATCTTAGGTTGACAAATGAGATTCCCTATCTTGCATTCTTTGCTGCCACATAAACCATCAACTAAACGTGGCCGGTCCTACGAGCAGTGCCTCTGTTTTTTCTTTTGAAAACAATGAGACAGGCAAAAGTTCGAAGAACAAACAGAGCTAATTATATCAAAATATTGGTACTATTTTGTCTAGAAAGGGCAAGAAAACTCCAGCTACTGGTCAAAGTTTACAATAATTTGACATGTGCAAGGCTTGGAAGAAGTTTAAGTCAACTAATGACATTGAGAAAAAGGGAAAAACAAAATTAATCCTTCGTTTGTCTCGACATAAAATGTTTTTCGTCGTATAATATTTTCAATGAAATCCTTTTTCACAAAAAAAAAAAAGAAGATTTTCTTGAAAATATTTTTCAACGTTTGGCTCGTATGAAAAAATCACCAACGGCGTAAAATGGGATTCGGCAACTGTCGTCGGATTCCGACTAACCATATTTCGGTCAAACTGGTCGGAATCTGACCAGTAAGGCCAAAATCTGGCAGAATTTTTTGAATTTCGGCCGTACTGTTCAGATTTCAGCCTGTTTTGCCGAATTTTGGAGGCGGTTGCTGGAATCCGGCCAGTGCTACCGAATTCTGGCAATCGGATACTAAAATTCAGATTCAGTGGTGGCGAATTCACACAAACGCGTGTGCAAGAATTAAGAGTTCAAATCCAGAAAACGATTTTACGATTTTCGTTTTTCAAAAATTAAAGAAGTTTTTACGGTCAAATTGAGAATGATTTCTATTGACCATTATTTTCTCCCTCACTAAACACTAAAAAATGCCGAAAACATTTTACGCAAAAAAAAAAAACAGAGCATAAAACCAATTTGTCTACAAAATTATCTTACAAAATAGTGGAGTTAGAAATAAGTGTTTTATAAATTAACGTGACAATTCACGTGATGTTTATGTAAATTGAATTACTAAACAATTAAATTTATTTTTTATTTATTTTTGCTTAATTTTTTCATTAATGTTATGTTAAGTAATAAGAAAGTGTTGATGTGATATAAAAAGTGAAGTTGATATTTTTTTTGAGAGAAGTGAAGAGAATGACAGGGAAAAGTAGTTTTCAAACGGGCCGTTATCCAACAAATCAGAATCCAATGAAGAAAGACATGATCAGAATCCACATAAAGAAAGACAAGACAAGACGAACACATGCAACCACAAAAAACCAGAAGATTTATTGCCCAACTACTCAGTTCTTATGGTCTTTAAGCAGCACGTACTCTGAAGATGTTTTGGCGGGAATAGAAACCCAATTGGCTGGCGGATAGAGGGATAGAGGGATTGAGAGAAGCAAGCTCGATCTCATAATAGGAGAGTCAGAGAGATTTACTGAAAATATATCAAAGCCTACTTTTATTTTCATCTGTTTTAGTGTAAAATATATGCTATCTTTATTTTTAATGTTTGGTAAGGCGTAAAATATTGAATAATCTGAAAATATTTTTGATCAATTGACCAAAACATAAAAAGCTCTTACAAGGCATAAAATGGTTTATACTTTTTATTTGTGTAAATTATTTTTCGCTGCTCTTGTACACTCTAGGACAGACAATTGTGAGAGGATTTCTTATGAGGCTTACTTGCATGAGTAGGTCTCAAGCAGTCCGAACATCTATCCAAGCTGGTGGGCCCACAAGGATTCTATCACAATTACCTGTCAAAATTGTAAGTAATATGAAAATGAATTGTATTGAATTTCAATCTCACTATACCCACCAGAACTCGCAAAACCCACCCCAAAATGGACGGATTGCATATTCACAAAGTCATTCACAGGCCTTAACATGGACCCGTGTGTTATAGGGCGGTTTGCGGAATTGATATTTTTTCAACCCATCAACCCGCCCTGCCCCGAGTATAGGTATAAGTATATATACAAAATTTTTCCCAACCCTAATCTAATTTAGAACTCTTCCCTCTCGTCCTTCTCTAACTCAAATATCGCATCTACTTTGTTTAAGAGAAGCATAAATGGTTCCTTTCAAAAAAGAGAAGCATAAATGGTCATCATGTGAAGCTGAAGCATAGGCCATAAAGCAATTTCTGGCTGAACGCCCAATCCTTTCTTGTCTTCTTGATTCCCTAGCGTTTTCTTGTTCGTTTCTTCTCCTTGTTGAATAAAAAAAGCATAAAGAGCTCTTATAATTTTGAGATATGTGTTGTTGTCATGTTCTGCATAGCTTCAACAACCAAAAAAGGCCAAAATCGAAGACGATTGTGAAATTTAATTATCTTGTGTCCTTGTTGTATGACCTCAACCGGCAGAAGGCATTGGCCCTTCCTTCATTCTTATACGGTTATAAGATGGGTTTTCATAATATTTACTCTTCAAGATTTCAACCGGTCGATGCAACCTTTGTCTCAAATTTTCAGTCTCAGGTTGTGTTCGGGTAATACCTGAACCCGCTCTACCCCGCCCCGCCACGCAAAACCCAATACCCGGTGGTAAACGCGGGTAACGGGGTTGAATTTTTCAATCCGAAGACCCTGGGTTGGGTTCAAGAAATCCCCTTAACCCGCCCCATCCCAACCCGTGCAAATCCCTAGTCTCACTCCCAAAGGTCTTATATTTTCACGCACTCTCTTCCTCTGCTCTCTCTCCTGTAGCTCATTAGATTATATAAAAAAAACTATAAGGAATATTTGACAATTTTTCATATGAGCCAGACAACGAAAAATGTTTTTCGAACCATGTTCAAGGTGGCAAACAAACATCGAAAAATAATTACTTTTCTCGAAAAATATTTTCAACTAAAAAATTTTGAATAAATTTTTTTTTTACGCCAAATCAAACAAAACTAGTAAAAAAGTCATAATTTAACTACATCATATACATTATTAAATACAATGAAATAAAATCTTGACCATTAAAGTTTATCTCCATTATGGAGATGATCCTTGTTCACTTAGCTCACTATTTAACCTCTCACAATTATTAAAGGCTTAAAGCCGACATTGATTTGATTTCTCACATGGAAATAAAATTATGGAAAATAAGATTTATTTGTTGTTACGCCATAAACTATTTTAGCAAAAGAATTTATCTCACAAAATATAGAAAAGAAAAGAATCAAGAACTCCAGCCCAAACGGCTGGTCTTCAGGACTCAATGGGCCATACCAACTCTCTAACTTAATTGGGCTTTTTAGGCCCATACTTCCATCTTTCCTTGGTCCAAAATTGTAATTGACCTAAAACCCCTGAAAGAAAAACACCCAAATCGAAAGACCAAGAAGAAAACGAAAAGCACAGAAATCGCAAGCGAATTGGCAAAAATGTTCGGTCGAAGCAGGTTCCTCTCGTTTCCGATGGTAATTGGAGCAGTCATGTAAGTTCGCCTTCTTTTTTCTGTTTATCTTTTTTCTCTAATCTCAGTTGAAATGCTCTGATTTGGCTTCCTTTATTTTTTAGAAATTTTTGGCTCAGCTTGATGCCAATATGCAAAAGTGTATTCACTAATGCTTGAAGACGTTTCTACCTAATGGGGCATAGTTTTTGAGTCAACTCTCTAAATCGATCTGCTTTACTATGAAAATAGCAATTCAACAACTACTTGTGCTAAATTGCTTATAACATATGGATCTCACTGTATGTGATTGTACCCTGTATCCTGGTGATTTGGTTTGTTATATCTTGTGATGCTAGTGGTTTATTGGAGTGGTGAGATATTTCCTGCCAAGTCATAGCTTTGATACTCTGGATTGTAACAGTTAAGTCCTAGATTGGGTGGGTCTCTTGTGAAGTTGTGTATGTGCCAAGTTCAATATTGGTTATAAATTAGGTGAGACTGGGATATTTAAATGGCTCTACTGAATGTAATTACGACTTGTCCTTTTGGGGTATAGTGTAGATGTAGCTACCGCTTCTCAGGTCGTGACAATAGCACAATGTGCACTAGTATGATTCAAGATCTTCACATTTATTCATGCATATGGTTGAGAGCTACAACAATAGCTAAAGCCTGTGATTGAGTTGTAACTTGAACATTTTTGTGATACTTTAAGACAAAAATGCAATCGAATGCAATCAGATTCTAATGCTAGGCTATGCTTCTTAAAGCTGTGGGAAACATAGGATCATTTGCCCACAACTGACATAATTTTCACATTCCATCAAAGTTTAATGATGATTGATGGTCTCTAGAGTTTGGTTGCATCTCTTTGTAGCCCTTCCAACCAAACTGGACAACACTCTGGTACAAACAAAATTATTCAGCAGAACGTGTTCCTATGGAGTTGCATAGAATAAAATGGAAAGAAAAAAAAAATTAAATAAAACATGGGAAGCAGCCTCCTTTATTCTACTTATTTTTTGGGTTCAATATGGTTTTGATATTATACTTGTTTGACTTGTTTGTGGAGTATATCTGTTGTACACCAAGTGCAGAAGTAGAATGCCATACCCAAAATTCTTTTCATTTTGACGTTTGCATGAGAAAAGGAGTCTGCTTTTTGTATATAACATTGCTGCAAGCTTGCTATAAGTATGGAATTTAGTATTTGTTTCATACGTTTTGTTTCTTGACCTCTTTCTACACAATCTTCGGCTAAGGTTACTTATCAGAACGTTGTGGCCAACCTTTTAGCTTGGACTGTCTAGTAGACAAAACAGTGAGAGAAGAATAAAATTGATGATTTGATTCGCAAAGAAGTAAAATAGAGAAGAATAAAATAAGCCAATCACACAAGACACCATGATTTACATTATTTGGCTTGAAAAGCTTACATCCACGGGTGGAGACGATCATGAAGTAATTCCACTAACAATAGATGGAATAGAAATAGTAGTGAAGAAAGAATCACTCAAACCCAAAACCCTAATACACCCAAAATCTCACTCTCACATGAAAGAAAATCTTTTACAAAAGAGAAATTCTTCTATTCTTCTCTTGCTCTCTTCTTGCTACACACCAAATTCACAAAAAGAGAATTAATTTGGCTACCTAATTTTCTTGCTGCACAGCTATAAAAACTGAGGTCTGTGTGTCTCTTCAATCTTTAGTCAAGGTCGCCTGTCAGAATGTTGTGGCCAACCTTTAGCTTGGAATATCTAGTGGACAAAACAGGGAGAAATATGTCAGTTTGCTGGCAGAGATTTTAGGTCATGGTTGGATTACAATCTGCAATGCAGTACTGGAACTCTTTGGTAGCCTTGACATGGTACTATTGTGCTTAGATAGGCTACCCCTTAAATTGAATGAATTTTGCTGAGTGTTTATTCTGATGTGATCATATGGTAATATGTTTTCTTGCTGTGTGTTAATGATGATATGGGTTCTGCAGAATTGGAGTTGTTTCTGGGAAGGCAATATTTGGACCCCCACTTGATGAGTACTGGAAAAAGAAGCATCAGGAAGAGGCAGCTGCAAAGGAGACTGATGCAAGCTCAAGTTAGCAGATTTTATAGTGAACTTCCTCAAGTTTGGACATCTCATTAAGGTCCAAAGCCAGGGGATCACTGTTCCGGTTTTCTTTTTTAGGAGGCTCAAGCAGATTCATATGTCTGATGTGCTTGATATTTTTTTTGAAGAAATCGGAAGAGGGGAAAAGCCGATGACATTGGATGCATAGGGTCCCTAACTAATGGAAAGATACAGTAAGTTCTGTCAGTCTTTCTGGTTAAAGAAAAACCACACACAAGTTCTGTATTTGTTCGATTGTTTTTTGAGTTGCAAATTTCCGGTGAACACTGTTATTGAACCTTATTAGCAATACCATCTGGGAAACGCTCCTTGTAGATTTTCAATATCTCTTGGATATGCCATTCACTATTATAAAATTGATAGGAAAATCTGATTGATATTCTGTTCGTGCACCTTGTAAGGAAGAATGACAATGCACATTATTTGGAGATTCATTTCCTTCCGTTTCATTTCTAGATGATCTCGCCAATATCTGTGTTCTTCTTGGCTTGCTCTTGGATACTATTTTACAGATTTTGCACCCCAGAATCTTACCAACCCCACCTGGTGGAATTGGGAAGTGTTATCATTACACACCAATTACACACTCTCATTCACATGGGGTGGGACCCACCATTACATGGCCCCACCCCATGTGAGTGTTTTTTTATCATTACTCGGTGGAATCTGCTACCGAAAGCAGGAAACACAACATGCATTCAATTTTTATACCGAGGTTAGCCTTGATCAGTTTAGGATGATAACTATGAGAATCGGAAAAGTAGGAGACCTTAAAACTAAAACAGAAACATAAAAAGTCATTGTGGAATCTGGAACTTCCCGGAAAAAGAAAACACATCCCCTGAAAAGAACATCCAAAACCGAAAAGCTGCCGCAGTCTTCTTCAATAAAGATATATAGATGACAATGTATGGACGTTTTCAAGTACTATGTGGCCCTTGGCATAACTGCAAAAGCATGTCTAATCTGATTTATTTTGTTTCTTACCAACAAGCCAAGCAATTGCCCACTTTGCAGACAGCTGAGCCCTATCCTTTTTTGCGTGAAGTAATTTCGCTCGCACAAGTAATTTACCAGCTCTAGAAAGTTGGGAACTTGGGGTTACCAGCTCATGCCGCTTCTAGTGCCACGCGGAGCTATTGAAAATCCACTGATTTATCTTGGGATAAAAATTAATGTTCTTGTGTGAAGATATACGTATAAGACTATATAGATCACTTTAACTTGATTCGTTTAATTAAACGAGTCCGACCTCTTAACCATAATTTACTAATTTCGTACTAGTTTCGCGGGTCGTGTAAAAAACTGACAGCCCTTTGGTCGCGTATTAGGCTATGGTCATGTCGAGGTCCGATCCATTTAATAAATTGGGTCAAACCCCTTAACTCTAATCTATTAATTTCGTGTTGAGTTCGTATCATGTTTACAAAAAATTGTCAGCTCAACTTCAAACCACTGCCGTACATCAATTTAGATACTAGCTTTTTCTAGACTGTAATTACACATTTATAGTTTAATTGAGATACACAAAGAAATCACACACATAACTGCATCCTCTAAAGAAGCAACTGCATGTAAGAATATTTGGGAAACCAATCACATGAACTCACACAATAAGAAGAGAATATACTGAAGCAACTTAAGCTGGTACTAAAATCCAAGGACCTTCCAGTATGTGCAAGCACAAAGAGAGACATATGGTGGCAACAACAGAGGACTTCGCGGTGGCGTATCTCACAGCTTCAACACCCCCGTCAACGACTGCATCATGAACAATTTGAACACATCTTTTCAAACCTTCGTACAGCTTCTCCAACAGAAGCTCCAAGAACGATCTAACCGTCTCAAAAGTCACCCTCCCGGTCACATCAAGAACAAATCTCCGATTGCTTGGCACTGCCAAAGTGGATGACACTCTACCAACCCACCCTCTATCTTTCTCCTCACTTGGTTTGAGAATCATGTCCTCAATTCTAGCCGGAGTTGAGCCTTTTCCGGTAGCCGAAGAGGGAGGACCTGGACTCGAAATCATGCCGGAATCATGGCAGGTTTTCACAAGAGTTTCAACTGCACCATTACAAACCGACACCAACATGTCCCTCGCTTTCATTTCATGCTTGGGGTTGGTCAGCCCAGATAACAAATCATCATAGAAGTTGATGTTCATGGTCTTGTCAAGATAAACAGCAACGGCCGTGCTCACGAACAATTGGATACAGTCACCAATTAGCTCCCTGCATTTATCCCCACAGACCACGTTCACCCATTGTGGAATACGATTTGTCTCCGAATCAAAATGCTCAAAATTCGTCGAATTGTTTGAACAAAACGCCATGACCAAGTTCCTAGCGAAGCTTCCCACAACAGCGGAAGCAAAACCAGACCCAGCAGTGGAAAAAAGCTTGTCCATAGCGTGATCGGCGAAACTAGAAGAATTGGCACCAATATCACCACCACCGACAGAGCCACCGGCAGATCCATAACCCCGTAAAATTCCAACGGTTAAAGCCTGCGTGAGCCTTGTCAAAGACTGGGAGAACTCCTCGGAGCTCGCGATCTTCGATATCTGCTTCAAACTGTTGGGAACTCGGTCCGAATCGGATTGCAGAAACTGTTTCAAATCTTCAGAGACGACCCCGATTGACTCGGCGGAGGCGGAGGCGGCTTCTGCTACGGAAACTAAAGCTGATAAAAGCTTGGAAATTCTCTCTCTCTTATGCGCTACCGAAGGCAAATGATAAACCGTGTAGAGGCTGTAACCGGTGAAGCCAAAAGCGGAGAGAAGAAGAACCAACTTCTTTCTTCTTTTAGAAGCGAAATCGAAACCCGTTTTCACCAATTGCAGGTCCATCATTTGCGACACTCGAGAGAACCCAAACTTGTTTGACTATTGTGTTTCGGGAAACCAAGCTGGGCTCTTGGGTTTCGATGAACTTGTGAATGATTGATGAATCATTCAACTCTGAGAGAGAGAGAGAGAGATAGAGGGTGGACGTGCACCACTGGTTATGGGAAAGCAGCACCGAGACAACGATGTGCGTTAATCCGAAGCTCAACAACCGTTGGTCTTTCAATTTAATGCCCGTCAACAAAACTTGAGTGTTGCACCAAATCTTTGTGCCTTCTTTTATTGAGCTTATCCTAAGCTCATATCTCAATGTTTTCTATATATCAAACACCAACACACAAAATACAAGTTTTTTTTTTTTTTTTTTTGTAAGTCACAAAATACAAGTTGAATACCATAAATCTACTCCTTCTTTTTTAAGCTTATCCTTTTTTGACCCCTGACTCCCTGAGCCTAAAACTCAATGGGGCTGAACATTCAATTCAGAACAGATATCAAGAGGTGACACGACTACATGAATCAAGCTATTAGTTCTCATGCGTCATTTCAAACTCGACTTATTTAATTAAACATGTGAAATTTTTTAATCTTGACACGATTTAATTTAGGTAAATAGGTGGCACGACTTGACCCGCATAACCTATTTAATAAATAAATGAGTTGACCCAAACACAACTCATTTCGACTTGTTTAATATACTTGATAAGTTGGTATGACTTAATTAACACAATTCCATATCTTATAAGCATAAATTACATCAATTATACATATTCACTATCAGATTCATAACGATCAATATCCAATTAACTTGTTCATAATGAGTAGCTCAATCGGTTGGGGACCACACTTCGTGAAGTGGATGTCATTAATTTGAATCTCTCATCCCTCATCCCCCTCTTGTGTGGACATATCAAAAAAAAAAAAAAAAATCCAATTAACCATAACCATAATTAATAAACATAAACTAACTTCTTAGCATAATATTCAATCATAATAATACTACATACCAATGAAGGTCATCGATCTACGTAAACAAACATATAATAAATTACATATCTAATTGGATTCATACTTTAGGGTTTAGATTTTTAAATGGTAATGAAGTAATAATTAATTTACACGGATTTATACTATTAAGCAAGGTGACTCAAAATTGCCCCGTTCTATTCATATGTCTAATCGGGTTGAAATCTAATAATTTTATGTTGTATTGGTATTAAATTTACCAACCGTAAAAAATTGTCGACACTAATCTTAGGACCGGAGCTCGAGTATGACGTTCCAGAAGTAGTTGTGTCGGGGTCCAATCCACCAATTCGTGCACGTCATCGTCCTGCTTTTATGGACAGCTGAGATTGAGTACACGTTTCTTTCTCCAGCCGTCAGATCTTGCTTGAATCTGAAACCCCAGCAGAGAGCTGAGAGTTGAGAGTTGAGCCCCACAGGAGAGGAAGCTGACTGGGTAAAAGAGTTCAAATCCCAGATTGATGACAAAACCAAAAGTCCTAAAAACCTCTCTCTCTCTCTCTGTGTCTTTATAATTACGAAAATGCCATTGTCAAGCAAAATTTCCGGACGATTTCCGGAAATTTTGCTTCACTGAAGTATTACCCTATAGGAATAATATGGTAAAACGACACGCTGAAATACCGAAAGAGACTCCTAACCACAATTTTGAGAGTTTTGACAGAGTACACGTGTTGCGCGCTGAGGTCCAGAACGAGCCGCCGCACTTTGACAGCAACTGAGCAAGGGCTTATTGCCATGTGGCCTCGACATTTTTACGTGGCTAATACGCAGCAAAGCTCTCCGTCCTCCGGGTGCTAGCTGGTCTCCTCAACCCTCTGCCTACACCTTCTCGATCAATTCCCCTCCGCGATACAGAGAGAAAGACCGTACGTGGTGGGTTATATTTATATATGACGACTCTGCCGAGAAAACCAGACAAAGATAATCAATCAATATTGTGGGACTAGTTTCGCTATTCTTTTTTTCTTTTCTTTTTTTGGGGGTTTCCAAGAGGTGGGGTAGGAGTGTCTGTTACATGCGAGTTGAGATCACCTTCTATTTCGGCTATATATATATCTCCGTTACCATGGAAAAGTTCTAAACTTGGCAAACTTCTCAGCTCGATCTGTGAATTTCGCTGGTTTGTAATTATCATAGAGGAGCTGCTGATATTTTACAGGTAATGGTTAATTATACATAGATCTCTTTTTTGTTGTCCATTTAACGAATCATGAAGTTTTCAAGAAACTAAGGAATATCAAACACTGGGTTAATTTGATCATCTTATATTCTGCTGGGGTACTTTTTATTTTAATATCTGTGGCCTTTTTTTTTTTTTTTTGTTTTTTCTACTCGATGGGTTAGATTTGTTGCTTCCAAATTTTATTCTTCTTCTTCTTGTTGAAGTCAAATCATTTTAAAAAAAGAAAAAAACGATTTTCCTAGCTTGTTTCTCGTATTTGATATCTACATACGTTTAAGAATCCCTTGCAAACTACAAAAGATAAGTTCAAAGTAATCATTGTCGTGTTTGAATTAATCCTAGACAGACACAAAAAGGTCTGCTTCGATCAATTCGCTTCTTATTGAAGAAAGCAGCGATGTGGTACTGAAAGAATTAAATGCATGAACGAGTCATGATACATATATGTAGCCCGTAATTCTCTCAAATCTTTTACCTTCAACGACAAGCTACGTACTCTCCGCTGGCTTTCTTATCGCCTCCACGATTTGCTGTTCTGTTTACGCGCTTTCTTTTCAATTCCCATGTGTTTTGAATGTTCTAAAACAAGTATAAATTTACGCAGGTGATGCTAGCTGTTATCTTTTAAACTGATTTTGGTACGAAGATGGAGATCTTTTACCAGCCTTATATCGATCCAGAATTTGAATCGCTCATGGAAAGAATCTACCCTCCCAGGTATTGTTGCTATATATTAACATGCAACATCTATAATATTCTCTCATTCTGCTGCTTGTACGTCTCTCATCTACTTCTACAGTTCTACTTAATTCAGTTCTTTGATTTTCCTATTTGGTGTTGCAGAGTTTGTATAGACAATGACGCATGCGAAGGCTGCACGCTTGTTAAGGTTCGATTTAGTGTATACTAGCGTTCAATATCTGAATTATATCTTTTCTGCTGAGCGTAGACATGCTTTTATGGAAACTCTTCCTCCTGTCTTTTTGTTTTTCTGGGCTTTCTTTAATTTCTTGGCATGAGAAAGTGGGAGTGGGTTCTCACTTCTCAATTTCCCATTCCCAGCTGCTGGAAATTCCAGCCACGGATTTCATAAACAACTGCGGTTGTACCATCAAACGTACAAACATATAAAAATATCTCAAGTTTTGGAAGATCGAATAGGAAATTAGATATCATGGATCTTTCTAGCTAGTTATATTGCATTAATTAATGATAATGATTAATTCTTGAATAGAGATCTCCAATAATTTTGTTGTTTGAATTGATAATTAATAATTCGATAACAAATGTGAAACAGACGCTATAGTATTCTGAAATGGCTCTATCATATCTGTTGCTCAAGCAATTCAACAACAAATTGAAGATGATCAGGATTCATGATTATTTTTGCTAAATATATTCTGAATATAATATCATTGATTTATACTTCATAGTTTAACTAGATTTATGTTTTCAAGTATAAGTCGATTTAGGTTTACTTGTATATGGGTCGATCTATTCAACTATAAATATGAACTTATGTATTGTAAACAATCAAATTATTGAGCACAATGTACGTAGCTCTTTGGGCTTTACCTGTGAATCTAAGTTATAGACCGAACCATATAAATTTTCTATCTCGTTTTTCTTTCTTGCTTATGCTTTTATTCTATTTTAAATTTATTCACAAATCTCAACAATTACGAGTATGATATTAGTTAAAACCATAGTTGAATTCAATATATATATATTAGTATATGTTTCTGTCCCACCGAATGAAGAGCCAATAGAAATTAATCACATCAGTGGGAGAGATCGAAAAAAGAAGCTTTTGGAAGAAGAAACCTCAGCTATGCAACTACTAGGTTCCCTATCCGAAACGAACTTTTTGGGTGGCAGTACTGTAACGATCGATCGAAATCTAGTTCTATAGAAACCGTGAGGAAGCTCTAAAAGATCATAACCCCTGCAAAAAGCAAAATATAGAGTTGGTTTTCATGGGTTGTATCCTTGCTGATCGATCAGTTGCTTTTTCTAGTTTTTTCTGTAACCAGAAAATGACAGAAGCAGGCCGGCAAAACCCTTTTAATTAAACTTTTGTTTTGTTTTACAGGTTGACAGTGCAAACAAGCACGGGATTCTTCTGGAAATGGTCCAAGTCTTGACAGATCTTGACCTCGTTATATCCAAATCATACATTTCCTCAGACGGTGGATGGTTCATGGACGGTCAGATATCAAATCTTACATCACTTATAATTAATGTTTCTGTTTTCAATCCAATGTACGTAGCCATGTAGGAGCATCATCGATCTACAATATTCAATCTTTTAAACAGATACCCATTTGCTTCACAAGCCTTAAAATCGATCACATTCCATCCAATTTTTCCTCTTAATTCCTTTATTTTAAAGGATATATACACCAAAGATTATTACTGCTCTTCCTTTATATCTTCATTATTTTCTGCATTTCTGTGATCTCTTTTAACTTAATGAAAATCTCTTCTTACTCTTCTCTCTCATTCTCTCCCTTAATTCTAACTTTAAAAAGTTTCAATTTAAAGTATCCATCTTTCAAATTTTTATTTTGTTTTCAATTTCAACTATCGGTTGGAATTTTTCGTTAAATTCTGCCAAAATTTTCCAAAAGATTCCATTTTTTTTAGGTAAAAAAATTGCTAGAATTTAGGTATTTATCATAATTTAACGGAATTTGCAAAAATACTCATGCCTGAATATTTGAAAATTTTTATAAATTTTTTTAAAAAGAAATTAACACGGGAGTATTTAGAAGTATTTTAGAAATTTTGATAAGATTTAATCAAAAATTTTAACGGATGGTTGAAATTTAAAGAAAAAAAAATTGAAAAATGAATATCCTAAATTGACACTTTTTAAAGTTTGGATATATTTTTGTAAAAGTAATAAAAGATCAAAAATTATAAGTGAAATTAACCAAGTATTTTTTAAAAGTATTTTTTCAAAATAGAAATAAGTAGGATTATTATTTATTTTTTATTTTTTTTAAGAAATCTACGTGGATGCTCTAAAAGTAAGTTCTCTCATGCTAAAAGTTATTTTGGCTAGTACTATAATAAAATAGCAAAAAAAATTTAAAAAAAAAAAAAAAAAAAAAAAAAAAAAAAAAAAGAAAAGAAAAAAAAGCCTCTAAATAGGTTTGGCCCTCTGGGAAAAATAGCATGAGAATCATTGCATTGTAATTAAAATATTACAGTAATTCCACTTTTAATTACAATAATGCCATGGAAAAGCATTTTTTCCGGATGAAATCCGGAAGAAATGCTTCTCCTAAGCATTAGCCTAATTTATAAATGCTCACGTTGTAAGCTTCATATGGGTCGCCCACGTACTAGAACTGCGCCTGATTCACGTGGGTCTCTTTCGATTATGGTGGTGCAGTGTTCCACGTAACAGACCAGGCTGGCAACAAGCTCACTGACGAAAACCTCATACTTTACATCCAGCAGGTCTCTCTCTCTCTCTCTCTCATGTTTATCTAATCAGCTTTCAAATTTTCCGAAACCAGTAACAATAAACAGTAACATGCAGGCACTGTGCCCGAGCAGGAGATCAGAGAGGACATCATCAAAGGAGATACAGACACGTTTGGGAAGAGAGGTGAGACCCCGCCACGTGACAGCTGAGCACACGGTCCTAGAGATGACTGGGACGGACCGACCGGGCCTAATGTCTGAGATGTCAGCGGTGCTCCTTGAGCTGGGGTGCAACGTCACCTCCGCCGTGGCATGGACCCACAAATCCCGAGCGGCCTGCATAATCCAAGTGGAGGATGGGTTCAAAGGCGGGCCCATCACAGACCCTATCCGCCTGGCCCACGTGGAGGAGCAGCTAGAGAACGTGGTGGAGGCCCATCATGGGAATGGGGAGAGGAGGAGCGTTAGGCTCACCGCCCCGGTGGCGGGCCAGACCCATACGGAGCGGCGGCTCCACCAGTTGATGTATGCAGATAGGGATTACGAGCGGTGTCACCGCTGTGATGGTGGCGATCAGCATAAGAAGGGCTGTGATGGGACTCACGCGACCATAGAGAGTTGCGAGGAGAAAGGGTACTCGGTGGTGAATGTAAGGAGTAGAGACCGTCCGAAGCTACTGTTTGACACTCTGTGTGCTCTGACTGACATGGAGTACGAGGTGTTTCATGCCGTGGTTGCCTCCAAGGGCTCCATGGCTGATCAGGTACTACTAGGAATTTTTTCAAATATAAAACAAGACACTTTTCAAAACGGATAGTCATTCTTACTAATTTTGCCCGAGGAATGTTAGATTTCTTTTGACTGTACTTTTGTGTTTTTCTATCATGACATAATATTTTTTAATAAAAATATAAAAAAGAAATTAAGATATAATTTTTTTTATTATTAAAAACAGAATGACATGTTTACATAAAAGAACTCAAAAAAATACTAAAAGAAGCTCTAGCATTTCTCAATTTTGCTATATGAACTTCTGCCCTAAGAACTACATGCCGGAATAGATTTTGGGTCAGGCAGGTCGAAATTTTATCATATTTATTTTCTAAATTGATTGAAATTAAATGTGGATTTCTCAGGAGTATTTTATACGGCATAAGGACGGCTGCACTTTGGATACACAGAGCGAAAGGCATAAGCTGACACAATGCTTGATTGCTGCTGTAGAGAGAAGAGTCTCCCATGTATGTACAGCAAGGCCCTGCTTATACTTTTACTGCTCCTTTCGGCAAATTATTTTTGTGTTCTATTTCACTAGCATCTGAGACAAGGCAACTTCTCTTGCTTTTGGGGTTAAATCATGCTAACTACAACGAAGATTTATGGGCTCTTGATAACTGTTTTGCAGGGACTGAGGTTAGAAATCTGCACACACAACCGAATGGGATTGCTCACAGACATGACACGGGTACTCCGCGAGAATGGACTATCAATATCGAGGGTTGAGCTCGGGATACGAGGCGATAGAGCAATTGGATCATTCTACATTACAGATCCCTCCGGGCATGATGTGAATCCAAACATAATCGAGGTGGTGAAAAAAGAGACCGGCGGATCTGTCCTTGCAATTCAGAGGTCCCCGGCATGGGGTCCTCAGGCTTCTTCCTCATCGAGGACAGCCCAAAGCACCAACAAAAGCATAGAGGACAGGCCAAGATTCTCACTTGGAAGCTTGTTGTGGTCTCAACTTGAGCGCCTCTCGGGTAATTTCGGCTCCATTAGATCTTAGAGTTCCAAGCTCAGGAACTTCTTCCATGTCGTACATGTGGATATTTTTGTAAATAAGGTTATGTACCAGAAGTCGGAGTAGTTTCTCTCTTCCCAACAAGATGAAGTCCCATGTAAATGATCTATACAAATAGATGGCCATACGAAACGCATCCACTCCACCCAACAAAATATTAATGAAATATTTTCTTTGAAAACAAATTTGGTTTTTCGTTGCACAATTATGAATCCCTTCTTCCCTTGCTCTAAATTTCAAATCTCAAGATCCCGAGTAATGTTATTCTTCACAACCATTTCACATTGGCTGATATGACGTGTTTTAATTGGCTTCTTATGTCAGTTACTTACAAAATACAAAAGAAAAACCACTTAAAACATCAACGTCAACCGATATAAAATGAATGTGATAAATAGATATGTAGAATAGCATTACTCAAACAGCAATGCGGTTGTCAGTTCAAACAAAATTCACTCAACACATCCATGTGTAGTATGTGATATGTCTGCTACATGTGGCGATCCATTAAAAGTAGTCTTTGATAGCAACTAGGTCACTAGTGAGGCCTAAACAGCTGCCAAGACCCCAATAGCATTGATTTCTTTGACATAATTGATTCTTGCATTTAGCACGAACAAAGAAAAGGATTATTGCAATATTTTGTCTTCTTTGAATCATTTACATAAGTTGATCAGGAGCGTTTCCTGATCATTAGTTCATGAATAATTCTTCTACAAAACTATTACTTTTTCACATAACAGGCAGTTGAATTCAAATGAATAGACAGTTTACAGGATGGAGCAGAATTTACTGCATATAAAAATACATTTATAAGACAGTAATCCAGTTTAGATCTGGCTTTATGTACAAACATACAGTTTCCGATGGATAACTCAGAAGACTGTAAGACGAGCTATTCACAGACAGTGCAAGGCAAGGCTTTTATGGATTGTCAAAACACATCAATATCATCGACATTAAGCCAATCATTAGATTCCTTGTTCTCAGGGTTACGAGTGCTTACCTGCTCAGATCCAGCGATTTTTATCTCAACAGAACTTATGTCCTTAACTGAGTCAGCGGAGCTTCTGCTAAGCTGAACCCAGTCCCTTGAATCTTTTGTTGAAGAATCAGAACCAGATGTGACTTTCTTGTAACTTGTGGGCACATCTCCATCATCCTCCTCAAGATCGCTAAACGATACATCCTCATCATTCCCTATAGGGAAGGTATTTCCACTTGCACCAACTATTTCTGAACTTTCCTCTTTCAACCAATCATCACCATCATCCTCGAATTTCTCATCTAAGACCCCAGAGGAGGAACCGGATGTCAAATGTTGATTTCTGGTTTGATTCGCTGGTCCTTCCTCAACAACAGGCTTGTCAACAATTTGAACTTCAGTACTATGGACTGGGTGCTTCTCCATCTCAATGTCAGCAGACACTGAGGAAGAAGGCACTTCAACAACTGACGTCCCAAGAGCATTTGATTTTGATTGACCGCTAGGTAGTACAGAGAGATGCTCTTCATGTGTTACGGCATCAGAATTTGTGCCTCTTCCAGAATATTCTGGTTCTTGCTTTGCCTTATTTCGGATTTGCAACGCCTGTGTCAACATTGTTCTGGCTTCTACTATCTGCAAACATAACAAAACTTACTACTAAGGCGGACTAGAGAATTAATTGCTCGACAGAAGTACCAAAACAGTTCTTACAAATCAAAAAACATGAAAGACATTAAGACAAGTGCAAAGGCCAGAACTGCAAAACTTAACAGCTAAAACCACTTCTACATCCTATACTTCAAGAGTGGAGCCAGATTTTTCTATTGGAGGGGGAGGACTCAGGAGGAAGGGAGGCAGACTAACGAAATAATGCAATTAAAAATAGTGTTCAAACATTACATGAAAGAAAAACTTTCAATCAGATTCTTTATATATTAATATTGTCCTAGAACTAAAAACAAGAATACGAAAATATATTTTGTCAACTTGAACATTGATATATACAATAATAATAATATCACAAATAAGCATTGTTTAAATAAAATCTAGAGGAATATAATCAAACTTAACGACTATGCTATATTGGCAAAAGTGCTAAGGTACAAGAAAAGAACCAGATAATAGGACAGCCTCAGAAAATCATATGGTAAATTATAAACAACAAGAAAATAAATAGCTAGCAGATAGTATGCTAGAAAACCAAGCAAAAAAAATTTAAACATATGAAAATGTATTAATCTAGCCATTAATTAAGCAAATGCATTTTCTTCATACATAACAATATGGAACTAAATTCTGCCTACATTAATAATTGAATGATTTTAAGAGAATGGAAGGTCTGTCTCGTGTTGTGTATATCGTTAACTCATAAGCCCAATCTTGAATGGACAAAAAAAGGAGGAAAAAAAGAAGAAAAAGGAATAGCTTTCGAAAAACTAAAATGGCATAAGCCCAATCCCAAATGTCATAAGCTCTGTATTTTCCCTAAGTTTTGTAAGAACTTGTAGAATAATAGGAATAGCTTTTTAGAAGAAGATGAAAAAGAAATCTATTTAGGTTTTTAATTTGGGGCAGCTTAAAAGTCCCTCTACGTTTTTTTTTTTTTCAAGAATTTGCCCCCCCCCCCCCCCCCCCCCAACCCCAAGCCTCGCTTCTGTCTGCCACCGAAGTCAACAAATAGGCTATTGACAACTGCAGGAAATCCCTTTCTCCTCACAAACTGACTTTTCTTTATTAGGATAAAATATACAGAAACCTATGAGACTTTGTAATAAATAATAGTTTTCTTTAGCTAACCAGTGTGTTGACTATACTCCTTGCTTTCAGGGACATTTATCCGACCTTCATATGGATTAATTGTTTATCTAAGATCATAGGTAAATAACCATTCTTTCACGAAAGCTTTTTGAAAACAAATGTAAACTTCATGGCATCTAAGTCAAGTGATGGAAATTGGCAAGATGCGTACTAAACAAGGAAGAATAGAGGAACGAACAAATTCATTCATTTCTTAATAAGAAATCGCATATTCATTGAAAAGCGCAAAGGAACACAACCCAAGTACACAGGTTATATATAAGAGAGATAAGAGAGACACCAGAGACATCTAGCTAGAGAAAAAAAAAAAAAATGAAAGCTCGAAATATTAACATCAAAGACGGTAGCCCAATGAAAAAGTCTTAAAGAATAAATAAAGCCTTCAATTCCACTAATGTCCTCTCACGGTCCTCAAAGCTCCGATCATTTCTTTCCCTTCAATGATACCACATAAGATAAGACGGAATCATCTTCCAAACTCCATCAAGCTGAAATCACCACCTAGCGCTCTCTAGCAAGTGAAGAGATCTACCACCCGACTAGGCATAACCCAAGCCAAACCCAAGCCAACCCTACACTGCTGAAGAAAGAATTCCTAAGATTACTGGCAATCTCACAATGGACTAGAAGATATCCATTGACTCTCTTTGCACACGAAGCACCACTCCACTACAATGACATGTCATTTCCTTAGATTATCCATGATGAGAATCTTCCCTAATGCAGCCGACCAAGCAAAAACGTCACTCTCATGACAACTTTATTCCACCAAATACCCCTCCAAGGGAAATGAGTACTATCATGGGGAACAAGAAACATTGTAGTATGATCTACATCAAACGACCATCTGTTGAAAGGAACCCGACAAAACTTATCTTCACCACCCTGTCTCACTCTGAAGGAATACAACAACTATCAACAAAGTGAAAAACGAGGCAAAGAGATCTACCTCTCAATCGTGAACCGCTATGAAAAAGTCAATATTCCATTGATTAGAGGCCCTAGAAAGCTCCAAATGGCCTGCTGTCGTAGCTTCCCTAATAGGAAATGCTATACAAGTCTGGAAAAGCTATTTTGAGGGCTTGATCCCCACACCATACGTCATGCCAAAATCTAATTCTGGAGTTGTCACTCACCACAAATCTAGTATGACTAGAAAACTCTCCTTAGCCCCTCTTGATACTTTTCCAAAGCCCCACCCCATATGACCCATGGATCTCATTTGAACACCACTTGCCCCATACATTGTCATATTTAGAATCCACAATCACCCTCCATAAGGCCCCTCTCCCATGAGCATAGCGGCAAAGTTACTTCCCCAAAAGAGCTTGGTTGAACACAAGCAAATTTTAAACCCTCAACCCTCCTTCAAAGATCAAAGTATACACCTTAGTCCAGCTAATCAAGTGATATTTGAACGCTTCAACTATGCCACCCCACAAAAAATTCTGTTGCAACTTCTCTAAGCGATTGGCAACACCAATTGGCAAGGGCAAAAGAGACATGATGTAAGAAGGCAAATTAGATAAAGTGCTTTAAATCAGAGACCTTTGATAAGTACATCCTCTTCCATCCAGCCAAACAGCACTCTATTTTCTCAATAATGTCACAATCTAGGTAACCTCTTCTAAATCAAATTAGGGAACTGGGCTTCCCAATATGGTGAAATAATGAATCTATCAATTCGAGACTAGGAGGGAGGGTCCCTGCTGCTAGACCACGTAAAGGAGCCGTCCACTAGAAGAATGTCCATGAGCCCCTACTCAAAAATGAAATCAGAAAACTCCAACATAGCTAGACAATAACAGGCTTCACCCAGTCTCTCGCTAGGAAAACAAGTGACATTGAAGTCCCCCCGATCCCGATGCATCAAGATAAGTCCTACCAACTAAGCAAACCAATCAATCATCCCATAAAACCTTCTATTACCATCGGCATTTGATCCACAAACACCCACAAAAGCCCAAAGAAACTTGATCTTCCACATTTTTGAAAGAAATGGCACCCGAGAGCTCACCCACACACTCTTCGATTTTCTCAACTACCCTCCTATCTCACATGAGCAAAATACCACCAGAGGCCCCCCTAGAGTCCAAACAACACAATCTACATGAATGCACCCCCATAAGCTAGGCACAATACTATAGAAAATTACTCCCTTTAAGGAAAAAAAGAAAAGGAAAAAAAGGAACATTGAACTAGGTCCTGCTGAACTTAACAACTCTAAGCTAAAAGCTAAGAGGATTGACAATAATCAAGCTCATGAATAACATCGCAATATCATCCTTTTTCCCATACTCACCATGCAGCTTTATATTTTTATTTCCTCATAAGTTCTTTCAGATCTAATGAAGTTTAGCACCTTGGTTCCCTCAGCAGTTCTAAATCTACGAAGCCCTCACCATTTTGGGATAAAATTTACTAGAAACCTTAAACCTCAAAACTTATGGAGCAAGATAAGAACAGAGTTAAAGTCTCTTGGTGCTTCGTATATCTTCTACAACCTTTGGTTAAATACATTAAACAGTTCATGTGCAAATGTTTCTCATATACCCCATGCTAATACCAATATTATGTCACGATGCATATCAAAATTTTATAAAATTGAAAAATCCTTGTGCTACAGCTCAAGGAGAGGAGTCTCTTCAGCCCATTAGTTGTGGTAAAGTCCAACAACAATCACATAATAAAGCAAGCAAAAAAAAAACTGTGGGCCAAAGCTAAACGAAAAGGTTAACTTACTTTGGGTGTTGACAAAAGTTCAGCATCATGTTTACTGAGTCTTGGATGCAAGAGTACAAAGTAAATCTTCCAAAAGCAAGCCTCACTCATATATCCTGGGCAAAGCTCCATCCTCAGAGCAGCTAAGCTTGGCGCAAGACGCTCAATAGCCAGAGCATGTTCTTGTTGTGCATCAGACAATTCAAAGTCTGGGAAAAAAAACGATCCCAGAATGTGTAAAATTCAGTAAGAACTTATAAACATCTATATGCTATAAATTTCCAAACCACATAATTTACAATTTTCTCACTTCCATGCTATCAAACTATCTAGCATGTTGATTTGTCGTCATCAAACGCTAAAATTGTCAATTCAATCAATTCCCTTTCAAATTTACTAAAGGAAATCAAATCTTAGTTCACACCCTGATATCGGAAGCTTTTTAATAGACTTGAAATCAAGTTGGAAAACTGAATAAGCACAACTATTCAGTCATTTGACAAACTAATTAGACTCTATAACCTGCCAACCTGAATCAATTATCCACACTAACTACGAAACAAAAATGCACGATGAAACTCAATAATATAATGTCAAATTAATTGGCTCAAAACATTTCTTAATCGAACTCTCATGAACGCATCGCATATAATCTCACATAAATAAAAATAAATAAACTAAAAAATACGAGAATTATACCATCAGGATCTTCATCATCAGGGAGAGGGAAATCCAACCAAGTTTCCGGATGCATCGCTATGTTCCTTGCGAAGGCCAGCACCTCCTCGGTCACACCGACGGCATCACCGATCTCCTCCTCCGATCCAAGCTGGAGAAAATTCGAAGCGATCTTGGTGATCTCCGATACCGCTTTGTTGCTCGACAGCTTCGAGATCCCAGTCTTGAATTTCCCGCTGATTTCCGCGAAATCGCTGCGGATTCCGGATATCATGTCCTCTTCGGACGGTTCTCCGTGATCGGGTTGATCGGACGGCTGAGGGGGGTTCGAGTCGGGGATCTGAGGAGGAGGAGGAGGAGGGGCTAGGAAGGAGGCGACGCCCCAGAGCTGTCGGGTTACAGTTTTGGTGAGCTCCGAGATGTCATCTCTGACGCCGCGTGGCGATGGAGTGGACGGTGATGATGGCGAATCTGGCTTCGGTTTCGGTGGTGATTTTGGATCTGCGGCATTGGCGTTGATGTTGGTATCTTCGTCGTCGTTGTCATTGTCGTCGAGTTTGAGTGAGTTCGCGATGGACCTCGCTAACCAAGACATCGCTCTGGATCTCTGGTGCTGTGGAACGCGAAGACTTCTTTACATGGATCGAGACTTCCAAACGACGCCGTTTTTTGAGTTCATATTTGCACTGCTACCCCGTGCTTTGCTTTCTAGACTTTGTACTTCAATTTGACAATTTTTACTATAATAAATTTTTCTTTCAAATTTTTTTTTTTTTAAAGTAAATTTTCTTTCAAATTAAATAGGAAGAATTTTACAGACTGGTACGTATTTGAAATTGATGCAGGCAGTTTTATTAATTTTTTGTTAGATTTTTTTTCCTTCATATTTACGCCACCCTGCATTAGAAATGCATCATGATAATAATGAATTTTTCTAAAACTTCGTACTATGTTGGTATTTATCCTTTTTACATAGTATTAAGTGTAAGAGAAACGATCCTTACACATATTCGGCACAGCAATGCCACAACAGCCTACGTGGAAAGTGATTTTATGCTTTTTTTTCAATTTTTTTTTTCTTTTGCTTGAAATTGATAACCGGTTGGCCCAGCCCCCCCCTCTCTCTCTCTCTCTCTCTCTCTCTCTCTCTCAGAGTCTCTACCGTACAATTCCACATCCGGTCAATGACGTCGCCGGCTTCTCTCTCGACGGTCGACCTTCTCCGTCGTCCAGCGTCCGGGAAAGCTGAAAAATCATTTCCCCTCCAACCCAGTCCCCTCTCTCTCTCTCTCTCTCTCTCTCTCTCTCTCTCTCTCTCTCTCTCTCTCTCTCTCTCTCTCTCTCTCCGGCATATTTAGTCTCCGGCAGATTTCCTCTTCGGCAAATATTTGCTACCTTACTTTTTTGTTGTTGGCCCAGCAAACAAGATTAAAAAAAAAAAAAAAAAAATTGCTGGCTTCCACTCTTTGAAAATCAACGGCTGGGCGTCTTCTGCAACGAAGCATCGGCAGCACCAAATATTCGTCTGTTTTGTTGCAGCTGGGCGTCCTTCCCTTCTGCACTAAATTTTGTCCCTTTTTTTTTCACGCAGAGCATCAGCTCATCTGCTAGGCGTCCTCCTCTGGCTAAAAAAAACAGGCTCTCTCTCTGTGTGGCCGGATCTGTTGCTACAAAAAAAAAAATTGGGGGGGGGGGGGGGGGAATTTTTGCATTGATGGATTGCTGCAAAAGCATAAAGCTAAAGAAAAATACACACAATGGAGATTGAAAAATCTTTATGCTTCTGTAGCTAGAGCAGTGGGCTTACTCCTCTCTATCCCAGCGGTATATTCCACAAAATTTTCATCTTTCGATTTGGGTCTTCAACAAGTTTGCTGGTAAGCTTCGATTCCTCTTCGATTTGGGTCTTCAACAAGTCATTCCTGCTATAAATGAGTTGTGTCTGCTTGTTTTTACTTACTATTAGGCAATAAGGATGAATATAAGTATTACTATTGATAGTAGATCATGCACTGCTAAATGCCTTCTAGACCTAGATCTGTACTGGCCATTCCCAATTCTGCATGGTCTTTATTGATTCTGTTGAAGTTTGCATTCTGTTACTAATATGAATCGATAAGATATCAATGTGATTTCGGATATATTTGATAAGATATCTATGTGTCTGCATAAAGAACGAAACCTTATTTAAAATATTTGATTTTTTTTTCTTGAATTTTAATTGGGCTTCCAAGTTATAAATCCTAGTAAATCTTTAAAACCAATCTCTAAAACTAGTGCTATGACTACCTTTATGTAGTTTAGTTTGTATAATATTGTCAAATTACATGCTTTTAAGGTTATTAGCTTACCTTTTATGTAGTTTAGTTTTTTTCATTCAATTAACTTATATTACTTTTTAATATAGCACTTTCCTAAATGGACTCTTCAAGTTCGCGATTGGATAATGAGGGTAAATTTGACGATGCTTTAACCCATCAAGATGACCGCCAAAATGGTTAATATTTTCACTTTTGTTTGAGTTATAGTTTTGTTTTGACCCACTAAGATGGCTGCCTTTTTTCTTTTTCTTTTTTGTATACTTTTTTGGATAGATATGGGTGAAAAATTTGAAGAGTCGAATGATTTAATGGCATTTATTTCAAATGAAGAGTTGAATGATGATGAAGAAAATGTGGTACTACTTGTGGTGTTAAAGGATGATGAGAAAGTTGAGGAACCGAAAGAATCAATGATATTTAGTTCATTAGAAGAAGTCTGCTCTTATTATAGGAAGTATGCTAAGCAAGCTGGTTTTGGTATAGCACATAGAAGCTCGAGAAAAAAAAGAAGGGTATAAAAGGTTACGTAATGCTTAGATGTACTCGTGGAGGTACAGAGCGACCTAGAACAAGTAATTGTGCGAAGCCAACTCCAGCAACTAATAGAACAGGGTGTGGTGCCAGGATTTGTGCGAATTTGTGTGATGATGGAACGTGGTTTTTGAGTAAAGTTGAGCTGACGCATAATCATTCGTTAAGCCCGGGCAAAGCGATATTTTTTAGAAGCAATAAGAAAATTAATGATGCTGCGAAAAGAAGGCTTGAGCTAAATGATAGAGCAGGAATACGTTTGTGTAAAAATTTCAATTCATTAGTTGTTGAAAGTGGGGGGTTTGAGAATCTTTCATTTGGAGAGAGAGATTGCCGGAATTATATTAACAAGGCAAGAGAACTCCATCTTGGTAAAGGAGATGCTCAAGCACTTTGTGATTATTTCAGAATAATGCAAAAGCAGAATAGTGGCTTCTACTATGTGATAGATATGGACGATGATTGTAGGTTACGAAATGTATTTTGGGCTGATGCACAGAGTAGGGCAGCGTATGATTTATTTGGAGATGTTTTTACGTTTGACACAACGTATTTGACCAATAAATATGACATGCCATTTGCTCCTTTTATATGAGTGAATCATCATGGTCAATCTATACTTTTAGGGGCAGGACTAATTTCAAGTGAGGATACAGAGACATTTGTGTGGTTATTTAAATGTTGGTTGGAGTGCATGAATGGCCAAGCCCTAAAGCAATTATGACAAACTAGGATAAAGCTATGAAAAATGTAATCGCTATTGTTTTCCCTGAAAGTCGACATAGATATTGTATGTGGCACATTATGAAAAAATTTCCTGAAAAGTTTGGATCACATGCTAATTTTGATGGCATTAAGAGTGCCATAAATAAATGTTTGTATGACTCTGAAACATGTGAAAAATATAAAGAAAATTGGAAAGATCTACTGGAGAAATATAATCTTCATGATAATACATGGTTGAATGGGTTATATATGGATAAGACATTTTGGGTGTCAGCATACATGAAATATACGTTTTGGGGAGGAATGAGTACTACACAGCGAAGTGAAAGTATGAACGCATTTTTTGATGGTTACGTGCACTCACGAACCACATTGAAAGAATTTGTTGATGAATATGATAATGCTTTAAGGAGAATGATCGAGAGTGAGACACGTGTTGATTTCGATTATTTCAATCGCACAATTCCATGTATAAGCGCCTTGTAGTCAGAGAAACAGTTTCAAGTTGTTTACACAAATGCGAAGTACATGAGCAGTTTTGTGAAAATGATGTCTTGTAATAACTCTCTTCTCAAAAGTGAAGGTGCGATTTCTACCTTTGAAGTTGTTGAATATGTTGCTGTTGGAGACCACTTAATAGAAAAGACATTTCTTGTTTACTTCAATGAAGATGAATTGGAAGTGAAGTGCACATGTGTATTGTTTGAAGTAAGAGGCATCTTATGTAGGCATTTACTTTCTGTGTTATGGACAAAGAAAGTGACAACTTTGCCACAAAGATATGTTATTGACAGATGGAGGAAGGATATTAAACGAGAATACTCGAAGGTTAAGAATAGTTATGATGCCATTGGTGATAATCCACATGCCCAAATACATGACAAAGTGAAAAACAATTTTGAAGAATTACTATCGCTCACATCAGTAAACACGGAGAAACGTTGCATGGAACTAATGAAAAGAATTGATCGGTTAAAGGAGTTGTGGCGTTACGAAAATCAATCTTCTGGCATTCTAACTACTGTTGCATCTTCAAGCTGTAAAAATGTGCTTAGTCCTGTGAAAAAAATTAAGTTAGTGAATTTCTTATTTATTTTTTATTTTTATTATTATTTCTGTCCACATTTTACTTACTTAAAAACATGTGTACTTCCCCACATTGCATAATCCATTTTTTAATTGTAGGCCCCCAAATCAACGGAAAATCAAGACAACACTAGTCAATCTCCATTGCCTTCTGTGCCTTCTGTTGCTCACGATTATAGTACTCAGGTGATTAGCCAACATCTCTTTTTTTATTAATTGATTTTTGACAATTATTTGATATTTCACGTACTTATTTAGTATTTGTTTTTGCAGGATTCCGTCGCTTCGTCATCGACAGTTGCTCACACCTTCAGTGGTCACCATCATTCTATTCTTTCTCAAGTATAATTTGTGTTTTTTAAATTCATTGTGTTGGCATTCATTTATATAATTTATCGATTGGAATTTATATGCGTACAATAAGGGAAACGAATCATGTGTGCATTAGGTGAATTTGTCGATGAACCCCATAAATTTGTTATCCACATTGATAAGCCAACATAAATACCAAGAGGCTTTCACTACAGCCTTACAAATGCGTGATGTGTCAATTGTGAATTGGTTATGCTCCAAGGTAAATCACTTGATAGTATTGTGTTATTAAAATGCATCCATTTTAGATGTCTGAATATGAAAACTGATTTTCAGGTTGATATACGGTGGGTCTTGACTATGGATCCTCTCCCTTTGAGTCAAGAAGTATTGCTTCAGTTGTTGTGGCTTTTACCCTGTTGTATCAATACCAACCCAGTCAAAATAATTGCTTGAATGACAAACGTTTTTAATTCCATAATCCCAACTGATCCGGCAATTGAAATGCATGTGCGGCCCATCTTCAATCAAGTCTATGCCGCACTCAACCATATAAGTGTCCTGCCCACAATTACTGATGCAGTGCGGTCAACTATACGTCTTCTGATGAATGGTTTACTTCCACCTTGAGACCAATATGATAGTTAATGGTATTTGATGCACATTTTGGTTTTCGTTATGTTTTCTTCAGACCAATATAATAGTCTTGTTTTATAATATGTATGTGTTTTCTTGCAGAGTTAAAATGAATATTTTGTGTGGGAGTTGTAGTGGAGCTAGCTTTCAAATTGACTCCTGGATGTACTGGAAACGATTGACTCAATTATTTATTTATTTATTATTATTTTTTTGTGGTTCTTATATGATGTTCATATATGTTGTGTACTAGCTAGAGAGGTTGAGGTGAATTTTGGATGGTGCATGCATGAAATGGCATGATTTATGTTATTTTCTTTACATCTTGTTCTGGATTCTTCTTCTTTCTTTCTTTTTTTTTTTTTTTTTCTATTTTATTTCATTGGATGTTAGGTTTGGAGCAACGGTGGAGGACAGAGTTCATTTGATGTGTTGAGCTGTCCTGCAATAAGCTTAAGCTTATGTTTTGAGATTTTTATTAATTGGATTAGGGCTGTTGTGGGTTGGAGCTATAGCGATGGAGGGAGAAGCAAGGGAAGAACGATTCTTGTCTGAGCCCCCCACTTGGGTTGAAACGCTGTGGAAAGGTAAAGAAAAAATAGGCATCTCTTCCTGCATCTGCGTGTCTCTGTTTTTTTTTTTTCATTAAATACAGCTAGCCTCTATATCTGCAAACACTACTTCAAAACTTGTTATTTTCATTTCCAGGGTCACGAATCATTTGTTTCTCATGAAAGTCTTGAGCAGCTTCATCGTCTTGTATTTGTTCTTGGCATTACCCATGTTGCTTACAGCTTTTTTGCCATTGCATTGGCCATGATTAAGGTTGACATATCTCTTCATTGAACTGTTTTTTTTTTTTTTGTTGGTTCTCCTTTGGGGCTTAAGAATCGCAGGTATAATTCAAATTCTAATTTTACTCTGTTTGTCATTTGAGAAAAATGCAGGAAAATATTAATGGACCGGGTACGTTGACTTAATTTTACGATTACTGCATGATCTATATATATATAGTTGATATATTCATAAGGGTCATATTTTTCAAATTTTGTCTGGTTAGATATATTATGCCTGGTGTTCCTGTCCTATTCCCTGTTGACATATGTAAATTGTTTACTCAAAAGGAACTTAAAAGGTTTGTGGCTTATGCTCGAAGCAGCGCAAACTTGTTGACCAAACTCATATTGCATGACCAGATTGATTTTTATAAGTGGGAGGTGAGTTTGAAATATTTCTCATGTTTCATTGGCTTAGGGCTCTTGGATTACGTTTTTGTGTATATGAGTTGTTACAGCAGAATTTTTGACTTTTGCAGTGCCTTTCCCGAACTCCTTTGAACAACTACGATGCCATAATTCTTCTCCACATGGACAAATTACCTTACCCCCAACGTCTTCTCTAAGAATCCTGGGTAGGGAAGCTTGTGGCTCGTGGGAATGCTAGCAAGTTTTTCCATCCCTTCATTTTGCCTGGAGACTTGAAGGGGAGCTCAAAGGAAGTGAAAAATAAGCTATTGGTGAAGTTTGATCCATTGAGGTGCTTTGTTGGGGATTTAGAGGCAAGTATCTTCAATGCTATGACGATAATCTTTGAAGAATGGATCTTTTTATTTACATTTTCTTTGGACATATGCATAAAGAGTTCTCCGACATGTTCAAGGTATGGTATGATTCTCTGGGAGGTGATGCTATTGGCATAACATGGGAGAAATTTTCTTCTAAGAAAGCAACATCGAAACCAAGCACAGAGATGAAGAAACAATTAGGGAATCCGCTGAAGCACAAAAAGAAACCGCGTTTGAGGAGTACTTTCTCGGCGCGTAATTTGAGTTGGAGCAGACTATAGCGAATCATGCCATTGCTTCTGCTTCTGCCTGATTTGTAATGTATAGGATATATGAACCTCAGTACTAATTTGTAGTTTCTT
This sequence comes from Alnus glutinosa, assembly GCF_958979055.1. Lineage (NCBI taxonomy): Eukaryota > Viridiplantae > Streptophyta > Magnoliopsida > Fagales > Betulaceae > Alnus > Alnus glutinosa. Next base: position 2,937,913 of record NC_084888.1, read on the forward strand.
CTTGTTGGACGAACATAGTGTGGTTATGGGTCTTGTGGAAGATCCGCAATATGAGTGCGTAGGCTGCGTAGCTCACATATATGTGCATGTCTGTAGGGCTAGATGTTACTTGCTTCCTTTATTGGTTTAAGAGATTTGAAGTAATCTAGGATGCTTTTTGGTGCAATGTTCATTTCTTAAGCTTTTTTTCCATTTTTTTTTTCCTTCTTCAATTGGTTGGGCCTTAAAATGGGTAGCTGGATATAAAAATAATGGTTGAACACCCTAGCTTGCACGGTTGTCATGACAAAGATGTAGTAGTAGAACCATATCTCATTTGGATTTAAGATTTTCAGCAATTTGCACAGTGCTTACCATTTGTATGAAGATTACCCGGTGCTTATAATGGTAACGCCAATATAATGAAATGTTTTAAAATAAGTGCTGGTTCGATTCAAGCGAAAGAGCAATCACTTAACAATATGGGTTTGACTAATCATAACTAAAATTCAGAATTTCTATTGTTCAACTAATAAGAACGTAAAATATCTGACAATGACCATTTTTAACCTAATAATGTTTACATCATTTCATTCTAACATCAAGTAGTTAAATTCAGAACCGCTATAACCACTGAAATAAATTACAATGCCCAAAATGATTACGACTACTGCTGCCCAAAACATATTTCTATTAAAACCCAACTCCAACCGAAGTCTCTCATATTGTTCCTTGTGTTTTGTTTCAATTAGTTTCTCAAGTCTGTCAATATTGGCCATTGTCATCTTCTCAACTTTCTCAATATCGGCCCATTTCCCTTCCTCCACGTCTCTCATATGTTCCTCCAATCTCTTCTCATAAGAAGTTATTTGGTTATCAGCCCACATAAAAAAATCACAATTCCCAGCTTTCTGCGTTAAAACATAATAATAAATGTCATAAATTACTAACGAAAAAATAAATCACAATTAATTAATTTTAAAATTACCTTATACGTTATACAACCGTACCACTTTCTTTCGGGGTTGTCACTAGTCTATGAGTACCTTGAACGTGCACGTACTCCACAGTAACATAATGGATGGGGTATTGACGCATCACTATTTACTGACATTTTTTCGGGCCTACGCAAAAATAAATAAATAAATAATAATAATAATAATATCTTTGAACAATAATCTATAAACAGAACAATTATCAAAAGTCTTCATCTTCATGAACAATCTAACAATTGAAATAACTTTGGACAGAAGATAACAGAATATTGTTCAACAATCAGGGAATAGAAAAGTACTACAAAATAACCAGTTAACGCATTTGCGTTCCAAACCCAAAATTGCAGACAATGAAAAATTTAATGACATAAATATGCAATTAAACACAACATCACCTCCATCTAATGCATAATAAACCAGATTGGTACACAGAATCTTTTATAAAGTAACAAAAAAAAAAAAAAACACACACATACACACACAAACAGAGTGATCCAATAAACTTTACCTCTTAGTCCTTAGCTCATCTGTAAACAAATAAAATCAAAGGTCCCAAGCTAAATTTTTTCAAAAAGTGAAGCAAAAATGTATTCAAGCTTGATTTTCATGCTCATATTGAACACAATTAGGGCCATGCCAATTAGGACAAATCCAAAAATAACTCATTCATCTAAAAATTTATATTTCTCAAACCTTTCAAACGACCATCTCAAATCAAAAGAAAGGAAAATTGGAGTACACTCCAACCATCTAAACTTTTTTTCCTTTTGCTAATGTCATTTACAAATCCTATCTAAAGAGTAAAGACATTGTATTTGTTTCAAATAATAAAATTTAGTAAAGGGTAATAAAGGCTTTGCACATGAATCACTAATTAAATATATGGGAAACTACTAACCACAAAATTATTGCATTATTAGACATTCGGGTAAAGTGACTATAAAATGCACATCTCACAAACTTGTACAGTATAAAAGAAACATGGAAAACCTGTGTGGAAAATGAGCCTACCGTTGGAGATGCCAACCCAACAAAAATTAAAGAGTTCATATTGAATAACTGCACAAATTAATAGAAAAAAAAAAAGAAAAAAAAAAAAAGAAAGAGAAACTTGAGATTTCTTTACCTTGTGTTATAATTTTCTTGAAAACCCTGAGTTTTGATTACTCTAACAGGGAACCTAAAACAACTCTAACTTATGCAAATTAAACACTAAAACATTTAAAAATAAAATAAAATTAGACTATTATTTAAGGGCATTATAAAAAATGGGGTTTACAATTTATCTCTTCTCCTAAATATGCATGTGAAATTCAATATGGACATAGATTATGTGTTATTTTTCAAATTTCTCTACTATGATAGTTTTGAAATTTGCACATTATACCCTACTGACCAATAGTAGTGGAAAAAATAAATAAATTAAGTGTTGTAATAAGCCACAATTTGGTGATCTTTATTTGCATATATATGAGGATTCGAAACTGTAAGCGTTGCCCTTTCCTACAACCAAAATAACACACAAAGCCTTGGCCAAATCAAAATTCGAGATTCCATGCAACAGACACAACCCACGTGGTAAATTTGAAAACCCATTTGGCCAAAGATACAAAGAAGTTAAACTTGATCATAATGTTTCAATTCATGACATTTACCAAACCTAAACAAGTTTTTAGCGTCAGGGAGACAGATTCGACCGCCAAACCCGCCTGTTCAAAATCTTCCAAGTATGGCAAGCTCATCAAAGGCAATATCAAGCAAAGATCGTGGTCCAGATCATTCAGCCAAGATCTAGTCTAGATCATTCAACCAAAACTACAACCTCAACAAAACAGAGGCAAAACAACCCAAAAGAGCAAAACAACTAAACCAAAGCTAAACACACAGTAGCTTCTCTAACACCAGAAGCCAACCCCCTACCGAAATAGACAACCGGCAGCAGAAGATATTTACAAATTAGAGTTTCGAAAATGGGGTTTTGCTATGCCAGAATGGAGAGAGAGAGAGAGAGAGAGAGGGGGGGGGGGGGGGGGGGGGGGGTTGGGTTGGAGGGGAAATGATTTTTTAGCTTTCCCTCCAACCAGTTATCAATTTCAAGCAAAAGAAAAAAAATTGAAAAAAAAGCATAAAATCACTTTCCACGTTGGCTGTTGTGGCGTTGTTGTGCCGAATGTGTGTAAGAATCATTTATCTAAGAGTAATGTTATTTATATTCCGTTTGGTTCAACGTAATTTTTTTTTTTTTTTTAAAAAATGTTTTATATTTTTTGTGTTTAGTGCAACTGAAAACATTTTTGATTGGCCAGAAAAAAGCCTGTTTTAATTTCCGTAAAATGATTTTCCTTTTTAAAATTCGTTGCGATATTCACTAGAAGACGCTGGTTGTGCCAAAGCCTAGTAAACTATTATACAAATGTTAGACAACTAAGATGATATGGTAGTGAAAAATATCCATTAATCTTTTTTTTACAATTTAACCGTCAATTTGCACTTCTATATCTTCAAGTTATATAATAGAATAGAAGTGTGATTCTTGCACAACAACTATACACAATAATTACACAACTCTACTCACATGGGATGGAACATGGTTGAGTTGAGTTGTGCATAATGGTTGTGCAATAAGTATTTTTCAATAGTATATAATAGTCTACTAAATAGTATTACTATAGTAATAATAGCATATTTGGCCTATTATTTTATCCTAGTTCCAACTAATTCCCAACTCGTAATAATCTTATCATTGCCTTTTTATTTCAAAAGGCCTTTTGTGTCTCTTAATACCAAAATTTTATAAAATAGAGAAAGGGAGAAAACATAAGGCTAAAAATTATTCTTATTTTGATCTATGTTTTTTATTTTATTTTTTGACATGTTATTTTGATCTCTGTGTTTACTCTATCAAATTTCATAAAAAATAATGTTGAAACTTTTGTTCATAGGCTTAAAAGAATATTACATTCAATTCAATTTTCTAAAACTAAAACTTAACTTGTATTTTTTATATTACAAAAAATCAATAAAGTGAAATTATTATTTTTTTTAAAAAAAAATCTGGAATCAAACTATTTAAATTAATTGTATGGTCTGTTAAGGCTATGATTATAATAATTCTATCATGGCCTATTGAGGCCACATGCCGTCTTCACAGTTGATTGAGTCGATGCAACAAACGTTTGGTAACGAACGCTGTTTTTTCACTGATTTGTATGGACCTCTACAGAAATTAGCCAGCAAACCCGAACAAGAAAAATGTTGGTGCTGAGAAACCGCATACTCGCATCTCTCGTACCGCCGCCTCCTTCACCGCTACTTCGTAAACCCACACGTTTCACTTTCTGTCTCCCAACCCGTCTCTCCCACTCGACCCGCAGCCGGAACCCGACCCAGCATGCATCCTCGGATTCGGCCTCGGCCTCCAAGACCACCCCGAGCCCACCAATGTCCGACGCGGCCAGGTTCGTCCGGACCGTCCTGTTCGTGCCGCCCGGGGTCGAGCTGGATGAGGTCACTGACGAGATGGTCCTGCCCGGATCCAACATCGTGGTCGGACCCTACGCGGGTGACGCCCGGATTCGGGAGGTGGAGTTCTTGAAGAGCAGTGCGCGGGCCAAGGACTGTCCCAAAGATGACCGGCCCGAGTTTGCCATTCTGGGTCGCTCCAATGTCGGCAAGTCTTCGCTTATCAATGCCCTCGTTCGCAAGAAGGGGGTTGCTCTTACATCTAAGAAACCAGGTTTTATTTATTTATTTTTAATTTCACGCCTTAACAATGATTTGAGATAGTTTTCATGTAATTTTGGCTTTTGGGTGTTGCTAATTTGTGTGTAATTTGTGCAGGAAAGACTCAGCTTATCAATCATTTCTTGGTGAATAAGAGCTGGTATATCGTGGATTTGCCTGGTTATGGGTAAGCCCTGGCTATTTGCTCTAAGCAAGTTAAAACTTCGAACTTTTAGCTTAAATTTTGTGTCCTTAGCTGTTTACTTTATGAAAATTCACCAGACCAATCTGTAACTTATAAGCGTAGTTGTTAGGTCAAGCATACAGTCCAAATCTGTTGATTTGTTGTTCTTTTGTCATATTATACTTGAATTTTGGAACTTATCTTCAAAGTTTTGATCCTTCTGTTAGAGGATGGTCAGCAGGTTTGTGTTTCGTACAGACTCTTGGGTTTAGAATTGGGCTACACCGTTGGATTCATTCATGATTGCTGGTTTGCTGGTCTATGTAATAATAAGTAGTTGGGGCTCTCCATTGCTGATAAGTAATGTCTTCCGAAAAATTATAATTTAATCTGGGAAATATAACTCATTCGCCTTTAAGAGCATCTGCAACAAGCTCGGCAAAACACAACTTTCACCAAACTTTGTAGAGATTTCACAAAAACCGCACTCCATCGAGCTCTCTTCTCCTTCGCTAGTTTCGTTTCTGTCAGATTTCTTCTCCAAATATACTGAACCAAAAGCTTTCGCTACTTATTTTTTAAGCTGATTTTTCTCCCCTCTCCCCCTCTTTTCACTTTTCTCTCTTTCGCGCCACCTCCCTCTCCGGCTCTCACTCTCTCTTCAGTGCCGTGGAAGATTTCTGGAGGTAAATGCCTTCTGTTTTTAATATGATTTTGGGTTTTTCCTTCTGGGTTTTCTTTGTTTGGGTGTTGAGAGACTAAAAGATTTGGTTTTGAGTAGCAAAATGGAAAATTTGAGCGAAAATAAGTATAAAATGTTTAGAAATTTGAGGGAAAGATAAGCATAAAATGTTAAGAAATTCGAGGGAACGAAATGCACGCTGTTTTGAAGATTGTGAGACTGATTTAATGAAATTGAAGAAGATGATGCTACAAACTTTGTTTATGTGGAGAGAGAAATCTCAGTTTATGCATAAGTGTTTTTATTTTGAATTTATAGATAAGTGCTCTATTTTTTCTTTGAATTAGGGGCTTCATGTATACGTCATGTGTACTATAAGTTGCGCCCCTCTGCACCTTTTGAATATACTTTACTTATAAAAAAAAAAAAAGAATTTCGAGGGAAAGATATCGTTCTAAGGTTTTTCTCGATTTAGGCATGTTTATCAGCCAAATCTAAGAAACCCATTTCTCATTTCACTATCATTTGAGAGGGAGCACCAAGAAAAAAACGAGAGTTGCAGACCAGAAAATAGGAGAGAGAATTTGTGTGGTTGAGAGAAATTGAAGGGAAAAACAAGAACTTGTGGGCTATATTTGAAGGTAAGAATCTCACTCTCCCTTTGATTTCTCCTCCTCCAATAGTTCTCTTTGAATTTTCCTCTCTATATGTTGTGGATTTTGGAGGTTTTGGTAAAAATAACCGATTGGGTAACCATCTGATGTCTTTGTGGTTTGTAGATTTTGGAGGGGGAGCCCGTGAACCCTGCAAGTCACCAACTAAATTTACCAAACTAATAAAGATTTTTTTTTTTTAAGTAGATAAATATTTAGAGAGTTTGATGTTTTGTGTGTTAAAAAAGTGACAAGCCAAAATAGAAAAAGTGGATTTTTTAAGCAAAATTTGGTTAATGTTTGAAGAGCTCACTAGGGATGCTCTTAGTGGGTGAATCTTGTTATGTTTTTTTTTTTCTTTTTTTTTTTTTGCTTTTTTATTTGCACGTGGTGTGCATGCGTTTGTGCGTGTGTAAATAAGCATTATATTCAACAACTGTGAACAGTGCACAGGACGAGCAGAATAGCTGCCATCATTTTTTTTTTTTTTTTTTTTTTTTTTGAGAGAGAGAGGAATAGCTGCCATCTATGACCACCTACACTAGCAGCTGAAGTACTTAACACACACAAACTCTTTTTTTTTTTGTTTTGATAAGTACTTAACACACAGAAACTGACCAACCACAACAGCCTATCTCGAGGATAAAATTTTAAAACAGAGTCAAAAGTTCCCAAGAGAAATTTGAAACTGGGTGCCCAGCTGAAATACTTCTGTCTTGTGCAGAACCCTTTACATTTCAGCAAGAAGCAAGCCTTTACCTAAAAACCGATCTAATTGCTTGAAATTGTGAATGTCGTCTATCTTCTTCTTTATTGTTCGGTGGGGGGAGCATATTCGGACCCATCCAAATCTTGGATCCCTCTGTGATCTGTGGCCTAAATTGCCGTGCATGATCAGTCTGGCAGTGAATAGAACTTGAGCATTGTCCTTTTTCTTTTCAATGTCTCGGCATGTGCTTCTAGTTTGTTAGGCTGAACGGTTAAGACTGCTTCCTTCTGTGCTCTTCCTAGTTCTTTAAATGCCGCACATACTTTTGTTTGTCTTGGGCTGATGATCATCAGGCCATTTGTAGTTGTCTTAAATAATGCATTTAGAGGAAGCTGCATTAGTATATCTGAAGGGAAATTAGAACATCAAGCATTTTTTGTGGGTAGTGATGGAGTGATCACTTGTTATAGTAAGGACGAGGCCACAGAATAACCAATCAAGAAATTGAACGAGCAGTGCTATCTAGTTATACCATCAACTTTTGGGCTGTCGATGTGAACTATTGTGGCAATATATTGCCATAGCATTGCAGGTTTTATTGCTTGTCAGGTATTGGGAGCTATTTTAAGTTGTCTATAACTCATTCCTACAAATGCAAATTGCAATAAAGAGAACTAATTGTGGTCATTATTATAATTATATATACCTAAGGGAGTGGAAACCTATAATTATCTTGTTTCTCCTCTCAGACTACATAATATTTATCAATACCCCATGGTACCATGGAATATTTTCTGTCTAATTGATCTTTAGTGGTTCAATTTGTTCACAGGTTTGCTAAAGCTCCAGACGCTGCTCGAATGGATTGGTCCGCATTCACAAAGGGCTACTTTTTAAACAGGGATACTCTTGTTGCTGTCCTCCTTCTCATTGATGCAAGTGTTCCACCTCAGAAGATTGACCTAGACTGTGCTAATTGGCTTGGACGCACCAATGTATGCTGTTCTCTCATGTTAACATTTATAAAGATGGTCACTTTATCACTTGTTTACTGCCACAATGCTAAATCCAATCCTTATCATAGAATTTTCTGCCGTTTTCTGTGCATTTCAGATACCAATGACTTTTGTTTTCACAAAATGTGACAAAATGAAGGCAAGCAAAGGAAAGAGGCCTGATGAGAACATCAGGGATTTTCAACAGCTGATCAGACAAAACTACCGGCAACATCCTGCATGGATCATGACTAGCAGTGTCACTGGTTTGGGCAGAGATGAGCTTCTCCTACATATGTCACAGCTAAGGAACTACTGGGATCAATAGGAACAGATTCAAAATAATTCCACATGCAATCCATCTAAAGAGAAGGTAGGTTTTTTAGTTGAAAGAAAACGTGCAAAGCCGAAAAAAAGATTAGTCTTTGTCATAACTATGAAAAGCACAAAAACCTTAAAACCTAAGGACTTGAACCGAGTTGCCTACAGTGTCTTTCTATTGGACTTCATGTCCTGATTGAATCCTTCTGAAATGTAACAGAGATTTGTATATGGACTCTAATGTGAGATATAACATTCTCCATATGTATATAAATTAATGATATCTTGTGCTTTGCTCGAAGATTTTTATTCAATGTGGTCTTTTTCCCCCATTTTCCTTATAGTCATTCTTATGAATGGTTCTTATATCAAATGGCATCTCCATCTCTATAGTAGTGTCCAAGGGTGTTCTTTATACAGCCTTACACTAGCCGAGCATCGAAGACATCTTTGCTCCAGCTCCAAGGGGAGTGTTGAAGAAGGTCTGATTTTGCCATTATTCTCTGATCTTATAGTCATTACTGTTGTAATCTATATTAATTATAATTCAATAATAACTTGTATGATTTTTCTATTTAAACACATGTAAATGCCGTATGGCGTATGCATTAAGGAATAAGACAGCTTCTTCTTCTTCTTCTTCTTCCTCCCCTCTAATCTTCTCTTCTTTCTTCTTTTCAACTATGATGTATCTGCAGAAGCTGAAATTTTTGGACATCTTCTTTTATGGATGTGATGTTCACATATCGGATTAATATTTTTGTTACCAGCAAAAACCTTAGTGAATTACAGTCCAATACGTCCGCCATTTATGGTAGCATTTTTCATTGCCAGCTCTTCCTGCTTGTCAAGTTCTTGAATCTTTACTGAGCTCCTAATTTTAAAATATATGTTTCTTTCGGGAAACAGTATAATATAAGGTTGAAGTTTTTATAAGGATTTACAATTTTTTTACACAAACTACGAATTTAACATGAACCCAATATGAAATTAACGGGACTATAGCCGAAAAGTTTGACTTATTTAATAAATTGGTTGTATTATATTTGACCAATATAGTTTTATACTGGTCCCCATCGATACAACAGAATCCGCCACTCCTAATTTTTCTTCGTCTCTTCTTCTCTTCAAAGTTAAAGGTCTTTTCTAGATGGTTACTCATCATTCCCTAGGGAGGACTCCATCTGGTTGAAGGTCGGTGGAGGTTTGGACTTTTTTGAGTTTTGATCCTGGGTGGGTTAGGTGGGTGTCATGGTGTGGCATGGGGTGGTAAAAGGGTAGTAAACACTGAGCCGCCGAAGAAAAAAGAAAAAAAAAAAAGAAAAAGAAAAAGAAAAAGGAGAAATAGCTATTGTTTACAAATATGCCTCAAGCTAATGATTAAGATCCAAAAAGTCTCACCTCTTAATTAGATTCCTTTTTTTTTTCTTCATATTTTCACAGCAGCTAACACTCAAAAATCAAATCTAAACAACGAAATACAAACTTTGAGCTGTAAAATTAATTTCAATGAATGAAAAACTTTTATGGGGCGTTTGAATGGGGGGCAAGTTTTAGGATTCTTTAAGACTTCTAAAAGACCTCGTCCACCCAATTGCACTTTACTGGGAATGTGCCATGTGGATTCCCCTTATAGAGAAGGGAGGATCACATTTTTTTTTGGACCTTGGAAATGTTTTCTTTCTTTTAAATAACAATATATTCACATCACTTATATTTTTAATAATAATGTGTTAAGCCTTTTTGACTTTTCGATGCTATTATTTAGTTTCTTTTTTCTTTTTTAATCAATACTGTTATGGCTATACCAAAAAAAGAGTTGGTATGTGAAAAAAAAAAATGTTGATTTTCATTATAACGTACGTTATCCCAATTGTATTGAAGTCGTACATTAATCTATTAAATAATATTATTATTTAAAATCAGCCATTTTATAAATACGATAATGTGATAATGAAAATCAGTCATTTTATAACTCTTATACAATTCTAATATATATATATTTTTTTTAAAATCAACTATTGGATATGTAAGATCCACACGTAGGAAAACAGATCCAATAATGTGAGAGATAGTAGAGAGAATGTAGGACCCTAATTTTTATTTTTTTTTTCACAATATTATTGATTCACGTAGACAAATGTTGGATATGAGTAGAATGAGAGTGTACAACCAAACATTTCTCTTGATAAAAAAGTTGTTAAAGTTGTATAGGTGTTATCATTTCTCTTATTCCTTTTACAAGCTCTTTGTTGATCCAAATGCTGATTTTCACTACCATATTATCGATCATAGTTGGACGATGATCATGGTTTGACGATAATCATATAACAATATACAAAATAGTATTACTAAAAAAAATGTTAATTTTCACTAGCACGTCATCCTAATTGTATTAAAATCGTATATCAATCTATCAAATAGCATTATTATTTAAATAATAATCTTTTTCAAGAATTTCTTTATTAAGAGGAGATAAAAATGATAGAATTATATATATATATATAGTGTTCATCAAAAATTTGAATCTAGATGCATGTGAATGCTAATAGCAAAGCAATGAGGCCATCTATTCTGTCATTATATCTCGAATCGTACCTGAGGAATATTGTACAATTTTCCTCAACTAATTAACATCATGGTGTACAATTTTCTTAGAGAGATCTGTCCACCGTTTGAATTTTAGAAAGAAGACAAACGCAGACTACGATTAAGTCAAAAAAACAAAAAATTAAATTATTTTTTATTTTTTATTTTAAAAAAAAAGAGAGTATATATATCAATATGATTACTAGATATTTGTGTATATATAAGCGATTAAATAGTTATTAGTTTTCAGGTTTATAAATTGTTAAATCGCATTAATCACATACCTATTTCTTAATTTTAAAGGAGAAGAATTAGAAATCATAATTAACTTATACTCCGTTTGTTTCGGCGTAAAATGGTTTCTAAAAAATGATTTCGGCATTTTTTTATGTTTGGTAGGGACGAAAATAATAATCAACTAGAAAATGATTTATGTTTGACCAAAAATATTTAGTAAATTTCGTAAAATGATTTACATTTTTTTAAAACGTAAATCATTTTCCCTAGACGGTAGACGCATTCGACCATCTTTTAAACGACACAGTCAACTTTCACGTTCAAGCAGTCGATCACCACTGGAATCTGGCCGGTGTCGAAATCCGACAACGTCCGGTCACTGTCGCCGAATTCCGGCACAAATGGCCAGATTCCTGCCACTTTCGCCGGAATTTGACCAACCTAGATTCTGGCCTTTATCTTGGATTCCGACAATAATAGCTGAAATCTAGTGAAAGTGGTAGGAATCCTGCCGGTCAGTGACAGAATCTTGTTATCGACGATTTTTAATTTTATTTTACATTAATATTTATATGTTGTGAATAAAAATTGATTTTTATAAATTAATATGATTGAATGAAAATATAAAAAATATTTGTGATTTTTCATATGCACCAAACACCGAAAAATGCTTTCAGCGAAAAACATTTTCCTGAAAAATTACTTCTCTAAAAAGTTAAAACAATTTTACGATGAAAACAATTTTACGTCGAAATAAACGGAGTATAAATAGATGGGTTTGTAATGTGATCCGAGAGAAAATTTAAATTATGAGTTAACTCAAAAGGGGAAAAAAATATGGATGAAAACTCAAGAGGGACATCCATACATGTGTAATAATGAGACTATAAATAAATTAAATATCTTACACTTAGAGCTAATAATTTTTTACATGACCCACAAATTTGACATAAACCAAACAATAAACTAACATGTTAGAATTGAAAGGTCTAACCCATTTATTTAAGTAGGTTGAGTTAGAGTTAACTTATATATAGTCTTATAGTACTTATGTCTTGACACGACTTAAACCCAACATACGACATTTAAGACTGAAATTTTTTTATAAGACCAACGAACCTAACATAAAATTAAATGAGTCAAGTTATATATTGTTGACTTATATAGTCTTATATATAGTCATGACTCAAAAGAACCCAAGCTCAAAACGTGAATAGGAATTACCACCCTTACACGTAATCATATATGGTAGGTTTCAAATTTACAAATTGTTAAATCATATTAATTACACATCTATTAGAATTATCTAAAATGATAAGATGGCAATGTGACGAGTGATGAGGAGAATTTAGAAATGGTTAGACCCCTTCTTGAATTGGTCTTTACCCAATTTTCGTTGATTCATGACTGTCTAAGGTTCAAACTTCAAACATATCAGTACGTAAGACATTGAAAATCAAATTTCCTGTTTTCGGGATTATTTAATTTACTTTGGTCAATCAAATTCTCGGGAGCCCCCGAGTTTGACGATCATGCTCATGCTCCTGCTCTAATATTGACGCAAAGAAGTATATTATTATTAGCTTATATTTATGAACATACAGTAAATACTGGTTACAATGAAGTAGTAAATGAAACAATGAAGTCGTAAATGAAAATGTAGCTCTAGCTTATCGTCGTCTTGCGTTGACAATATCTAGCTAGTTAGCCATGGCGGCCAAAGACAAGGAGAACATGCAGTCTAATTAAGTGATCAAAGAGCTAAGGAACCGTACGTGCTCTGGTCCAGACTGGAAATGGTTCCTGGACTCAGAAGAGGGAAAGAAAACCAATTATGAGACGTGGGAGGCTGATTCATCATCCCAAGCGAAAATGGCGACTCTTCAGTGCTATCAGACATTTTCTGGGATTTCATGATTTCCTGTGTATGTGTTCCAGACATCATGTCCTGAGGGTACGCTGCCCAGAACGGTACTGTTTTTGCTGTAGGAAGCTGGAGCTGCTCATGCGGAGGCTCTGCAGACGATGGCGGCGGCGCGAGAACATTGAGCGGAGGAGGCGCCGCGCTTTGAAGACGCCGAGGCTGGAACTCGGTTGCACCGGTGAGCTTCTGGACAACGTCCCGGAAGTTAACGGGATCCACCTTGTATATTCTAGGCGGTTTTGGAGGCAGCGGTGGCGCTACAGCCGGCTTCTTCCCTGGCTTTGCTGGAGACTTTCGAACTGTATGGAGTACTGAGGAATGCAAAGAGTTAGCCTTTGCTTTCGGTGTCGAGTACGTAGACGAGGATGAAGAAGAGTAAGAAGAATACGCTTCCATATCTGATATCTGAAGGTTTTGTTGTGATCTGAGCGGGGAATATGAGGAAATTATGAGAATGGATCAAATTAAGGGTACCTTGTATTTCTATATATAGCTCCTTCTATGTGATCGATAGGCATGATGGGTAAAGGAAAGACAACGACCAATAGGCGAAGCCGTTCGAAGGCCCGATCAAAATTCAAATATTGTAGGTTTGTCATGATCATCAGCCGTCGGCGGAATCCTGCATGTGTTGACGCTGACACTTGCAAGCAATGCATGTGGTCAAACGAATTAATGAATTGCTTGACGAATATTATTTATATCCATTTCACAAGTACCTTACTTTTAACCATTTATTTTCAATGGTATTGTATTTAAACTTTAAAAAGTGTTAATTTAAGATATTTTTTTTTTTTTTTAATTTTAATATTCTGTTAAAACTTTTAATTAAATCTTATCAAAATTCTCAAAATATCTATTTTTTTTAAGAAAAAAAAAAAGAAAAAAATTTACTAGAATTTTGGTGTTGGTCAGAATTTAAAGAAATTTACAAAAATACATATGCCTGAATATTTGATTTTTTTTTATTTTTTATAAAAAAAAAAATAAACACAAGTGTATTTTAGGAATTTTGACAAAATTTAACAGAAAATTATAACGGATGGTTGAAATTAAAAAAAATTGAAAGATTGATACCCTAAATTCTTTTTAAAGTTTGGTACCTTTTTTCAAAAATGATGAAGTATCAAGAATTATAATTGAAATTTTTCCTTTATATATTCATAACAAATCACTTCATAATATACACTTCCCTCCGCTTCTAAAAGGGGATGTGGATCTTTCCCGCAAACAATTAGAATAGAGGGGGATGAGGAAAATAAATAGGAATTAATACGGCCAGAGTGAGTGCAGAAATTTGTACTTTTGTTAATTTTTTCAAGCTTCTCAAGAGGAAGATGTTGAGATAGAATCAATAATATTCGAGATTAGAAAAAATATTCTTCAGTCTTGAATGATGAGAGGGTTCTGCAGAGCCATAAGAATCTTCTTCTAATTTTTTATTAATATTAAGAGAGGCAATGATTCGAATAAGAGATTTGATTCGTTTGTTAAAATTTATATTTTCTCCTCTCAAAATAAAAATATTACCGATTAACTCAAACACAAACGGCCTTAAAAACACAAAAGCAAATTCTTCTTTAAATTAAAAACAAAAAAATATCCCCAAAACACATTAATTAACAAACAAAACTAATTATATTATATTTTTATATAAGAAAATAATAAAGAAAGTCGATTAAATAAGAATCCCACTTTTGGAAAGTGATCGAAGGTATATTGTAGAACCTCTTAAAAATGAAATATATATATATATTGAGAGAGAGAGAGAGAGAGAGAGAGAGAGAGAGAGGAATGGCACATGGCACATAGAAAACTAACTAGTAGCTAGAGATAATTAATTAGTTGATTAATTGATTAAATATTGTTGTTTGGGAATGAGCCAATGAGGGGACCGGGCATCCGTATTGGGAGAAGGTATCATTCGGTGAGGGTGATAACTAGCCGCCTCGTTGTTACTAAAAGTCGTAAAATTCAACGGTACCTTAGAATTGTCACACGTGCCCACTTAATTTTGTTTTTGTATCTTTGATTTGACCAAAAACAAATAATGTATGGCCCCATTTGAATGATGAATTGATGACATATATGCATGCACCGTTTTGGATCAGTTCCCTTCTAATATCTGTACGCTGAGTGGATACCTCCTTGTCTCTTCCCTCTTGCTCATGGATCTCTATAGGCCGTTTATTGCACGGTAAAATCATATATTCCCTTAAATTTTTTATTTTAAAAAAAAAAAAACTTACAAAGTGAAGTGCGTTAAAAAGCTTATATACCTATGGTTATAATTAAGATTGTATTTAAGTTACTATATTTTTAAATTTGAAGTCCACAGCGGCTCATTAATCCATTGGTCATACCAAATTATACAAACCTTATGTATAATTGACCGCTCTTGAAAACTGGCTTTCAAAAAAAAAAAAAAAGTATCTAAGAGCTTATATACACGTAGTTAAGATTACGCTTAAGCTATGTGAGCATGGGCAGGCCTACCTTAATAGGTATTTGGCAACCCAAAAAACTGTTAAAATCATTATAAAAATATTATTTTCTACACCGGCCCGTAGCTTAAATGGCTAGATGATTTAGTTTTCTATTTTACTATTATTTGTACCTTTATATTTATTTTATTTATGTGGGTTTGGACGGTCTACCCAAAAATTATGGTTTTGCCTCTGCATGTTAGACAATACTTATAACGAGTTTGGATTTTACTCTTTGGGTAGGTGTTTAGTCAGCTAGGTAAAGTGGGGCTCTGTAAAAGTCAAATGAGTATTACTCATTCTCAAAAGACGCATTGAGAGATGATGGGTGTCTATGATTTATAAAGTGCCCAAGTCAAGTTAATCTTGTCGATGTGAGACAATTTAACACACTCCCTCACGTATGGCAACTTCGGCCAAACATACGAGAGGGAAATACCCATTATCGCAAGAGACTCGCTCTGATACCATGTAAAAGTTAAATGGGTTTCACTCACTCTCAAAAGACGCATTGAGAGGTGAAGAATGTCCATATATGGCTTATAAAGTGTCCAGGTCAAATTAATTTTGTCGATGTAAAACACTTTAACAGACTCGATTACCCTCTCACATAAGGCTACCTAGCTAATGCAATAGAAAGACTCATTGCACCCGATCTTCATCCCTTACTCATATATCTTTTCTTTTTCTTTTTTATTCTTTTTCTTTTTTGGCAAGTACGTACGTATCTCTTGCTCATAATATACCTAATCAAACAGGCGGCAGTAGTTTGTTGTTTTGTGGTTGTTAAATTCTAGTTCAAATTGTCAATGAAGCATGGTGCCCCAAGACTTTTTTAAAGTTGCCGCTCCCATTCTCCCAATGGTTAAGAACTAAGAAGTGACACTTCTTGATCGAGCTAGCGCCCACTGCGCAAGAAATTGAGAAAATTGTCGGTTTATAAAGATATACTTAATTATGGCGAAGCATTTTGAAAAAGCAAAAAGGTTAATGAGACCAGATCGATGAGAATGCTATGAGCCTTGCACACGTGAATTCGAATCTATCGTGATCTCGGGTCAAACGTACGTCATGCATTAACGATGATATTGAAATTTGGATCTTCTGGGTGCAACTTTTCTTTGTCACAAAATTACCTAATAATATATATTCTAAATTGACGGAGGAGTATCGATCCGATACTGCATGCATGACGTGTTTCCTGACGACTGTTTACGTACGTAGTAAGCTTAATTTACTAAGCTCTCATAGTATTTGAGGGAATTCCTCGGACGGTAATTAATTCGATCTGATCAATGGCCAACATTAATTAGTGCAAATGAATAATATTGCTTTAATGTCAAAA
Source organism: Alnus glutinosa (assembly GCF_958979055.1). Lineage (NCBI taxonomy): Eukaryota > Viridiplantae > Streptophyta > Magnoliopsida > Fagales > Betulaceae > Alnus > Alnus glutinosa. The sequence goes on from NC_084888.1 coordinate 2,954,735, forward strand.
CCTAATTTATTAAACTCTATATATTAAAATAAAATTAAACAAATTTTTTGTCATCACTAAATTAAAGATCAAAATTCTTATAATGCATGTTGCCAACCAAATGAATTAAGATCGATGATGGGAATTATATATAGAGTGAAGATATATAGCACAAATCAATTCCTTTACGTGTAACTAATTGGAAGAGTATTAATTTTGATTCACACGTACGCACTATATTCTAGTCACCAACTTGGCCTCTTCCTGCAGGTGTCAATTAACCACCCTAATTAATAGCATGCATAGGATTCTATATGGTGAGTTTTTGCAGCCAACCCAAAAGCAGCTGAAAAGCTCTACAATATTGAATTTACTCATAAGCCATGTCCGCAATCGTCTCTTCGGTACGAGCTAGGCAACACACATGCATGATGGGGTCGTGGGGTGTAAAGGAATACTCGCAGCAGAAAAGTTTTCTGTAAAAATGTAACACATGGTAAACGGATATGACAAAATCTATTACAAAAAGAGCGGTTGACATAAGATAAAAAAAAAAAGATATTTCGTTTCATTTCTTTAGACCCTAATTAATTTTTTTTGAAAATTATTCATTTTTATTTAGACTTAAGCATAAAAGCTATTTTCTGCCGGCCCGCTTTGAAAAATTCTTTTGCTAGCTAATTTCTCCTCCTCTTGCATGCACTTGTGGTCATTATCTCTGCACTGAACAGTTTGAACAGTGTATTTCATTGATTTCAATATACAACCATATATATATATTTCCTTGTTAATTTTGCTAACATGCATGAAAACAACTGGTCAAAGTTTTGCAGCATGGATGTCCATCCGTTTTGCGCTTTTGTTCATAGTTTTGTACTTTATATGGTAATAGCTAGCGTGCAACTTGCTGGAAAAGAGAGAAAAAAATAAAATAAAAATGTGCAACTTGCATGCACTGCACGTACGTCACGAGTCAATCATGGGAGCACGTGTTTCACGTTGGGTGGCTTCCAAACTCAATTGAACGAGTCACCGGGCCGAATCGGTCAATATACTTGGCACTTGGCAGTCCCGTGGATGTGATTTGGAAAGTAAAGGGATCATCATATTTTTTAGATAGTTCATATATATATATATATATATCAATTCCAATTTTTTAATTAACTTGCTTTCGTTGGCATTTTTCTTTTTTGAATTTAATATATGTATCATGAATCCTCCTTTCAGAAAAGCAAGCTAAAAATGAAAAATACAAAATTAATAACTAAAAAAAATAAAAATCAGTCAAATGAGGCCAAAGTGAATTTGATACAAAATAAGACAGAAATGTTTTTGAATTTGTGAATTCCAAATATCTTCAATATTTTTGCTACTTTTATAGCACATGCATCACGTCAGCATATATATATATATATATATATATATATATATATATATATATTGCAGTATTTAAGCCTTAAATACATTTATTTGAATTACAAGGCTTGTCAAAATAAGTACCTAGGTTATTAAATTGTTGGCTTGTTTTGTAAATTGTTGTACAATTCTTTTCACTTCTCAAATGCTGTTTTTTTTTTTTTGTTTTTTTTTTTCAAATATTAATTAACAAAGCGGATTTTCAGATGTGACATCTACTACTAATACTTTTTTTGAAACAATCTACAAAACTCTTTTGAAAATATAAAACAATAATTTAATATTATATTCTTTTAAGGGTAAGGATTGTTCATATACAATTTTTTTTTTTTTTTTTTTTTTTTATTAGTGTAAGGGTTGCATAGGAGCGGTTGATTACATGTATGAAAAATGAAAATAATTTATTAAAAAATCCATAGGTGTGGTGGTGTTGTCATCGCCATCGATCACTGCATGGCTGCCAGACAGATCTAACAGTCACTATCTAGCGGCTATGCGGTGGTTGCCAATCAGAATTGGCGGCCAGGCGATGTCCGCAATACAAAACTGGCAACCCCGTGGTGGCTGCCAAATCAAGTGCAATTGATTTATTGCTAAATCTTCAAATTCTTATATAAAACATGTTTTATATATATAGTATTAATTATTTATGTCCAAAAATTATAGGGAAATGCTAAAAATTCTCCACTCATTCCCCCTTTGTCCACCTCTTTTACTTAAAAAAATTGATTTTAAGCAAAAAGACCTTTTTGCTTAAAATCAATTTTTTTTATTGTAAATGGAGGATGAAGGGTGGATGAGGGGTGCATGTGTAGCACTCCTCAAAATTATAATATAATTCAAAAGAACATAAAAAATACATATTGTGAACGTTAAGTTCATATGGTAAAAAAAAAATTAAAAAAAAGAATAACATCAATTATGCTAATTGAACTCGACGCTCCTTAAATGAATAAAGGTCACTAATTATCATATTCCTCCTAAACCTTTTTTTAAAATTAAAAAAAAAAAATCCTTCTCGATCAATCTGGTCAATCAGAAAATATCAAAGAAAGTTTTTTCTCAATTTTATAGTAGAGCAAAATGCAGTGAAGCAATATGGGGGCACAATGGCCCAAATATCAATAAAATGGGCCTGCTAGACACTTGCACAAATCTTCCTTTAATATGTAGTGGGTTGACCGACCCTCCCATGATCCCATCGCGTAGTCCACAGCTAAGAGTAATTCAATGCTATTTGGAAGGAGTATTCATCTTCTCTTCTCTTTTCTTTTTATATATATATATATATATATAAAAGCGGCCGAGGACCGAGAGCCGCAGAGGAAGAGCTTAGACAATGACAATCATAAGGACCCGGCCTCATCAAGGCATCAGTAAAACTAAATGCGGTTAATAATAATAAAATTAAGAATTTTCATTTCGCGAGTTAATCTCTTACCCTAGTACATGCTCAAACACTTTGAATATTCTTTGAGGCCAATGATTGTTGAAGCTAGAAAGAGTATTCCTTTATACCCAACATTAATATATTCCTCTTGTGGCAAGTATTTTGATTAGGGGTGGGCGCGGGCCGGATTTGCATGTTTTCCACAATTCGTTCCGCAGTGAACGGGTTTGAAACTCAAGATCCGCAATCCGCATAGTGAATGGTCAACCCGCTAGGCCTTGGGTAGTGCAAATCGGGACGGGTTCATGCAGGTTCGGGTATTTTTTTATTATTTTTTTTCTGGGCCCAAAACTAGAAAAATAATTCACAATCTTGTTAACCCAATTTAAAATTTGAAAATCCCAATTGAATCAACCTGACCAGCAAACAATAACAAGAAGAAAGAATCAGAATTACCAACAAACCTAACTGTAAAGAACTTTTTTATTCTTTTATGTGGTTGTAGATTGAATGGGTATGTGTATGTGAGAATATAGAGATAAAAGTGTATATAAGAATAGAGATGAAATAGATAGTGCAGAATTAAATGAAATCAAAGGTACACAATTTGGGCAATTCGTGACTCTTATAATTTATTTGGAGAAAATTTGATGAAATCAAAGGCACACCCCTAGTCATGATTCTTATAACTTTTTTGGAAAAAATTTGATGGTACGAGTATAAAGGGATTGTGGGGCGGGGTGGGTGAGAAAAAATTTAATACCGCAACCCGCCCCATAAATCACGGGTTGGCATATTTAGGGTCCGCACTTTTTTAAAAATGTCTTATATCCGTTATTGACGGGGCGGGGCGGGGCGGGTTCGCTGGTGCGGGTGGATTTTGCACACCCCTAATTTTGATAATCCAAACTTAACTTTAAACCCTCTTAACATATGGGGTTAGGTTTGCAGCCATATCGTGACGTAAATTAGATTTTTCACTTTGATTGACGAAATCAAAGAAAAGGAATATGTTTAGGGCACTATAATTTTCTTTTAAATTGATATGTCAGTCAATCTATACTTAGTGAAATGATTAAGCAATGAGTATATGGTTGATAACTCAACCATTGACTAATTAAGTTGAAGAGTCAAATTTTTTGCTTAATTATTTCACCAATTATAGACTGACATATCAGTTTGTAAATGACTTTACAGTAAAGGCTGTAATATCCCTAACAACACTTGAAAATGAAAAATACAAAGAACAATTCTTACCTACAAAAGTCTCATTCAATTTTCAAGCAAAGGCATAAATTTACGCCATCAAATATTCCCCCAATCAAATTTAGGGATCGATATCCTAATAAGCAATAGAATAATGGAATGCCAAAATGGTTTGAATATTCCTAACTTACACATACTAATCATGTAGAATGATCAAATCATAGTGCAATAATCTTCACTATCAAACCAAGAGAAATATAGGCTTTAATCTTATTAATATGATGAAAATCTGATATACCATACAAATTAAATCTGTGGAGGCTGGCCTTAAAGAGCCCTATTTAAATGAAAATAAAGGAAAGAGAACAAATTCTGTGTGGCTTCAAAAATAAGAAAAAGAGCTTTTCCAATAAATATGGGCCTCAACTGTAGTTCAAAGATTCTTTTATATCAAGATGGTTTTCAAACACAAGCAAAGAATTAAAGAGATATATTTGTTTACAGTTTACTATTTCCAAATTCAATTAATTTAATATTAAAGGAAGAGATAGCAAATGGTCTACAAAAAGTAGCGTTACTCTTGGAAAGAAAACTCTACAGGAATATCTCAAACTATAAATCCAGGCAATTTTGAAGTTGCTGAAAGCCTGCTTATTTACGTGGATATCATTATCCAGACAAAATTGATCACATGCTTCTGCAGAAGCATCAGTGGCACTGATAGGACAGCCTCTAACAATTTGGAATCACAACAGAAGCCACATAGCACTTCAACACTCGCTGTTCAGTGTTAACTCTCACCTTTCTTTTCTTTCTTTTCCATTCAGCAGTGACAGAACAGGAGGTAACGATGGGTCCTGTCCTCAACCCTTACAGCAAAAGGTAAACAGGAAGTACAACATGTCACTCGGTGTGTTGTCATCCACAGAAATAGTAAGTTTCAGCACACATAGTGAAAGCTCAGAGCTGCAACATTCAGAGACGGCCAATTTAACAAGCCCAATATTTGCAAAGAAAAAGAGCAACAGCTGAAATGAAAGAATTACAGTCTTCACATCTAGTTCTCGCGCTCGGTACTGTGTTTTACATAATTTTTCTTCTGTATTTTTGAAATGATTGACATAAAAAAATCACTTAAAACATATTTCACAAACAAAATAAATGTGAATAATTGCATTACTCATTGCAGTAACCAACAAAATCACAATCTAAACAAAGAGCAGTGCACTTTGCAAAAATGAATAAATAAATAAAACAAAGAGCAGTGCAGAATAAGACCAAATGGAAAATGAAATAGTTGATGTTATTGTACACTGAATAAAGTTTGAAGGCCCAAGGCACTCCAGTCCTACACGTGTGGGGTCAGAAGCAAAACTCCCACCTCAATTTCAAGGAAAATTGGAAGCCTCTGTGACCTGAAGGAAGATTCAAGGAAGCCATGGAGCAGAGCAACAACTAAAGAATAACAATTGCAATTGCAAGCTCCAAAATTTGCCGCAAATTTTCCTCCCCTAACAAGTATTTTTACCCAACAACAGCATTTACTTCTTCTCACAATGATGTACCCCAATAATGAGTTTTATGATATTCTTGATGGGGTTTATTTGAAAACCATTGGCGAGAGCACTTAACAAGGAGAACCATTTACAGCAAGGTGTGTTGCACTCTATATTCTGGTTCTTCATTTATGTTGAATCAATTGTTGGAATTGAAATACTTCACTATGTACAGGAGAGTAAACGCGCAGCTCAAAACCCCACCACATTTGTTAGCGTTCATCTGTGACTAGACGTGGAAGGTCCTTTACCTCCTTACCCCAAAGATTTGAAGGCTAGTGTATAATACAAAGTAAAAAATCTCCATTCATTGAATAGTTCTTGTGAGCTTGCACTTGGAGATGAAGATTGTATCTGAGTAATTTAGACTACACAGCTTCAAAAGCTCTGCAGACTGCTGCTTCAGGACAGGATTGCAACCACTTTGAATCACAAGGAGGAGCTTTGCCGCGAGACCAGCATCCACAGCAATGGAAGAGCATTCATCAGGGGCAAGTTTGCATACAGACCATAAAATTGATAATGCATACTGAGTAATGCTCTCTGAAACCCTCATTAATAGCCTTACCATATTCGGAATGGTATTCGAACAGTCCTTCAAAGCCAATCTTCCCTCTTGTAGAGTAGACAATGCATCCAAGATGAAAAGGGCTAATTCTAATGAATCAGGATTCAAAGCAGGTAACAATTCAACCAATTGAGGAACAGCCCCTATGCTCACAATCAAGCTCCTTACTTCCTTATGCAAGCATATCGTCCTAAGGAGGCTAAGTCCGGGCAAGATGCCGTGTGGATGTCTCTTATCCTTCACTAGCCTCATCAAACCAACCAAGAGGCTATGGCTCGAAACAATCTCTGACCTGAAACCCTTCTCTTCCATCAACATCTCAATCAACCGTGTACAATTGATTTTTGTCTCGATGCAGCCCTCATTCAAAATATCCACCATTAACGAAATCTTTGCAGGTTGCGTCAAGTTCGTTTTGGACTCTGAATCCAGGGTCAAATTTACAAGAATCCCAATGGCTTCGGAACCAACAGCATGGGATGTAAATGGACCCAGTAATGATGAAATCACAGCAACCCCGCCTTCATCAATCACCCTCTTCCTAGCGGTGGCATGAGCTGCCACAACTTGTCGGAGCTCCTTGAGGGCTTGAACTCTAGCTTGACCCTTGACCTTCTTTAGTGTTTCGAGAAGCTCTGATGCCCTTCCCTGTACATCTTCCGATTTCTTCTTCATGAGCAAATACTTCTGAGTAAACCAAGTGTGAATTAGATGGTAAAGGGTCCTATTCGGTGTGACCGAATCGTCCCAAAGCTCTTGCATCGTGGTGGGGCAGGAGAAGTGCCCCAAGCTGAACCATTTGAGAATGTTGGACCTCTCATATGTCTGGCCAGTGCAAAGAGTCACAGGGTCTTGCATTGGTTCAAGGGAGATTGGGCAAATAAATACAGAGGGAAACTCGGATAAGTCGAGCTCCTCAATCATCTTCTTGAGATCCAATTTCTCTCCAACACCAGCTCCCACAACCCCACCACCAACACCACCCAAAACCCCGTCTTTGACAGCAGTGTCCAGATCTAGAACATGCCCATCTCCACCACCTTCATACCCAACAAACCCATCCCTCTTGGAGGGCTGAAACATAGGCATTTCTGAAACCCCCTTTTGAAATAAAACCAAACCCAAAGTACAAAATACCCACCCAAAATCACTGAACTGACAAGCGCCCTTCAAGGCACATTACATCTAGCTTGCACATGAGATGTGTGGATAAAGGATAAAAAGAGAAGAATAAAAACCCTCAAAGTTTTCTCTCATTGAGAATCACAAGCAACAATACTCTCTTTTTAGTACGCACACAGTTCCCTTTTCACTTTGCTTTATCTGATCCCTTTCTATATGGTCAAAAGAATCATTACCATCATAAGACACAGACACACACACACACTCACTCACTCAAACACATCATAAACTTACAATCAACCTCCTTTCACTTCATGCTCAAGCTCCAAAAGGGCTAAATCAGCAACCCTTTAGCAAAACAATAAAGATGTGAAAGAAAACAAAAAGAATTTTAGACCGCCCAAAGACCAACAGTGCACACTACGAGTACCAGAAAAAAAAAAAAAAAAAAGCACCGTAAATGTAACAAACAGTACAGAAATTGAGAAAAATAAGCGAGACCCAGATCACAAACAAGAACAAAAATGAGGAAATCGAAGAGCTTTGAGAGGGAAAATCAGAGAGGCCGTACCGCCATAGGAAAAGGAATAGAGTGGAAGGAGCAGAGAAAAGCCATCCCCCGTCAAAAGGCTCCCCACCCCTACAGCCCTTCTTTTGGGGCAGTTGCTGAAAAAACCCTTCACCGAAAATAATATAAATTAATATTATATCATTTATTATTTTAATTGTTTTTTTTTTTTTTTTAAACAAAAATAGTCTAGTGACTTTGAATTTATCGGGATGACGGGGAACCACGGGTTGCAGCCGGTTTGTAAGCCCTCGGCCCGCGCACCACACGTGCAGTCATATTTCGTCTGTCGCTGTAATGTCCCGCTTCTCTGTTCCTCGCTTACTTTTAAGTCACACAAGACACTCAAAATGACACTTACACCCTTGCTTATTATGCCCAAATCACCGTTATCTTAAAAAATTTTGAAGGTAAGAAAAATAGTTTTACCTATTACGGTTTTTATTATAATTTTCTTACAAATTAATGTAACTCTTTAAAATTAGTAAAAAATAATTAAGAGGGTATAGTTGATGTGATAATCGCTGACTAATTCAATTGACCAGCCAAGTTATTAAGGAAGAAACTAAAATTATAGGTTTAGGGTAGACAAAAAAAAAAAAAAAAAAAAATTCTATCCGGGTTGAAAAAATAATTTTTTAAGGGTCTATCTTTTTTAAAAAATGGGAGGATTCTATAATTTTGGAAGGCTAATACCCCAAAGCTACAACTAGATCCACTCACGCAAGATTCTCTATCTTGTGTTAGAATCTGTGATATTTTCTATACGTTGATTTCTTCATTTTCTTTTTAATGTATTAACCATATTTGTTTGTAATCAAAATCTAAAATTTGATTACATTTTTTAGTTTATGTCGGGAATTGTATAACATTTCTCTTTCCCTTATACATTAAAGACTAAAGTTATAGATTTGACTTAGGTAATGTAAAAAAGAACTATAGTACATATCTTACAGATTTTTTTTAAAAACGGTTAAATTTAATTTATTCTTTTTTTTTATTTAAGATTTAGAATTAAATATGAACTGTTGAGAAAATTACAACAAATATATATATATATATATATGTTTTTTTAACAATGCAAATAAATCAAAATGAAATCTTAGAAGACACTTCTCAGCAATGGACGTTGGTTTAAAAATTCTTGTATTATTATTATTTCTTTCTTCTGCTTTTCTCTCTTTATTTTGATCTTTTATGAAATTGGAGTTCAAGAAGAAAAAGGAGAAAGTGGTCTTTGAACAAAAAGGAATGCCCCGCACGAAGCCAAAAGCTGGTCAAGTTTTCAGTAAAATCCAGCGAACCCCCACGGGGACGAGGAGACCGGGTGCGAGCCACGATACCAATCGCACATCTCGTTTAACCAAATCGAATATTTCAGACACCTTTTTTTTTTTTTTTTTAATTTTTTTATAATAGAAAATAATCAAAAATTAAAAAACCAAAATAGAAAATAAAATAATCAAACTGGCCGGGGACCCAACGCCCTCCTGGTCCTGGTCTTCTTTTTTTTTTTCTTTCTTTTTTTTTTTTATCAGTTTTAGGAAAAGCGACCAGCTAAGCTGTTTGACTGTCACAGTTTTTGCTTTGAGCCTTTGACCGTACGTCTTGGTTGGTTTATCCGGTCTTTGCCTTTGACTGCTTTGCCACTGCCGAGTCCCAGACGTCCTGCCCGTTTGCCCTGTTGCCCCTCTTCTCTGCCTGCCTCCAACTCAACCGCACATTCACACGTGACTTTGGGACCCTGTCTCTCAGGCAATATCTCTATTTTGCAGCAATGGATTAGTATTGCATCGATCCGATAGATATATATATATATCTCTCTTTTTTTTTAAAATGTTGCGCTAGTCCAACTCTTATCCTCTTAAATGTACATTTTATAACGTGACACTAAAACTTACTATTAAATTTCGGTTAAATCATTATTAAATTTTAAATTAAATGCTAATTTTTAATGTTACGTCAAAAAATATGAAAATATTAATGTGTGTAGCAATTTTTTTTATGTGCCTTTCATTTAAAATAAATCCCAACATCTACTTTCTCCTCCTTTTTTTGCCTTCGATTTTGGCCGTTCATTTGAGGAAAAAAGTACTCCATGATATCTCAATTCATTAAGAATCAAGCAAAATCATATGTAGTTAGGGAGGGTCGAGATTTGGTGCAATTTGCTGACCAAATTTTAATTGACCTGATTTGTGAATGAAAAAAGTCTTAATGGGGTTCGGACAAGTGAATCTCATTGAGACCTTCTCTCAATTGACTGACCAAATTAATCTAAGATACGGAGCTATGAACAAATGAATCAGACCCTCTCCCAATTGACTGTCAAATGGTCAATGGTAGAAAATCTTAATTCGGTTTTGGCAGAAGTTGGGACCAAAGATCTGATTGCAGGGGTTCATAGACTGTGAAGTGGGCAAGTGGGTGGGTCGTAGTTAGGGTAAGTATGGTGGATGGGTTAGGTTTGGTTATTGGTAAACAAGTATATCACTTGGAATGGTATTTCAATTTGGGTGGGTTTGGGGAATTGAAGGTTTTGAGTAGGTTCCAGTCTGGATCTTGGCGCAGGCATTTTTTTAATGAGACTCAGACCCGTTTAAAAGCTGGTCCTCTAGTCCAAGTCCAAACTATATAGTTGTATAAAAATGTGTGCAACCTGAAGACTATACAATTAAAATCTAGTTTAGGGTTGGAATCACATGAGCATATGCTAAATATCATAGCCTCTCACATGACCCAACAAAGGAGTCCATCACGAGGAGTTGTAATTTATTCTTAAGATATTAGAATCCTCATTTGCCTTGAGTTGATAGCAATTAATCTATTTTATTATTTCAACACGATCAAACCCCACTTATCTCATCTCTATTATTTCACTATAATACTTTGTTGGGCTTAGTAGCTCGAGTACCTGGTCTATCATCCAATGAACCTAAATATAACGTCCATAATGTGTCACACTGGATCTTATCTCTTAATACATAATTAGTATCAGTCCCCGCGATCTTGGTTTACAAGCGTCACTGGACCTATGGAAAGCCACATGGTCAGCGGCGGGCGGCTACAACAAATCGACTATAAAAGATAGTGGAGTGGAATGTGGATAACATGTAAAACGGGGTCTTTCGTCCCTCCTTCCCTCTCTCTCACTCTTCAATACAATCTATTTCGATAATACTGATTTAAATATTGAAGCTATCATCTGTTGGCCTGCTTCGACAAACTCTTGCGCTATAGGTACTTCAAATCTCTACCTCGACTCACGGTTAACTGTTCTAACATACTTCTTCTAGCACGTTATTATGGTGGCTTTGGTCGTTAGGGACCGAGAGTCCTTCAACAATAACCAAAATGGTTCATTGCTTATAAATAAGCCTTCAATCCCGTGTTGTATATGGTCAAACAAGTAGGTAGGAAGAGTTCATATTATCAACTTTGAAGGCTTATTTATATGCAAAGTCCCGTGTTGTATCATATTATTATTCCATCAACCTGGATCATAAATATTTGTAAATATAGAATTCGACCTTTTATCAATATCTACTCTCCTTCTTTAATTCTTTATTCCTTTCTTTTATCCCATCTTTTTCTTCTTCTTTATGAGATATTGTTGTATTACACATTCTAGTGTTATTATGGATCTGATTTATCTCTCTCCTTTTTTCTTTAAATTTTTCATATCCAGATTCATATTACTGTGAATTTGATTATCAATATCATTTTTATTAGTTTGATAGTGTTTTCTAATTCCTTACAAAGATTGGTTGTTCATGAATTCCAATAAATATTTTGTCTATTATTAACACTAAATTTATCGATAAGTATTGGTTGAGACTTAATTAATTTTTATATTTTTTTATCAATTTTTTTTTGTTTATATCTAAATTCATATTTTCCATTAGACATATTTAATATTAGAAAAATACTTATAAAGAGTACACATATACTTTACGTTAAATACTTGTTCTAAAATAAAAATAAATTGAAATATAAAGTTTATAACAATAAAACTTAATTGGCACTATGCTGATAACCGAATTGGAACTCTAAATTTGGGACAACAACCAATTAAAATCAATGGTGTCTAATAGCATGTATGTGATTGTATGAGAGAGAGAGAGAGAGAGAGAGAGAGAGAGAGAGAGAGAGAGAATTGAAGGGGATCTCAAAGGGTTTTTTTGAGTGGGGGGGCAAATAGCCCATCGTGGCACAGAGGTGGCCGGCCTATCATGTTTTGCCTTGTTGCTGCACGTGCAGTTGCTTATTGGACGTGCATGGCCTGATATGTGTTGGATCATGTTGACGTTTTGAGACCCGACGGGCTTGAAAATTAGCACTACAAATTTTTAAAGCATTCTAGCTTAATGGCTTTGAAAAACAATGTAGGAGATAAAACCTTGTGCAAAGTAAGCACTTAATCTTTTGATAGTCCTAATGGACTAAACATGTTCGGATTGACTGCATGTTGAGAAGCGTTGAGAGAAGATGTTCTTTGGGCTCAACTATTTTCTTCTTGGCTGCTAATGGGCCTGAATCCGGCATCAAATTATGATTATTTATATGGGATGGAGATCAGATATAACGAGGTTTCATAATTGTGAAAAGTTATAGGATCATCGATAATATTAATTTTAAAATAAGATGTCAAAATTTAAAGTTGATATATTTAACGGTGTATTTGAAGTCAATATTAACATGTTTTTTTAAAATTTAAATAATGTGAAATCGTGTATACTGTTAGATGTATCAACTTTAAATCGATCATGACCAGTATCTATTTTATTTGAAATAGAGAGGATTTTATTCCCTGTTTCAACACCTGTTGAACAGTCCTAACTTCACATACTGGGTATCGAATATTTCGAATATGAATAATATTCAGAATCTGATCACGGATTTCAAAGCAATGAAAATGTGTTTGGATGTTGAATATAATTTAAATTCTTTTGAATATGTGTTTGGGTGTTGAATTTGGAAGATTGGAAAAAAGTGTTTTATAATAGAATAAAGTGATTGGAAATGATTGGATTGTATGAAAAGTTGTGTATAATGATTGGTATGATAAAAAATAATAATAAAAAATATATGATGGGTTTTAAAAAAGTGTTTTATAATAGTATAAAATGATTGGAAATGATTGGATTGTATGAAAAGTTGTGTATAATGATTGGTATGATAAAAAATAATTAAAAAATATATATAATGGGTTTATTCAAACTATTCAAGTGACTCATGGGTTTTATTCAACTTGGATCCGGGTATGGGTTTTTGAATAAAAACCCGGTTCGAATATTGAATATCACTACGAACCAAACGCACCATAATCACCTACCCAAATAGTTAAAGCTCAAGTGCCATCTCACATGAGATCTCATAGCACATGACCGGGAAGCCTCATTCCACAATCATAAATGAGAAGTTAATATACCATCGTCTTTAATTTATTTTTACACTACTTTAACAAAATTTACGAAAAATTTCAAAAAAAACACTAACCACATGATGACACAAACCCAAAAAAAAATCTCACGTACCCATGTACCAAAAATCAGAGACTAAGAACAAAAATCCAATTAAAAAATCTTGCTCTAGAGAACACAAAAAAAATGTAAAATCGTTTTGCAATGAAATGAGAGCAGCTTATAACTATCATATTTTAGTGTTTAGAGCAAGTAACACCAATCCAAGGAAAACAATCTGTTGTTTCTAAAAAAAAAAAAACAACCAGCCCCATATTCTTTAACCAAAAAAAAAAAAAAATCTAACCTTCAAGAACAAAAATAAATCATCATATTTTAGCACCAATCCAAGGAAAACAATCTGTTATTTCTAAAAAAAAAAAAAAAAACAACCAGCCCCATATTCATAAACCAAAAAAAAACAAAAATTGCAGAAAAAAAAAATCTAACCTTCAAGAACAAAAATAAATCATCATATTTTAGTGTTTAGAGCAAGTAACACCAATCCAAGGAAAACAATCTGTTGTTTTTTTTTTAAAAAAAAAAAAAAAAAACCAGCCCCATATTCATAAACCAAAAAAAAAAAAAAAATTGCAGAAAAAAAAAAATCTAACCTTCAAGAACAAAAATAAATCATCATATTTTAGCACCAATCCAAGGAAAACAATCTGTTAACAACCAGCCCCATATTCATAAACCAAAAAAAAAAAAAAAAATTGCAGAAAAAAAATCTAACCTTCAAGAACAAAAATAAATCACAAGCATCAATAACTTCACAAACCCATATCTTAACTACCCATACCGAGAAATCACTTCAAAAACCCATAAATAATAAGTCAGAGAGAGACGGACCGTAGAGAGAAAGGGGAGAGAGACGGTGTCGGTTGGCCCATTCGTCTTGGTGGGCGGCGCTCGGTCTCGGTCGGTAGGCCCTTTGTCTTGGTGGGCGGTGCTTTTTTGGACTGTGGGCATGGCCTGTGTCAGTGGGCGTCGCCGGATTTCGAGCTGGTGTCGTGGGTGGGCGTCGCCGGTGCGTTCGGTGAGGAAGTGGTTGGTGGTGGGCGGTGCTTTTTTGGACTGTGGGCGTGGCCTGTGTCCATGGGCGTCGCTGGTGCGTTCGGTGAGGAAGTGGTTGGTGGTGGGCGAAGGAGGATAGTGGGAGGGGGAGACAGAGCAGCAGCAGCAGCAGCGTTTTTGAAAATTTTAGGGCATTTGGGGGAAGAAATGGGGGGAAAGGGGAAAGCTTTCACACGTGCGCAGATTTTTTTTCTGCATTTTTTTTTTAATATATATATATATATATAATATTATATTTCATGCCACGTAGGACGAGAGTCGAACGAGCGTCTGACTCTCGTCCTACGGATAGACGAGCTATTTGTGGATTTTAACAGGATTTAACTGAAAATTCTAACGAAATGTTGAAATTGAAAAAAAATTGAAAGATGAATACTATAAATTGACACTTTTTAAAGTTTAAATACTCAATTGTAAAAATGATGAAAACAACATGACTTTAGAAAAAAAAAAAAAAAAAAAAAAAAAAAAAACCTTTTGCGGAAGACTTCCTTTATTACAATCTTATGGTCTCCTTTTCCTGCGCTCATACTTGGTTTGGCAAAGAGCAAAAAATGCAGTCTCATCTCTGATCTCTCCCTCAATTGGTGTGAAAGGGCTAATTCAACTGCTATTAATACAACTGTCTATTTGTTTACGCCACAATTTCAATTTCGTAAACATTGCAACTGTGTAATTGTTTACGCCACAATTTCTATTTCGTCAACACTGGGGGTCTTCATGTATGGGTCCTCAAAATTGAACTTCTGGTCGCAGTTGCGTGATTAACATCTTTACATCTTTTCACTATATCAGTACGAAAATGATTTGTTGGGACGATCCCCCTTTTTTTTTATTTTTAAATAAAAATAAATAAAAAAGTGTACTATGATGTCTCATATCAGTAACCTCTACTTTGGCTTTCCCCTCTCTCTTACGTTTAATTTTATACTTTTTTTTTTTGTTTTTTTTTTTTTATTTTTGAAGGAAAGTTGAATCTTTCATTAATCATGAAGAAATATAAATAATAAATCACTGTATAGGTGTACATAAGACACCACCATAAAGGTGTATATATTATACCACCATAAAGGTGTGCACCCAATTTGAGCCAAAACAAGACTCAGACTAATACAGACAGTTGCTAGAAATAAAACCCAGTCAAACAGAAGGATGCATCTGCGATAACGTATAACTTTTCTTGAACTGGGAGAAGGTCACACATTTTGGACAAATAGCAATGATCAGGTTAATAACTACAGAGCAAACTGACAAAGAACTAACCAAAAAAACAAAACAGAAAAAACACCCAAAACAGAGCTGCCGACAGAGGAGAAATCACCACCTCCAGAAAACACCACACCAACAATCGAACATCACAGGTCACCAGACGCCACCAGACATGACAAAGGGAACAGAACGTGGCCTTCACGCGCGACCCAAGTTGTGAAAACATCCTGGCGCGTGAGGACCATGCGCCGAGCATTCTGACTGTAGCAAGCGACGACTAGACCAGAGGACGGCGAAGAGCAAGGTTGGGGGGCGAGTGTCGACTAGAGGGCTGCGGAACACCACAGATCTGGCCTAAAAAATTGTTGAGAACTGAAGCATGGCCAAAACCTACCTGTTGGCGACGCGAGCAGCAGACTTTTTCCCTTCGAAACCTCTCTAGAGTGCTTTCCTGCCAACAAACAAAGAAAAATCAAAAGATATAAACCTGCACTGGATCTAGTCCGGGGGGGCAAAAAACTCAACAGCCTAATGGCCGGGAGACTCCAAACTTCCATTGGACCAACCGCTTAATTATTTTAAGTAAGCCTTCAAATATTTTTTTATAATATATATATATATATATATATATATATATATATATATATTCATTAATTAGAGGCCTTAGCAACCGCTTAATTTTTTTTTTATATAGAGCCGGCCTTGATGGTTGGGAGATGGTGAGATGCAAGCTAAAGCTCACTTATACTATTATTATTATTATTATTATTATTATAATATAAGTAAAATTCCATTAATAAAAGAAAAGAGAATAATAAAAAACAAAAACACAGGTAAGACACCTGAACCAAGACCAATACAAATAGGGCTGTAAGCAAGCCGACTGGGCTCGAGGTCCCGCTCGGTACCCGCCCGGTTTAGCCCGATCCGAGCTCGAGCTCGGCACTGTTGAAGCCCACTCGTTACTGTTGAAACCCGCTCGATTAATTAGTGATACCTACCCGACTCGCCCGACATAACTCGGTGGGAGCTCGTGAGCTCGACCCGTTTAGAGACCGAACTGCCCGGCTCGCCCGGCTCGTATAAGGCCTCGAGAGCTCGGCTCGTTTAAGACTCGATCGGACCGACTCGCCCGCCCGGCTCGTTTATGGCTTGAAATTTTCGGCTTGAGTATCGCTTGACCCGACCCGACCCGATTGCCCGACTCGTTTAGGGCTCGAAATTTCAAAAATTCAAATCAACAATTTGGATATAAAAATTTATTAATTATATGATATATCTTATATAGATCATATCTTTTGATCATTATTAGATTCATATGAATACAACTATAAGTTTATAATTATATAACTATATAAGCATATGATCCGTTCAATATAATTATATACATATTATCATTAGATATGTTACACATTATTACTAGATAAATTTATGTAATTCCAATTTAAGTTAATAATATAAATGTATAATAGACTTAATAGTATTATAAATTATAATTAACAATGTGTAATGTGTTTGTTTATAATTACAAATTAAATTAACTTATATACTAATACATTAATACTATTATACTAAGTTACTAACATTAGGTAGTAGCCAATAGGTAATAACTACATCTACATTAAAACCCTAATCCTATAGATTTTAGTATTTAATTAAAAAGGAATAAGTAAAAAGTAATAACTATACGGTCTATATGGTCTATACCAAAAAAAAAAGACTACATCATAGATTTAAATAAATGTACAATTGTATAAATAATAAATGTATAATGTAGATAATATGGTATATCGGTATTTAAAAAAATTAGTTAACAAAAAAATACACGTATAACTCATAAATTATAACTTATCTTATGAAAATGAATTTTATTTTTTTAATATTATTAATTCATTAGACTAGCATTTGTTAAGCACTTAAGTTGTTTCTTCTTTTGTTTTTACTTTTATTAATTTTAATAACAAATAATTTATTAGACATTTAGACAATATATATATATATATATATAAAGTAACATTTACAGTCTTAGACAAATTAGACTAGTCTTTTTTAAGTTTTTTTTTTTTTTTTTTTTTTAAAAAAAAAAATTTAATTTTGGAAGACTTAGTTAAAAAAACGAAGAGAATTGTTTTTTTTTTTTTAAAAAAAAAAAGAAAAAAAAAAGAAGAAAAAAAAAGGAGAGGAAGAGTCTAGAACCCAAAAAAATGGAGAGGGAAATTTTTTTCCCCCAAAATCGAGTCGGCCAGCCTGTTTCTCGAGAATTTAAAATGCAATGCCCGTAGCCGTCCGATTAAAAGTGGAGTAAATCATAACCGTTGGATTTGAAGATGGATGACAGCTAGTGCGCATGACTGAGGGGGTCCTAATTCTGTGTTTTGCATGTCCACATGAGCTGGGTTCTTAACTGACCATATTTGAGATTCAAAAAATAATAATCGTAATCAACGGTCATAATGATTTTCGATGAAGAGATGGCACGGGTTCTAGCCATACCGCACCGTTGCGCACGCAGGGGATCATTTTTTCTTAACCTAGGGTTCGCCTCTGAAACTGAAAAGCCTCTTGACAGCCCCATTAAATTTTCTGCTCAATTTAGATCACCAAGGCTTGATCTAAGCCGTTCAAATGAATTGGTTTTACCCAAAAATCAATCCAACGGTGAAAAATGGAGAAAACGCCTTAAATGAGTATCAAAAAACCCTACCGTCACTCGATTCAATCGGCAAGCATTAATGGCAGATCAGAAGAAAATTGAATGCTCTCATTCAATTTTCTCAACGACCCTTTCATTATGTTTCTCTATCCGCCGTTGATGAACGATCAAGAAGAAAATCCAATGGCAAATCTGCCGTTCCAGTTTTCCATTTCGTTCCATTTCATTTTTGTTCTTCAATATCCTCGAGTTCAAACTAGAACAGGGTACAAGGCGATGGTCCATCTGCCATCCCATCCCATCCTCTCGATTTCGATCACTCCAAAGGCTAACAAGCCTCACCTCTCGCAGTCAGAATCCCTAATTGATCTGATGGATGTGCTACCACTACTAGACTCTCTGCCTTTGTGTGTTTTATACTATTTTTTGTTGTTTTTTATTTCTCTAATCCACCCATTTGATATATCTGCTTTTTGTGTCTTCATTTGGTTGTTCCTTCTTGCACCCTGGGTTTGTGTCTTGAGTTTGGACTCTTTCAAGTACTTGAAGGCTGAATCCGACTACATCTACGTCTACAATACAAGTATATATCTTGGCCCTCTTGGCCTCTTGGGTATGTAATCCTGGTTTCAATGGAGTTTCTTTTTTACATTTTATTTTTTTAGTTTTATTTACTTATCAAAACATTAGTTAATGTTTGGATTTGTTTCACATATCTTTGGCTTGTTTATTTTTGTGTTTTGTAGCCGTGTTAGGGTTTGTTTTTGTAAGCTTGTTATAGTCATGCCATGTTTAGACTTTAGTTGTTAGTTAACAAAACATAATCTGCCATGTTCTTTCTTTTATCTATTATACTTTGCTTTGTTGTATTATATAATCTTCCTTGCCGTTTGAGGCTAGTTAACAGCCCTAGAATCTGCAATTCTCTTTGATAGTCCACATTCTATAATATGTAATCTGTTATGATGGCCTTTGTTTGAGTAACTGAGTTGTTTTAAAAATTATGCTCTGTAATCTGTTATGCTCTGCTTTGTTAGAAATCTATAATCTATTATGCTGGATTGCTGGGATTTGTATAACTGAGTTGTTTAAAACAATATGCTTTGCTTTGTTAGAAATCTGTAATCTGTAAAACAATATGCTTTGCTCTGTTAAAAACAATATGCTATGCTTTGTTCTGTTATAACCTTAAAACACTAAATACTTAAACCATAAAACTCTCATACTTTATAATCTTAAACACTAAACCCTAAATCACAAGCATAAGATGATTATCTCTAAAACTTAATCCCTAAAACTCTGAAACCCTAAATGGCTAAATCCATAATCTCTAAAACTTAATCCCTGAAACTCTGAAACCCTAAATCCATAATCTCTAAAACTTAATCTCTAAAACTCTGAAACCCTAAATCCATAATCTCTAAAACTTAATCCCTAAAACTCTAAAAGCCTAAATCCCTAATCCCTAAAACTCTAAAACCATAAATCCCTAATCCCTAGAACTCTAAAACCCTAAATGGCTAAATCTCTAATCCCTAAAACTTTAAAATCCTAAATCTGTAATCTATGTTAGAAATCTGAAATAACCTTTAGTTAACAGCCCTAGTTTTGTTTTAAAACAGCACATGGAGGACAGAAGGCAGCCTATGGAAGTCAATGAAGTTGTATTAGTCAATGAAGTAGACTTAGGTGATGATACAACTACTCATTCCATTACCATTGGAGTTGGTGACAGTGGAAATACACCAGACCAACCAGTAACTATTGATACTCCTCAATTGGATCCCCAAACTATATGTATTCCTGGTCCTATTGATTCTCAGCCTATGGGTAGTGCTCATACTCCTGTTGAGATTAGTACCGGTACTAGTAGTAGTGCAAATCAGAGGAAACATAGGCAAAAGACTTCTAAAGTTTGGGATGACTTCTCCCAAATTGAAGTGTTAGGTGTAAAAAAATCTCAGTGTAATTGGTGTAAGAGGTTGTTTGCTGTTTCCAAATCTAGTTCTACCTCAACACTTGGTAGGCATTTGGTAGCATGTGTGAAGTATGTGGCGTCCAACAGTAACCAAAAGATTCTGACCTATGATAACCGTCAGCTAGGTGGGGGGGCTACGTTGACAAATTTTTCTTGGAGTGAGAAGAAAGTCAGGGAACTTGCATCCCACATGGTGCTGTTCCACGAGTACCCTTTTAACATGATGGAACATGATCTTTTTAACAAGTTTATGAAGGCATGCACGCCCCATTGGAAAAAGATTAGTCGTGCAACTGTGAAAAGTGATTGCATGTCTACATACCTTAGTGAGAAGAAAAAGATTAAAGCAATGCTTGGTGGGGTTGAGAAGGTAAATATAACAACTGATATGTGGACATCTTCGCAAAGGGTGTCATATATGGTTGTTACTTGCCATTATGTAGATTCAGATTGGTTCCTCCAAAAGAGAATTTTGAACTTTTTTAACGTACCTCCTCCTCATAGTGGTGTTGTCATTGCTGATGCCCTTAGGAAGTGTTTTATAGAATGGGGCATTGAAGATAAGGTATTAACAATAACAGTTGATAATGCAAGAGCAAATGATTCTGCCATCAGAATCATTAAAGATGATTTTCAGTTGAGGAATGAGTTGGCTGTTGGGGGTCGGTTATTCCATGTGCGATGTTGTGCGCATGTGACAAATTTGTTGGTGCAAGCAGGGCTTTCTGAAATTGGAGACATTGTTGATTCTGTTAGACAGGGAATAAAGTATGTGGTTGCTTCGGAGGGAAGGTTGAAAGAGTTTAGTGGAATAGCTCAACGTTTGCATTTGCCATCTAAGAAACTGGTTTTAGACGTACCCACACGTTGGAACAGCACCTACTTGATGCTGACCACTGCAGTAGGGTTCAAAGAAGTGTTCCCAAGATATCACCAAGTTGATCAAGCATTTCAGTGGGTTTTGAGTTCGGAACAGTGGGAGAAGGTGGAGAATGTAAACCAGGTTTTGTCGGTTTTTAATGAAGTTACAAACATGATATCGGGAAGTGATTATCCAACCTCAAATCTGTTTCTACCTGAGGTATGGAGAATGAAGGAAATTCTACAGTTGAAATGTGTTGATAGGCGTGACTACATTAGATCAATGGCAGAAAAAATGACTCAGAAATTTGAGAAGTATTGGGGGGAATGCAATTTGTTGATGTCCATAGCTGCTGTCTTGGATCCGAGATACAAGATGAAGTTGATCAATTTCTGTTTTCCTCTTATTTACCCTGATTTTGAGTATCCCCAGCATATACAGACTGTGCTGGTCGTTCTGCATGAGTTGTTTGAAGTGTACGTCACTGCCCATAATTCTGCTGTTTTGAAACACACTGCTGCTGAGCAGGCTGCAGTTGTTTCACAAAGTGTTTCTACACCATGTGTCAGTAGAGTTTCCACAGCTCGATCAATGTATCAGGATCATGTTAGAACTACTGATGTCATTCGGCCTCTTAAATCAGATTTAGATATCTATCTTGAAGAGGATGTGTACGTAGGCGATAAGGATGACAGTGGTGAAGATATTGATAATGAATTCGATGCTTTGGAATGGTGGAAGCTCAATGCCTTGAAGTACCGAATTTTGTCTAAGATGGCAAAGGACATTCTAGCCATACCCATCACCACAGTTGCTTCTGAATCTTCATTCAGTGCAGGTGGTAGGGTAATTGATCCACACCGAGCATCCTTAAAAACTGAAACCGTTCAAATGCTATTGTGTGGATCCGATTGGGTGAGAGCACTCCATGGTATCAAGAAAAAAACTTCTGAAACTGTAAGTGGCATTTTAAGCACATAATTTGCATGAAATTACATGTGTTTATCACTGATTATTGTTTAGGTATGAACTAACTTTATTACCTGTCTTTGTGCTTCTTTTTGTAGAAACTGATTGAAGTTGAATTGCCACCATCTTCTTGGATTTGATTCAGATATTCGGAGGTTATTGACTTTATATATGTTTATTTTTTGTTAAGTATAATTCGAAGGTTATTAACTTTATATATGTTTATTTTTTGTTAAGTATATAATATGAATTGTTGGTCATATATCTGTTTAAACTTTAACTGTTGGAAATTTGAACTACTTCCTGTTGGACAATCTGCTTAACCTGAGCTAATATACCCTTTTGTCCATTTTTGCTGGAAAAGTTGGCATGACTCAAGTCATGAGGTATGTCTTAACTCTTAATTGATATAATGATATGTATAGTTTGTCTAGACAAATCTTAAATGATAAATCTCCCTTGACATGTTTATCAATTCTTTTTGTTAAGTATGTAATATGAACTGCTGGACAATCTGTTTAAACTTGAACTGTTTAAAACTTGAATTGCTTCCTGCTGGACAATCTGTTGCTTCTTGCTGGACAATCTGTTGCTGCCTTGCTGGACAATCTGTCATGAGGTATGTCTTAACTCTTAATTGTTATGTATAGTCTGTCTAGACAAATCTTAAATGATAAATCTCTCTTGACATGTTATCAAGGTTAAAAGAACTTTGATTAAATATGCAAGGGAGTGAAAATTTTTAACAATTCTTTTTGTTTAGTCCAGTGTGGTCTTGTAAGGAGTGGCATTTGACAAGTCACACGTGGCATTGTGAATCTGATCTCTTTGTATTTTGGCCATTTGGGTGAAGTGGTGAACATCACTCTTTGTTTGAGTATCTGAGTTCTTTATAAACGGTTATGATCTGCTTAGTTAGAAATCTCTCATCTATTATGCTGATTGCTGGGCTTTGTTTGAGTAACTGAATTCTTTAAAAAATTATGATCTGCTTAGTTAGAAATTTGTAATCTATTATTCTGGTTCTGGGATTTGTTTGAGTCACTGAGTTCTTTAGAAAATTAAGCTTTTCTTTGGCTTCTGAAAATTTCGTTCATCTGTAATATTCCATATTTTGCCATGTTTATTTTTTAGTTAATAAAACACAATCTGCCATGTTCTTTGTTAGGCTTTGCTAAGTTAGAAATATGTAATCTATGGTGTTTTGCTTGGGACTTGTATGCCATGTCTATTGCTTTGCTTGTGACTTTTATGCCAAGAGACTCCCATTTGCCTCTTATGCTTGCAATTCAAGATAATCACAAGCATATGAGGTAAGTGGGAGTCTCTTGCATGCAAGTCACATTACCAAATGACCTAAGCTATGCACTAATGATAAGATTGAAATGTGAGAATCTGAAATCTGTTATGCAATTTATTTTATCCCAAGAATGTCTTAGTGCAGTGTGGTTTTGTGGAAAATTTGGCAGTGGCAACTCAGATTGTTTTTAACTATTCATTTTCAAATTGTTAATATGTCATAATTTATGTTGTCTTTTAATCCTTCACTCGAATGAGAATTACTCAATCTTCATATAAACCTGATCTCTTTGTAAATTTGAACTCTTTGTATTTTATACCTTTTCTGTTGGAGATAGAGAAGTTGCAGTTGGTATGTAACTATGTATAGTCTGTTTAGACAAATCTTAAATGATAAATCTCCCTTGACATGTTTATCAAGGTAAACAAAACTTTGATTAAATGTGCAAGGGAGTAAAAATAGTTTAACAATTTTTTTTTTGTCTTAGTTCAGTGTGATCCTGTGATTCCTCTGAGCTGTGGACCTGCGGCATTTGGCAACTCAGATTGTTCTTAACATTTTGCAGGCTGCAGTTGTGCTGTAATTTAAGTTGTCTTCTAGAAGTTGTAGACTTGTAGTCTTTTTAATTTTGATCTCTATGTATTTGGGTAAAATTTGATCTGTTTCAAACTATGTAAATCTGATCTCTTTGTAGTTTGTATGTTTTAATTTGTAAAATTGTAATTTAAGTTGCAGGTAAAAGCAACTTGTTGATTTTTTTGATTCATAGCTTATTAGCTTTAGATGAATCTTGATTCATGTATGTAGTTTTTTGAACTGTAAATTGCAGACTTCAAATTTCAAATTTGTTTATTTATGGTTCTGGCTTTTTTTTTTTTTTTTAAAAAAAATAAAAAAATAAAAAATTATTGAACTAACGAGCCCTAATTGGGCCGAGCTACCCAATTAGGGCTCGACAGGTCGAGCCCTCAACCCGAAGCTCGGGCTCGGGATCGGATCGAACTTGAAACAACTTCTTTGGGTTTGATCCGAGCTCAAGTTGAGTCGAGCGAGTCGAGCACTCGGTTCAACTCGTGAGGGCTTACTTAACAGTCTCGAGCTCAGTCCCGAGTTGGGGTAATACCCCAACGAGTCGATCCCGGACAAAGATCCTTAAGCCCGGCTCGAGCTCGGGATCGACTCGTTTAAATTTTCCTTAAAACGAGCCGGTCCGGGATTGCCGAAACTCGGCTCGGACCGGCTCGTTTACAGCCCTAAATACAAACATCGAAATAATAAATAAAGAAAAAATTGAAAACCTAACAGTTTGATAGATGAACTGCCTGGGAAAACACCTAAAACAACCTTAAACTTGGCCACACGGTCAAGTGCAACTATTTGCACTCAACAGATTCCTCTTAGTTTATAGAGTGACTCATACGGATATATAGCAATCAACTAAAATCAAGTACACCATTTGAAATATTTATCTTGAATTTTCAATCCAGCTATTGAGCAGGAGGAAGTGACTAGTTCGTTGGAGCATATTAGGACTCATGGGTAAAAGCTTGCTTGTGAACTTATGCAGCAGGCTCTGTTTAACAGCTTCATTTATGGAAGCTCGGGAATGATCTTTGTCATGATAATTCTCCCAGGTCAGAAGAGGCTGTGGTGAACCAAATCAAATGAGAAGTTCGATTCATAATTATATATGGCTAAAGGAGGATTTAAGAAGACTGCCCTTAATGCTAAACTTGTACAGTTGTGGAACTTGTTTTCTTTGGTGTAATGTTTGTTTTGTTATGCTATAGTTTGAGTTGCAGAGGTGATTTGTATCCCTTTTCAGGAAGTTAATTGTATCTAGTTTTCACTGAAGATATGTAACTTTGTTGAGTTTGTTCAATGATAAGTTTAATTGTTGAAAAATAGAATGGTGATATGTTGACATTTGGTGACCATGACCAATGATTATGTTTAAATGGCAGAAATTATACATTTTCCATCAACCAAAATGGTTGATTTAAGCCTGTGCTAAAAAAATCACCTTCTTCAACACTATAATGGAGAAATAGATGGCCATGTCAATATCAAAGGAAACGTATTTTCCTTGATTTCTAAGAAGTAAAAAATGTGGACAAGGGATTTTGAGTGTAAATCTAGACAAAAAATTTAGAACCCTTTGTCCCGACGATTGTAGCATGTGTGTTGCCTAGATTGAGTATAAAAGGCATGATCGCTTCGCTTTTTCTTCCTTTCTTTTGGTTTATCACCGGCAATCTACTTAGAGTTTCAAACTCAATTGTAGCAATTAAACATTTTTCAGAAAAATTTGGGCAAAACTAACCAGAAAAAAGAATATAAACTTACTTGAATTTGTTCATATTATTTGTGCATTAGTACAATATAATCTTAATTCTTAGGATTAGATGTGTGTACAAAGTTTCTCCTCCTTTAAAAAAGAAAAAAAGAAAAAGAACTCTTCCCCTTCTACCTTTTCCCTTGCAAGCTCGTACATATTTTTAATGATAGTTGTCAGTTGACATGTCACGATCTATATATATTAAGGATTGCTTCATCTATGATTTAGCAGGCCTAATTTCCATTTAATTAGAAGGTCTCTGTGGGTAGATTAATCTAAAGCCTTTAATTTCGACAAGTCATAATAATAAAAATATATTTTGTTAACATTTAAAATTCTAATATAAAATCATATGATAAATTAAGAATGATCAGTTTAATTTTTTTGGTTAAATACATATTTGCCCCCTGTGCTTTATGACCTTTATTTTTTAACCCCTCAGTTTTATTTTTTATCAAATTTGGTACCTATGGTATATGAAAAGACGGAAATAGTACTTCCGTCTGATTTCCCGTCCAAAACTAACGTCTACCCACGTCATTAGGTACCTAAAAATTTGAAGCCCAGAACCCAATTCTTTACGCATTGTTTCCAACAACATCCAGACAATAACATGACAGAAAATGTCGTGGGTGGACGTTAGTTTTGGACGGAAAATCAGACGGAGGTACCATTTCCGTCTTTTCATATACCACAGGTACCAAATTTGATAAAAAGTGAAACTGAGGGAGCAAAAAATAAAGGTCGTAAAGCACAGGGGGCAAATATATATTTAACCCTAATATTTTTATAAAATTTGCATTTATCACGTTCCATGAGATAAGCCATTCTTTTTTCCATAAACAAATGATAACCCATTATTCATAATTTTGTGTTATCAATTTATTTATTTATTATTATTTTTTTTAACGAAATATCTGAATATTTCATTGATCAAAGATCATGAGCATAAGCTCTTCAATCACAAAACATAAAACTCTGCAAATCATAGCCACATGCTATATATGGGGTTATATAGTCATAGAGACAAACAAAATTCTTACAATAAAGTGTTATTTATGGCTTTCATCTTTCGCTAACCCATGTGCAAGAATAGTTAAAGAGCGGATCTGCTTCGAGCAGATTAAATTTAAGATAATGGTAGCTAAATATCCTAGAAAAATTTATTTAAAACGACCGTGAGAGATAACCCCTCACACCAAACTTTCCAGGTCGTGAGAGATAACGTACCGATACCCTCATACTTGACTAACATTTATGTCATAGATCGCCCATAATGACAGATATAAAGAAGAAAAAAAAATTATTATTCAAAACAAAAATATAACCAACAAACAGTAGTAGCGGCCGAGGAATAGATGAACAGCACAACACAGAGATGGATGTACGGATGTATAGCGGAAAAGCTAAAAATACTGATCTGATCGAAGAACACCTAAAAAGAAGAAAAAGAAAAAAAAAATGGAAAGATAAGAACGGAGAGTAGAAAAAAAGAGAGATAAGAGGAGGGAACATTTGTTAATTCTACTCTTTTTTTTGTTCTCCCTCCATCTCTCATGTCACTTTCTTTGGCTCTTTCTTTTGTGTTAATTTTCTTAACTACCATCATTTGTTTTTGTTATAGATACTTGGTATGAGGACACGTAGGCACGCTGTTGAATCACATGGCAAAGAAAAAACTGTTCATTCACGTTTGAATATCGCGAAACAGAAAATGAAAACAAATCCTTTGCCGTCCAAAGGACCACAGTATTATCTTCATCTATAAACGTTACATCAAACTAAGTAGGCATCGACAAAACGATATTAACAGAAACATAGCAATCGTAATCCTAGTAAAGAAAATCGAACTTCTTATTTTCAGGTTCCTAATTTTGTCTGCATTATTATTTGGGAAAAAAACACTTTGGAGCCTTTCAAACTATTACCACAATTTCATTTACGTTGCTAAACTTAAAAAAAGTGGCGTATGAATACGTCAAACTACTATTAATTGTAAAAAAGATTATTCCGTCACGGTTGGAAATTAAAATGAATGAAAAAGTAGTGAGTGAGTCGAATGTGGTCACTTTTTGTCTTTTTTTTTTTTTTTTTCTTTTCTAGTGTTGGCAATTTCTTATACGACCAACAAACTGAATATGAATCCAACACGAAATTAGTGGATTAGGATTGATGGGTTTGACTCCTTTAATTGAATGGGTCAAGTTTGGATTAGCTTATATAGTCTTATATATACCTATGCTTCGATACAACCTGAACCCGACACACGAATTGTTACCCTTTCTATTTCTTCCTAAAATACCATATCTTTTCTTTTAAATAATAAAATAATAAAGAAGTGAAACTTTTTTTTTTTTTAAAAAAAGAACACTAAAGAATGGCCGAAATAAAACCATCGTATCCCACATTTTTCAGGAGTAATTCGGAACTACCCAAAATGAAAAATGTGGTAGTTCAGCTCCCGTAAAATCCAAAAGGGGTGGCCAACAACCACCTCAAAGTTCGTGAGAGTGGTTCTGTCACCTTTGTATTTTTTTTTTTTTATAATTATGATATTTCAAAAATAAAAATGTGAGTATTTTAGAAAGAAAGACAATGATGTGATCACTTTTTCTTAAATTTTAACGTCTAACACTGACATAAATTATATTCAAGAGCCAGATTATGCGTAGACATGAAGACTAATTTGGCCAAAAAAAAAATGTCCACAAATTGGTAACAAGCTAGAAGTCAACTTCATAAAATTGATCCATTTAAGTAGAGCATTAGTTAGACCCGTGATTAGATTATAATTATCAATTGATATTTAATTTGTTGCCGTACTTTGCAGTATATTCTACTATTTTATCCTTCCTCTTTTTCTTTTTTTTTTGTTTCTTTTAATAATCGACAAAATTTATGTACACCAAAAGAAGATGAAGGTTCAACGTCGGAGATCGACGGCCGATCGAGTATCTTCTGACGGCTATCACACGTTTCCTTTTCATCTCTTTCCTCTCTCAATTATTGTTCTTTTAATATGTCTCGGTTCTTTAATGTGTCCTCTTCTCAATTAAATGGATAAAAACTAGTTTAAAACAATTAGGTACGAACCAATCTAACAAAGTGATATGTATTTTTAAATTATGTAAAAAATACATATATTTTTATTTATATTACTAAAAAAGTATGTACTTTTCACATGATTTAAAAATATATGTAGGATTATATGATCCTTTTAAATTATTTATCTTAAAAATTGGATTGTTCAATTGTTTAGGAGGATCATGATATGTATGTACGTGCAACATGCCACTTTATTATATTATTGATTCCACCAATTTGTTGCTAATTTCTGTTCCAAATAATATATAATATTCTGACCAAGTCACCGCAGTCATATATACGTTTTACTCGCCAAAAAGAAAAGAAAGTCGTCGTCACCAAGGCACACGTCCCTCCAATGCTTCAGTCCTCCAATGTTCATCGGAGCATATACTACATAAACCTCCTCCACTATCCAATTGTCGACTCTCTCTCTCACTCTCTCTCTCTCTCTCTCTTTGTGTCCTGTAACATGGGAAAAAAGGAGAATAAAAAAGAAAGTAAACTGAGCTGGTGCATGAAGGCACCCATTAGAATCCTGATAAAGCTGAGGGACCTCTACATCCAAGGCATGAATGAATGCTCCGGACGCCTGGACTACGGCATGGCCATGGGATGCCCCACGCCACAAATATCCACTCTGCCAAAGAGCTTCAGCACCAACAGCGCCAGATCCACCAACAATGAAGATTTCCGGGAGCTCATGAGAGCTGCTTCTACGAGAAGCCAAGCCAATAAAGCTCAATGGGATCTCCCTCAAAAACAGCAGCCTGCAAAGTCTCCGACGACTACACCGCCTAATAATTTCTCTCGGAGCCGTAGCGTTGGTTTCGGGAGGATCGATGAAGACAAGCCGTGCGATTTTGGAGAAGATGATATCAAGGTCAACACAGATCATGTATATCCAAGAAGCAGAAGCTACGCTGTCAATAGGAGAACGAGGGTGTTTTAAGCAACATTATATGGAAACGAGGTTGAAGAACAGGAAGCTTTCTTGTCCCTCGTTTTTATCATATATATATAGTTAATTGTTTCTTTGTTTTTTGTTATTTCGATCTTGAAGTAATTGTTTCTTTGTTTTTTGTTATTTCGATCTTGAAGTGTATATATATATATATATATATATATATATATATATATATATATATATGTATGTATGTATGTTTTCCGTCGCTCGTGTTTGAGGCTTTGGATTCTGTGGTGTGATATTGTCTGATGTTGTTGTTTCAAGTACTTGTGAAAATTCGATGAACAGAATTCAAAACTTCAGTATGTTATGCTATTTCAATTTTGCAGAAATGTACACGTACGTTTTAGATTTCTCTAGCCTGGCCTTGCCTACTAATCAAGGGGCAGGATTCTGACTCTCTAAGTGCCAGTAGGCCCAGTACTCAATCAAGGGGAAAGATTTGTTGACCTTAGAAGCACCAAGAGAGCAAAGTTCTACAATGACATTTTCGTCTCAAGATATATATACAGATTAGAGATGAAAATTCATATTCAATTAGGGTGTAGGTCATATCAGAGTTTATATGAGTACAAAATTATATACGTCAATTTTAATCCGACTCATTTAATTAAATAAGTTAGACATTTCAACTCTACCCTATAAATTTTGTGTTTGATTCGTGTATCATGTCAAAAAAATGTTAGCCCTTACGTCGTCTATTGCACTATATAAGTCTATTTAACTTGATCCATTTAATTAAATGAATGAGACCTTTTAACCCTAACCTGCTAATTTCGTATTGGGTTTATGTCGAGTTTTTGGCTTGTGTAAATTATTTTTTTGCCCTGGTCACACTATGGGCGAAGTAACAAAATCCTGCAATAAATAATTACCATGTAAATGAGAAAATTGAATAATGGCTACACAAGAAGTTAGGCCAAATGGGGAAGTGAATGTTTCATTTTATTGGGATTTTCTATTAAATCCTAACTAACGGGTTACGTGCAAAATATCTTGCGAAAGATAAAAAGTTTAGACAAAAAAAAAAAAAAAAACCCTCCCACGGCTGGCCATGGGTCACCTCCTAGTGAAGTTTTTTCTTTTCTTAAAAATAAGGGTATATTTCTAATTTACAAATTTTATGAGGGTATAATTAATAGATATTTTATATCACGTGATGCTCTTGCCGTTTAATTTAACGAAAAATTCTCACCCTGATAGACTTTGTAAATTGAGTGAGAGATTAATAAAAAACACTTCATAAATTAAAAATTTGGGAAGACACTCCAAATTAGATGATAATTTAAAAGCTTTGAGTGTAGTTCGGCCGTGACATGGAGCTCTAATCATCATCCATTATGTTTTAGTAGAAAAAGATTGAAGCTTTAGTCGGTGGTAGCCCATGTATTCAGAGTTTGGACCCATATGTATTCCTGATTGACAAAGCTAATGTTTTTTTGTTTTTGTTTTTTTTTTTTTAAAAAAAAAAAAAGCAATAGAAAGGGGACGAGGGTTAAAGGAGGGGTCCTAATAAGTTCCTAGATCCTTTAGTGCTACTTTCTCACTTCTAAATTGTATTCATCAGCTTCCTAATAAGTTGCAGCACAAAAAGATAGGTTAAATTATATATGGTATATAAGCCAATAATTGAGACAAAATAAACAATTAGATATTGCTAGAGACACTATGAAAACGAAAAAGGCCCATATTGAAAGATTTTCCCAATAAATTATACATCATTTGGTCATGACATGCACTTTCGATCTCCATCAGCCATGAGTTTCTCCCTTTTCTACAAGCATTCACGAATATGATGTGATTTTTGTACTTCTTAACTTGCTCTTTAGGGCATAATTGAATGCCCTTGCAACCAGAAATTCACCAACGAGGTTGGTGAGAAAAGTGTTAAACAGAAGCTGTCGGGGCTCTTCTTCATGTGAGAGTTAGGCCTTCTCAATTCTTGTGATATGCTTCTTTTGGTGATGCCAAATTGAATTACAAGTTTTGTCGGAACAAGTGGCTCATATTTGTTCAAGCATAAAGAGTAGTATTAAAATATTAGTATAGGTGGCCAGTTGTCGATGCGTAGTGGAGCAAAGTGAATGGAATTGAGCTCCGACAATTGGCCCATTGGGCATGATTAAGTTTATGCTGACCTAGGATGAATAGGTTGTGTGGGTGTGGGAGCAACGCTCCGCGGTACAATACATGGTATTTTCAGCTTTTTCATATATATCCGTACAGTAGGGTTTTCATACAAATATGTTATATTGTAACTCTAAATCCCATAAATTATATACTGAAATATAGCCACACACTTGTGGACGTAGGCACATTGCCCGACCATGTAAATCTGTGTATTAATTTTCTCTTATTTTCCTTTTTTCGATCTCATATTATTCATCATTATTGTGCACAATAACAACAAGCTCTCAAGCAGGTACCGAGGTACCAAACTAAAGACTTGGCCTCTCAATCATGCTTTGACTCCTCTCAATAAGAAATTTTGATCCCGTCCCTCATGCCCTCAAGCTGCAAAGAAATCGTGCCGTGACAAATACACCATTACAAGTCATCGTAAGGCCCCTAGAGAAACTTGATATCGAATTTCATAAATAAAGAAGATGGTTTATCAAAAGGACATAAATTTTTCCCAACGTCTATTCTTTAACACACAGTTTCATCAATAAAGTGGAAGCTTTATGGTGAGATTGCCATGGTTGGGGTTTTTGTGAATTGGTTTAATGCCAACAAATTAAGTTGAATGAGATGAGATTGGCCCTCTACTTTTCACCCCTGATCAACTACTTTTTCAATTGAAGGTTAGTAATTAATGTTAAATATTTCTATTTGAAATGTGTTTGTGTTATTATTTTACTCATATTTTGTACATCTCTTTTACAAATTTATTATTGGATCTATGAGATCTAAGTCTCGCAAATTTAATAATAGATTTGCATATCTTTATACAGAGATGGACAAAAGATGTTCAAGAAAATAAAACCACATATATATTTCTCTTTTTATTTTCTTTATTTTAAGATTTTTTCGATTAATAAAATTAGCATTTCAATTAAGTAGTGTTAGTCTTATAACAACACGAGTCATTGTTGAGGAAACTAACTTGGATTTGCTAAAGAGTTTGTTACTTTGACCTTCTCATTCAATCCAGCACAAGTATAGGCCTACTTTTTCTAGGAGGGAAATCTGATTACTATATAACTATCATACAACTAAGATAATGTATCCGTGCAAATCACCTATTAATTTATTTTAGTTTTATTTTTTTTAAGTATTAATTTAAGGACCGATTTTCACTGTTATACATTAAATAACATTACTATTTAAATATCTATCTCTTACTTAAGCATTGGAGTGCTGTAATTTTTTTGGATAATACTTGCGTTATGAGTACTTTGCCGAATATTAAATTTGTGTCCGATAGGAAAACACTACTCTCTGGCCTGTTGAGACTTAAATCAGTTTAGTGATAAAAAAAAAAAAAAAAAACTAAGATAAATTTATTTACTTAAATTAGTATTTTGACACTGTCCCACCACGTACCTAAAAAATTTAAGCCGACAAAAAATATAAAATTTAATCATGTAATTAATATCTTAACATTAAGCCACTACTTTTATAATTGATCTGTTGGATTAAACTTAGTTATAAAGAATGTATTGAGTTTCTTTAATGCCGACAGAGAATATTGATCATAAGACATGGGACTGATCCACTACTTTTTATCCTTGATCTTTAGATTATTTTATTGGTCAATGAATTACTCGTTCAAGGAACAAAATCAACAAAAAAAAAAAAACATTATAACAATCTTTTACTGATTTATTTATTTATTATTTATTTCTAATAATCCCTTTATCATCAAGTGGTAGCTCTTGTAAAAGTCTATGGGCCTTACTCACTCTCAAAAGACGCTTTAAGAGAGGAGGGGTGTTCATAGCTTATAAAGTCTACAAGACAAGGATCTCTTAACAATGTGAGACACTTTAACATGGCTTATAAAGTCTACAAGACAAGGATCTCTTAGTAATGTGGGACACTTTAACAGCTTTAATATCCTCTTTCAAGGGAGATCCGGATTCGATATGGCAGAATAAATAAACGGGCAAGGGAGATGGAGAGGGATAGAGTTTGAAATTTGGAAGAAAGATTAATAGTCCATTTGATGTTTGTAAAAATAATAATATTAATAATATAATTGCAATTGTTCCACATCTGCTAGAGTGATGTATATATGGCTAAGGTGCAGCGTGGGTCCTTCAAAGTTTGGAGACTTTATCTTCATATTTTTATATTAAAAAGTTTGGTGAAACATATATATAGTTTTATTTTATTGTAGATCATTCTTCTTCTTCTTCTTCTTTTCTTTTCTTGTCACACAAGATAAAAAGAAAAATCTGTCTCAAATTGAGGAACACAAAATTATAGTATTGTAGAGGTTTAGGTGAATGTAGAGTTTGTAGCAACAATAGTCGACTCAAGAAGTAATGTGTTTCTTTATTATCTCCTCCTAAATAACTTGTAAATCCCGTGCTTAAGAATCATAATCCTCTATGATTGGGGTGTCTGAATTGCACTACAATTTGGACAGCCCATAGAGAGAGAGACAGGGAGATGCAGGGCCCACTTGCTCCAAGTAGGTGAACCTAGGGGTATACAAACGGTGCGGTTATAACCGCTTTAAAACCGCTAACCGCCAACCGCTTATAACCGCTAACCGTCCATGCAGAGGCGATTACCGATTATAGGGTTTGGGAAAAACGGTTAATAACCGCTAACTTCTTATGTATATATATATTAAAATATAAAAATTAAAAAGTAAAAAACTTGGAGGGCGTCGTTTTGGGCAACATATATAAGTATATTTTACTCTTTTAGGTTTAGGGTTGAATCGTTTTCTAATTTTCCTCACCTCATTCTGCCGACTGCCGCTCGCCCACATCGCCCAGCCTCTGCCTCTCGTCTCCCCTCCACTCTCTACGACGTCCAGCCTTTACCTCTTCGCCGCCGCTTGTCTCCGCCGTTGCTGCACTGTAAGCTTCTCCACTCTTTCTCAATTTCTCTCGCTTTCTCACGCTTTTGTCTCAGCTTTTTTAGGGTGTGTTGTGTACTGTTTGGGATTTTGATTTATCTAGGGCTTTTGTCTTAGCTTTTTTAGGGTGTGTCACCGTGTGCGATTTTTGTTTGTTTTAAGGTTTCACTTTAGGGATTCGATTTTTCATTTTGGGTTGATTTTAAACTTTGTGATGGCTATTGGTATATACTATATATTATATAATGTTCTGAATATCTAATTGTTCTCTATTTACTGGATGTTAGAATTATTTCTTCATTTTAGGGTTTCAATTTTTCATTTTTGGTTGAATAAGAAATACACCATGTTCTGTAAATCGTGAAAACCGCAACCTTTGAGGATTGAATGTGTTTTTCCTGTCATTTTTAGTTTTCGCTAGAAATTTGATTTCCTTATAGAATTTTGATTCTCATGCTTTTATAACATAATGATGTGCTTCTCAATCTCACTATCAATAATATTAATTCTTCCATGAGAAACTTGGATAAGGAATACTCCAATTGACATTCGGGAGTTGGAGGAATTTGTGGAAAGCTTTGATGAAGAAGGTAAATGTTTGTAAATTAGTAGTAACTTTTCATTTATGCAATTATTATTTTTGAAACTTACTTTTCAATTAACTAAAGCTTCTTCTTTTGTAGATGGCGCTCAATCAAGGACCGAAACATACTTGGACCTTATCTAATATCTAGAAGGATGTTAGTATCAAAGGGTTATTGATTAATTTGATTGTAATGTTTTGGTTTTGGTTATTTGGAATTGTAATTGTAATTTTTTGGTTTTGAATTTGGTTATTTTGAATTTGTAATGCCTTTGAATATTTGGTTATTTGGATTTGTTTGGTTTCGGAATTTGGAATATCTACGTGGTTATTTGGATTTGTAATTTTTTTGGTTTTGAATTTGGTTATTTGGATTTGGTTATATGGTTATTTGTTTGTGCCTTTGTGTTTTAGATTTGTAATTTTGTATTTAGATTTGTTAATTTTGTACCAAAGGGCAAAAGGCCCAAAAAGTATTAAAAAATTTTCTTGAAAAAATTAAAATCTGTACAAAAACCGGCCCAAAACCGGTGTAAACTTGGCCCAAAACAAGTGTAAACCCTGCCTAAAACCGGTTTAAACCCGGCCCAAAACCCATCTTCAAAAGCGGTTATATAACCGCTGGTTATTAAGGTAATAACCCCTAACCGGCGGTTATAAAAATAACCGCCTCCGCCTAGGTGGTTAGCGGAGGCGGTTGGTAAAATGAAATAACCGCTAGGCGGTTAGCGGTTAGTGGTTTTAGCCAATAACCGTCGGTTATAACTGTTTGTACACTCCTGTGAACCCGCACCTCAAGATGCCCAGAGCAGATGAGCCCACAGCCCCCTCTTTGTGGGCTGCCTTGTAGGGAATCTTAGTTTCTGCAGGTCATTCAGATAGACAAAGCATACTACATAATTTTCTTCCACAACCTCTGCTTGTATAAGCTTGTAGTATTTGTATAAGAAACCCTTGGCTTTGAAAGAGTGTAACTTGTTATTTTGGTCTTTTGAGAATCCTTTTCCTTTTTTCTTGAAGATTCAGGGGTTATTTGTGCCGACAGTTATGTTGTTCCAACGTAAAGTCCGATCTATGTTGTCCCTCCCAAAATTTTAAAATTTACATCTTTTTATAAGATAGACCCCCAAAAATTTATTGTTCCGTCCCCCAAAAAAGTTTTTTTTTTTTTTTTTGGGGCCCCGACATCAAAATTTCTAGTTCCACCCCAGCCTGCCAGAGTGTGACAAAAGGGGGACAAAGCCCGTTCAAAAAAAAAGGGGGGGACAAAGGAGGCCATGTGGTTGTTGATCCGTGTACCACCTTACTAACATGCAACAAATATTAGCAAACAAATGGACACTCTGAGCACCTGAACAGCCACGCAAACTCTAGTGAGGGACTTCATATATATTTTCATGTACACCAAGAGCAACTTACAGCAATGGCAGCAGCCAGCTATTTCAGGTGTGTATGTTTCCACTTTATTCTTCAACTGCTTTTCTCGAAGCCTGCGGTTCCTTTCTCCAGTATTAAGTCTCTGCCGGGATTTTCTGGTTCTCTCCCCTTCAAACTTGAAACTGGGTGAGTATATGATCTTTTTGTCCTTTTATGATATCTGTGAAAG
Source organism: Alnus glutinosa (assembly GCF_958979055.1). Lineage (NCBI taxonomy): Eukaryota > Viridiplantae > Streptophyta > Magnoliopsida > Fagales > Betulaceae > Alnus > Alnus glutinosa. Next base: position 2,991,663 of record NC_084888.1, read on the forward strand.
ATTCATCTTCAAAATCAAAGAAAGATTCTAAATGTATGTAAGCAGATACATCGGGGTGAATGAGAAGGAAGATGTGCAATTCTTCTACTACTTTATCGAATCTGAAGGGAATCCCAGAGAGGATCCCCTTATGCTCTGGTTCACTGGTGGCCCTGGCTGCTCTGCTATCTCTGGACTTACTTTTGAGATAGGTTGCTCTTTATTTCTGTATTATGTCTTTATAATGAGAAATACCACCGAATATGTACATTAATTCGTCATTCTTACACCCAGACCGGGATCCTCCTAGTGCTACAATTAAGCCCCGAAAACCCCCTCTCTATAGGGTAACTCCTCTATGCATGCAATTCAAACACCCCAATTATAGGGCTGCGCCCATGCTAGAAAGATAATCCTCCAACAACAAAAAAACACCATTTAGAATGTCTATAATGCAGCTCTGATCTACTGTCCATGAGCATAAACACGTTTTTCACATGCCTTTTTCTTCTTTAGGTCCTCTACATTTCAACATGGTCAAGTACAATGGCAGCCTACCAACTTTGGCATTGAATCCATACTCATGGACTAAGGTAGATGCACGCAATTTATTGACTTTGTGCTTGCAGATTCTTCTTCTTCTTCCCTTTTCCTGACATTGTTTATTGGCTAATTGTGAAATATACCAAGGTTGCCAGTATAATTTTTGTGGATTCACCTGCTGGCACTGGATTCTCATATTCAAGGAGCTTTCAAGGTTCTAAGACCACAGATACAACACACGCCAATCAGGGTTATGGTTTTTTAATAAAGGTGCAACATCAAATTCAATTACATTCCGGTTAATACAAAAGATAAATGCTAAAAACCACACTTTATCAAACTTTACTAATGTGACACTGCCAATAAGCTTTTGTTAAGAAAGAAAAAAAAAATAATGGCTGATTGACAGTGCTACATCAAAAGCTTAGGATAAAAATATAGCTTATAACATTACTCCATACAAACACTACTTAAAATGGGAATAATAATTGATAACTTGGTGATGTGAAATTTGGCATGCCTAGTATTTGATTCTTCTTTACCATTATGTTTGTCCATCTAATGATATGGTGCAATTAGAATCCTCAAATAAACCAACAACTCTTTTACAATTCTTTTATAGTTTGTTGACATGTGTCAATATAACATTTGAGCCATGTCAACCACTAAAAAAATAGCACTCTCCAATTACATGCTGACACATGTCAAAATAAGTTGTAAAAAAGTCATAAGTCTAACATTAAATCTGTGGTTTATAAATTCTCCCTTATGCCCATAATTTCGGCCTTGTTAAGCAGTGGTTGCTCAATCATCCCAGTTTCATTGCTAATCCCCTATATATCGGTGGTGACTCATATTCTGGCATGATCGTTCCAATCATTGTTCAAAAAATATCAGATGGTATGGTAATGATAAACATATCCTTCTTTGAATGCCTCCATAGCTTACCTTGATTACAAAAATCCCCAATTAATTATGATGTTGCAGGCATTGAAGCTGGGTACGAACCACTACTCAATCTTAAAGTATGTGATCTAATACCACTTCCTCAATTGCTTTGCTAGATTCTTGCTATCTCAGTAAGAAAAATGCTATAAACTATATTTTTATCTCACAACTATTTCATAATGCTAATGTAGTAATCGCAACTAACCCTTAGATTTATTTATTTTTTAACATAAGTCCAAAGGTTGGTTGAGACTACCAGATTAGCTTTATGGGATAGTTGTGGGATAAAAATATAGTTCCTAGCATTACTCATCCTAATAATGTTTTACAAATTGTTTCAGGGTTATTTGCTTGGTAATCCAGCAACCGATCCAAAATTTGACTTCAATTCAAAAGTTCCATTTGCTCATCGTATGGCAATCATTCCTGATGAGCTTTACAAGGTTATTTGGTAACATCCCTACTTGTAGAATTCCTAGTCCAATGAAAAAATTCATCGCCTGCAACCTTTTTGTTTTCCTTTATCATCAATTGCCTCAACTCTGCATATTTCACTGTAAAAAGTGTCAGTCATTTTGCCTTATTCTTAGAGGGCTAAAAGGAGTTGCAAAGGGGAGTACATAGAGATAGACCCCAGCAATATACAATGCTCAAATGATCTTCAAGCTATCTCAAAGGTAACTAGACCACCCACTGTTTTCCATTTTGACAAAGACCATTCTCTTTGTTCTCACTATTTTCTGCGTTATTGATTAGATTTTTTGCTTATATAGTGCACTGAAAGGATAAACAATCCGCACATCTTGGAGCCTAAGTGCCCTTCGAACCGTCCATTGAATAAGATAGCTGAAAATCGAAGATATCTTATAGAAAGATATGGAGAGTCCTATGAACCTGAATTTCGTCGATTTGGGTGTAGAGTAAACCCTCACCTTTCTCTTATCAAAGGTCTGTTTAGTGTTTGTGATAATATGAATGACAGATTGCCCAATATTACAGAACTATAATGATTTTCTCTGCAACATATGGGCAAATAATAAAAGTGTCCAGAGAGCACTTTATGTGAGAAAGGTAAAACATGCTTTCCCAAAAAGAAAGATATTGATAAAAGGATGTTACCTTACAATTGATTTTGATGATGAAAATCAGGGAACAGTAAGTGTATGGACACGATGCAACATGCATTTACATTACCAGAAGGATGTTGAGAGCACTGTAAGCTATCATTTTTATCTCAACAGCAAAGGCTGTCGAGCTCTCATATACAGGTTTGATCACATTCCTTTCTGCCCATTACTTCATGTTCTATTTGCAAGCAGTACCAAACTGCAAAAGAACAAAATGAGATGTTATGAGCAAGGCCGGTAATTTTTTACATGACCCGTGAACCCAATATGAAATTAGAGTTATGGGGTTTAATCCATTTAATTAAATGGGCCAAGTAAGGGTTTACCTATATAGTTTTATACTTATATATCGGCATGATTCGAACCCGACACAAACCCAATATGAAATTGGCACGTTGAGGTTGAGGGGTCTAACCCGTTTGATTAAATGGGTCAAATTATGGTTGGCATATATACCTATGCCTCGACACACGATACGAATTGTCACCCCTAGTTTTAAGTGGGTGTAGTATTCTAATTGGCAACACAAATTAATAAGATTAAGTTGGGTAAGTCAAAACTGACTGTACTAATACTATACATACCTGTTCTGCAGTGGTGATCATGACATGAATATGCCATACTTGGGAACCCAATTGTGGATCAAATCTCTAAATTTGTCCATTGTTGATGAGTGGCGGCCATGGCTGGTAGATCTTCAAGTTGCCGGGTAGGCCTATAGTTAGACAGATGTGTTTAACAATTTAGGGTTCTGTTACAAGTTGTGATTGTTGTCGTTTTTATGCAGATTCACAAGGGGATACTCAAACCACCTCACATATGCGACTGTAAAGGCAAGAAAGAATAATATTCTAGAATAAATGTCATGCCAAGTGAAAATGAGTGGAATTTTAGTTAGTATGGCTTGTGCAGGGAGGAGGTCACACAGCCCCGGAGTACAGGCCTAAGGAATGCTATGCCATGTTCAAAAGGTGGATTTCTCAAGCACCACTGTAAACACTTTTTGGTACCAGCTCCAGTTAGCAGATGTGCTTGAAATTGCTAATAATTGCCACTTAAGTGACCATGATGTGCTTTGTTACCATGTTGTCCCCTTAGCTTTTTCTTTTCTTTGTTTGTTCCTTTCTAGTTGCTGCCTTTTCTTCTTGGTTTGTTTGTATTATTTGCCAAGGAAAAAAAAGAAAAAAAAACTTAGAGCATCTCTAGCACTGGTTTATCTATTATAGCTATACCAAAATCAAAATTCTCTACTTTACCTACTCACTTTTTCAATACCCAAATGGGCCAAACACCACCATTTTGACTTCGGTAAATTAGTTTTTTAATTTTCTCAGCATCCAAACATGGGACAATGAAGATTGGAATCAAGACCCCAAAACCATTCTCAATATTATCCAGAACAACCAACAGGAAGAAGCAGATGAATTAAATTCTCGATCCGATGTAGGAAAGTTATGAATTGAGAAACAGAATGCAAGAATTAATTTACATTGAAGATCAAAGAAAAAATGAAATAAAACTTCATTTTGAATCAGAGAGAGAAACAACCTGAAGAAATTGGAGATATGGAGGAAAGTTTTTTTTTTTTTTTTTTGATATGTCCACACAAGAAGAAGAGGGGGATTCGAACTAGTGACCATCGCTTCATGAAGCGTTGTCTTTAGCCGATTGAACTACGCCTTGAGGACTATTATACTCATTTTATACTAACTGATCCATTATGTTTTAAGTGATTTTTTATATAATTATTATTATTATTTTTTTTAAAAAATCACTTAAAGCATGCCACGTTCATTACCAATCCAACCCAATGTAAGAGTAATGCTTATTCACGTCTATTTATTATACTCATTTTACACTGACTGATGCGTTGTAATTTAAGTAATTTTTTATGTAATTCTTTTTAAAAAAAAAAAAAAAATCACTTAAAATACGCTACGTTTATCAATATGAAATGAATATATTAAATAGATGTGAAAAGTAGCCATATTCATAGTGTAAAGCTTCTAGCAGGTGTTTTTTTTTTAAAAAAAAAAAAAAAAATTATATATATATATATATATATATATATATAAGGCAAAGGTGAAATTTGGTTTTATGTTTTTAAAAATGTTTTATATTTGAATTGTTTGTTATTACTTTTATTTTGATAAGATAAAATAAAAGATAAAGTTTTATCCAACGGAGCCAAATAAGATTTTGAAGAGAATATGTTGTTGCATTGGAGTATTGGGTTCTTGAAAGTTAACTATTTTTTTTTTTTTTTTGAAAGAAAAAGTTTACTAAAATTTGTCTAAAAAGTTACTCCTTATATTTTAACTATCTACTTTTTCAAATGCAAACATATATCTTACAATGTAACTCTTAGTTTTAAATTAAAATATAATTCTAGTTTTAATATTAATAAATTAAAAACTAGTTTTTAATTTTTATATAAGTTATATATTTATAGTTTTTATATATTATTTATTATGAGTGACATGTATCATTATATAATTAGATATAATGCTGCAAACTAACGAAATCTATTACGATTTTGGATGAAATTTGATAATAGGAATTTATCAACTTCTCTGTACTCCCTGTAATAGTACCGCAATCGGTGTTTGGATCCTTTGAATTTTATACACCACTTTAAATCTCTTTAACGGTGGTTTAGGTTCTTGGCATCTATGTCAATAATTAATTAGCTCACATCTTTGAAAGTATTGCATTCGCGTATTTATTTTATTAGATTTGTGTCTTTTGGGTTGTTCAGTCCTAATTAATTGAGTTTCCGTTCATGTAATTTTCTTTTTCAAGCATCTCAAAAAAAAGAAAAAACAAAAATAAAAACAAAAAAGTGGAGCATGCGGAGGGAATTTTGAAAACATTGAAATGGAGGGATAAATTATTTTAATAAAATAATCTAACATTTTTCCAATAGTCACCTGCTTTCAATATAAATAGGAGTCATAGAAGTTATACTCTTCACTTTTCATTCACCTGAAAAACTTGCAATTTCGCAGAGAATGGGTCTCTCTTTATTTCGCCGGGCCCAAATGTTTTTTTCGTCAGACTCCGATGACGATTTGCTTATGATAATGACAATACTTGCGATGCAGCAAAGACCGAGAAGGCAGAGAGGATCAACATCACGTCGTCGTCGTTCTATTCAACGTCGTCTTGAATTCAACTCATCAAACAAGTTCAACATCGACCAGATCCAATGCAGCAATCAAGATTCCAAAATAAAAGGTGAAATTTCTTGCGTACATTCTGTCAAACACTTTAGATACATCTTCTTACACCCAAAATTGAGATGAGAATTTCGCGTTTTCTCTCTTAGTCTTACATATTCATTCACCAAATACAATGATGAAATAATTCCACGAATCAACCAGAAAATCAAAATATTTTGGAAGGAAAATTCCCTCCTCGTCTCACCGATTTCCCTTCCTCTTCATTCGCTTTCCGCCGCTCTCACCAAGTCCTCCTGCTTCCTTCTTCTTTCGACCGTTCTACATGATTCTTTGTCCATTTCTCTTGATTTTCCAGGATTTTTAGAGAGAGAGAGAGAGAGAGAGTGGCTAGTAGTATTTGGGTCGGAACAGTGTAACAGCATTGTTTCGGTTTCCCACAAAACAGCTTTTTGAGCACTAAAATTGACATTCAGCTGTCTCTTTGAGCTTTTCTCTGTATTTCAAAACAATGCGCCTAGAAGAAAAACGACGCAGGTTCAATGAAGCCGTCGTCAACATGCTCTTTCCCCAACCTCCGCCTCCTCCACAAGTACTGTGGGAAGAGGAGGAGGAAAACGAACCGGTGAACATATTACGGGAAAACTTCGATATGGATCTTATTCCAGGTTTCAATTTGCGAACTATTTTTATATAAAAATTGTTCGCAATCAGCAATTTTACCAATTGAGTGAAAATGCAGACGATTTGGAAGAGAGTGGTTGCTCTGCATGCGATGATACAGATGGAGAATCCGGGCCTCGTCGGAAGCTGCCGAGGGCTCAGAGGAAGAGGCTTCGCAAGAAGAAGCTCAAGGAGGACGCGTTCCGCCGCGGAAATATTGCTGGGCCGTTGTTACCTTCAACAAGTGAAAGTGAAGCTGGTGACTGTGGCGGTGGAGGTCGTGATGTTGAGACAGAACCTCCAGGTGTTCGTCGTAATGCCGCTGAGAAGGGAGTTGATGCTACAGTTGACAACTATGGTGAAGGCAAGAAGAAGCTCAAGGAGGATGCATCCCGCCGAGGAAATATTATTGGGCCGTTGTTACCTTCAACAAGTGAAAGCGAAGCTGGTTACTGTGGCGGTGGAGGTGGTGATGTTGAGACAGAACCTCCAGATAGTCGACGTAATACCGCTGAGAAGAAAGTTGATGCTACAGCTGACAACTCAGGTGAAGATCCACACACGCACAGAAACTTAATGTCATATTCAATTGTTTCACGTGCCTGAGTAAAGCCGTCCCTTTGTGTTATGTATTTGTTTAGGAGAGGAGGCTGCTTCTGCTAACCAAACAAAACTGAAGCACAGAAGGATGGCTAAAAGGCTGGCAAAGGAAAGATTGAAGTCATCTAATATGGAGAATTGCAATCAAAATGACCAGCCTTGTGCTGAGGACGTGGGTTCACCTGAAATCGTGTTGCCGTGGTGAAATCTGCACAGGGTGAAGCCATAGAGCCGCAGATACCCAATGGAACGGCCAGTGCAGGTTTTTGATGAATACCATGGAATGTTGAATGGTTGAAATGACAGAGACACTGCCGAAAGTCCTTGTTTATTTTGATGCTTCTTTTGATGTAAAATGACGAACATTTATTTTGATTCCTCTGATATATTACTTATAGAGAAGTGTTTGGTGGACAACATTTGCACAACAAGATTCATTAGCGGGACTAGTGAGTACATGCATGAATTCTACTGGTGAGTCTTGTTATGTAAATAACAAGATTCATTAGCGGGACTCGTGAGTACATGCATGAATTCTATCGGTGAGTCTTGTTATGTAAATAACAAGATTCATTAGCGGGACTCGTGAGTATATGCATGAATTCTACCGGTGAGTCTTGTTATGTAAATATTGTGCAACAAAGTGATGTAAAAATCTTTTTCCTAACTTGTATTAGCATTCAGCTCCCTGGGCATGGGCATAAAGATAAGGGATAATTGCACCGGAGGTCCCTGTGGTATACCATAATTATTTTTCACTCCCTATGGTTTAAAAAGTTCACTGGAGGTCCTCGTGATATGCAATAATTACAAATCGATCCCTGGCGTCAAATTCTGTTAAAATTTTTAACAGATTCCGTCAAATGCCACGTCAGCGCCACGTGTCGCCAATAAGATGGCGACACGTGTCTATCGTAATAAAAAATATAAATTTATTAAAAAATAAATAAAAATACTTATTTTTTTATAAAAAAAATTCAAAAAAAAAAACAAAAAAAAAAAGAAGCTGAAGGGGTGGCCCAGCCACCCCTTTGGGGGTGGCCTGGCCGCCCCCAGCCACTGGGGGTGGCCGGCCGCCACCCCCAGTGGCTGCAGGGGGTGGCGCGCGGCCACCCCCAAGGCCGGGGGTGGCGCGCGGCCACCCCCAAGGCCAGGGGGTGGCCTTCGGGCCACCCCTAGATCTACTAAGGGTGGCCCGATGGCCACCCCCAGCCACTGGGGGTGGCCGCGCGCCACCCCAGGTGGCCTCTGGGGGTGGTGCGCGGCCACCCCCAGTGGCCGGGGGTGGCCATCGGGCCACCCTTAGAAGATCTAGGGGTGGCCCGAAGGCCACCCCCTGGGCCTTGGGGGTGGCCGCGCGCCACCCCCGGCCACTGGGGGTGGCCGCGCGCCACCCCCTGCAGCCACTGGGGGTGGCGCGCGGCCACCCCCAGTGGCTGGGGGCGGCCAGGCCACCCCTTTTGGGGGTGGCCAGGCCACCCCTTTCCCATTTTTGTTTTTTTCTTTTTTTTTTTGTTTTTTGTTTTTCTTTTTAAAAAAATAAGTATTTTTTATTTATTTTTTAATAAATTTATATTATTTTATTAAAATTAGACATGTCAGCGCCACGTGTCACCAATAAGATGACGACATGTGGCGCTGACGTGGCATTTGACGGAATCTGTTAAAAATTTTAACAGAATTTGACGCCAGGGATCGATTTGTAATTATTGCATATCACGAGGACCTCCAGTGAACTTTTTAAACCATAGGGAGTGAAAAATAATTATGGTATACCACAGGGACCTCCGGTGCAATTATCCCTAAAGATAAAGGTGGTGTTTGGTAACCTTTTTTTAAGGGTTATATTTTGTGTTTTTTTGTCAAAAAAAAAAAAAAAAAAACATTTTGATGTGATATAAAGATAAAATGAGTTTTAATTTTTTTTCGTGAGGAAAGTTGTTTGTTAATGTTTTGACTTTTTGGGTAAAAAGAAAAAAACTTAAAAAAGGAAAGAGAAGTGAATTAGCAAACAAAGCTTTTTCATTCTTTTTATTTTATGTTTTTAAAACACAAAACACCCAAAATTATTACATCACTACACCTTTTCAAAGAAAAAACTCTAAAAAATATTGACAAACGAAATGAACTCACACAGTCACACATGTTAAGAACAAGAAAGTCGGGAATGATTCATTTGACAAGATTATGCACCCCAAATTGCATATAATTGCATGAGAAATGATTTTTTATTTTTCATTTGGTGTTTATCTTTGTAGAGTTTTTTCGCAAATTGCTTATTAAATTTGTGGGTTTTACATATTTAATAATTAATTTACAAAAGAAATAGACTGCAGATATACAAAAAAAAAAAAAAAAAAAAAAAAAAAAAAAAAAACGTGCATTAGCTCTCTAATTGCATAAGTGTCATATGAAGTACTATTTGTTGTCCCACACCCATCAAAAATTCACATCACATAAGCTAAATTAGTGTTAAGAAGCCCTGTCCAGTTGAGTTATAGAAGCTGATCTTACGGAATGCAATTCACATTTCGTTCTTTTCAATTTTTGTAGTTTGAAATTTTTAATTTTTAATTTTGAAAAAAATATTTAGAATAATTTTCACAAATTTATTTAAAAACAAACTCATAACTCGAAATAACCGATGAATAGCACCCTTACCGCATTCATATAGATTCTTTACATTTCTATCTAAATTTCAACCAATGACTTTTCAAATGTATTATTAGTCTAATTATCTATTTTTACTTTATATCATTTAAATATCTTTCTTTATTCCTTTTTTTGGTAAATTTTTTATTTTTTTCAAATATATACTAACTCTTTGATTAAAGAGAATTTTTTTAAAAAAAGAAAAAGAAAAAAAGAGAAAGAGGAGTAGAGAATCAGATGGACATGTTTTTTAAGGAAAATGCTAAAGATCTTCCACTCATCTCCCCTCATCACCCTCTTTTCCTTAAAAAAATTAATTTTTATTAAAAAGTTGTCTCTGATGTGACCATCAGAGACAACTTTTTAATAAAAATTAATTTTTTTATTATAAAAGGGTAATAAGAGAGGATGAGAGGAGGATGTGTAGAATGGCTCGTTTTTTAAACTTTTAATTAACCATTTTATGTATAATTCACAAACGTATAAGTCATTCTCGGTGCTTGTGTCCACGAGTCTTTATTTGGGACACAATATTTGTAAAAAAAAAAATATATTAAATATTATATTTTGATATTACAATGTTAATGTTACGATTTTAACTTCTTCTTTTTTTTTTTTTTTTTTTTTTTTTAACAATAACTAATCTACCTACTAATTGAGACTACGGCCACGTCCCGCTTCTTTTGGCTGTGCATGGTGTTGGTTGAGGTCTACTCTACGACTGGGTGGGATCGGTGATGGCGAGTGTCCTTCACGCGCCGCCGTTTCCGGCGGATTCCGCTTCTTCCTCTACTATTGGCAACCTTTTTTTAGGTTTTTTCTACTTTATGTTGTGTATTCATTTTATTTCTTCCTGCACAGTTTGTCTATGCATTGCTCAAATTTTATTGGAATTTCTGTTGGCTAGTTGCTAGATCGGCCTTTTTTTATTTGAGGTACTCTGTTAATGTAAAAGAAGCTCAAATATAATTCTAGTAAAATTTGATGTTTCTGCTCTAGCAGTTTTTTAAGTCAGATCATTCTGGCTAGTTTAGGGGTCTTGTTGAATTCCCTTTCTCTGTACAGCCCTTTGGGCTTTCTCAGTTATAGATTGAAGCAAATGTTACATGTTCCAAAAAAAAAAAAAAAAAAAAAAATTGAGATAAGAATAATTACCAGCATTAATCTCTGTAAAACTCCTCTAGAAATTTGAGCATATTTTCTTATATAAATTTGATTAAAATTTCACCATGTTAAAACGTGACAGGTTAAATATTGAGAAATAGAAAAGGTTAGCGCAGTGGCCAACTCAGAAGAAAGAAAGATTGGCTTCACATTCAAAATCTAGAAAACCCCTAAAACCCTAACGCGCTCTCTTCCCCTCTCGTACCACTAGTCTCCCACCGCCACCGTTATACGGAAGAGCCATGGCGGAGCTGAAACTCTCAGAGAGCCGAGACCTAACGCGGATAGAGCGCATAGGCGCACACTCCCACATCCGTGGCCTGGGTCTGGATTCGGCCCTCGAGCCCCGCCAAGTCTCGGATGGCATGGTGGGCCAGACCGCAGCCCGCAAGGCTGCCGGCGTCATCCTCCATATGATCAAGGAAGGCAAGATCGCTGGTCGAGCGGTCCTCCTGGCGGGTCAGCCCGGAACCGGCAAGACCGCCATCGCCATGGGCCTGGCCAAGTCGCTTGGCCAGGAGACCCCGTTCGCCATGCTCGCCGGCAGCGAGCTCTTCTCGCTGGAGATGTCGAAGACCGAAGCCTTAACCCAGGCTTTCCGCAAGGCCATCGGCGTGCGCATCAAGGAGGAGACCGAGGTCATCGAGGGAGAGGTCGTGGAGATCCAGATCGACCGCCCAGCCGTCGCCGGAGCAGCCTCCAAGACCGGTAAGCTGACCCTGAAGTCGACGGAGATGGAGACAGTGTACGACCTGGGCGCGAAGATGATCGAGGCGCTGGGGAAGGAGAAGGTGCAGAGCGGAGACGTGGTGGCCATCGACAAGACCTCCGGGAAGATCACCAAGCTCGGGAGGTCGTTCTCAAGATCCAGGGAATACGACGCCATGGGGCCTCAAACCAAGTTCGTGCAGTGCCCCGATGGGGAGCTCCAGAAGCGCAAGGAAGTCGTGCATTGCGTCTCGCTTCACGAGATCGATGTCATCAACAGCAGGTATGTGGTATTCTTTGAAAGCAGAAAGATTAATTTTCTCGTTTTGAATATGCGAAGTTCGATGCTTTGGTGTTGTTAGAAGTGTGAGCGTGATGCGGGTGTTTTGGGTGTTTGTTTTTTCTTCATTTATGTAGCTAATCTCGTTTTATGGAAGCTGGGCATGGCAGATTTGTTCAATGTGTCTATATGAATTGCTCTTCTTAATAAGAGATTTCCTGTGATTTTTGAGACTATTTTCCTGTATGTTGAGGATCCCTGAGGGCCGGCCCTGGTTGCTGTCGTTGGTGTTACTATTGCGTCTGTTGCTTCCACCACCACCAGTGAATTTTTGTTACTGCACTGTTAGTTTGTTTGCCGTCCTCCTACTTGATAGAGAAGCGAAAGCTTCTTTTTTTGAACTCTCTTGATTAAGTTAAACAAAAGTTCTAACTGAGTTAGAATTGATTCTCAGTAGAACAAAGCTAAACGAATTTGCATATACACACTCTCTTTCGCTGAGTTGGGACTGAGTCTTAGTTCTATGCCTATTATGTCAATAAGATATTTTCCGAGTTTGCTCCCTGTTATGGTAAATAATGAGAAACAGCTGAGTAGTTGGAGATCATGCTTGGCCTCTTCAACTACTTGGCCTCATATTATGTCTTTGGTCAGACATTGATCTGCTCACATTGTAATGATTGAGATTTAAGGGCCTCTTCGTTGTGGATAAAGGGGGATGTTGAATTCAGTTGGAAGTAAATACAGTACATTTGAGAAGTGATCGGGCTTATCTTATAAATGGGACAACTTTTGACTACCCTTGAGTGTGCTATTTCCTTTTGGACTAAACACGCCTAAATCAAATTGTGCAGGACTACATACTGGTTTTACTATGGATATATTAGAGCTGAATGCACAATCAACTGATTATTCTTGCAGCTTGAAGATTCCATTTCTAAACGAGAAATATTAGAGGTATAAAATCTTTTACCAAGAGATGGGTACTAAGATGATGTGGAGCTTATTCATTAGTACCCGTATCATTTTTTTTTATTAACTATTTTGATCATCTCTAATGAATAAGTTTCACATCATCTTGGTACTCATCTCTTGGTAAAAAATTTGGTACCCCTAGCATTTCTCATAATTAGTTGATTATCCTAACCTAAATATTGAAGAAAATGCTAATGATAATATACTAAAGTTTAGAAGGTAGGAAAATGTATAGTCCTCATTAGAGTAAGACTGGCATGGTATGAGATGTGCTTAATGTAAACTTGCCAAGTATAATAGATTGTGGCTAGTGGAATATGTGACATACATGGATGCATATTTCTGCACCCTCTTGCTTTCTTTTAGTATGAAAGCATATTTATGTACCATTTGTCCAAAGTGGGAGAACCACAGGACTCACTAACTTAAGATTCCTAGAATTAAATTTTGTGAAGGAAAGCAATAAGTTTGGAAGAATTTGGCTGATGGAATTGTTGGTTTATAATACTAGAGTTCTCCTTTATACCATCAAAGCATCCATTCTAATCCATTTACTTTTCAGTGTAAAGAAGTTCAAAACTTCTTTCTTTGTTGAATTCTTGTTCATTGTTCAGATATATTTCTCTTAAATTAATTCAAAGAGGAATTTTGTCTACAGTTTCTGTTCACACTTGGTGCTGCTTTCACAAGATTTATTATTATTATTATTTTATGTGTATAACAACTAGGTTTATGAAGAGGATATCTCTCCCCCCACGCCCCAGATCAATCTATGCAGGGTACTACACTGTTTCTATCACTTATCGTCTTACCCATGAATTTCAGGACACAGGGATTTCTGGCTCTCTTCACTGGCGATACTGGTGAAATCCGTGCAGAAGTGAGGGAACAAATTGACACAAAGGTGGCAGAGTGGAGGGAGGAAGGGAAGGCAGAGATTATACCCGGTGTCCTCTTCATTGATGAGGTGCACATGCTTGACATTGAATGCTTTTCTTTCCTGAATCGTGCTTTGGAAAATGAGATGGCTCCAATATTAGTTGTTGCTACCAACCGTGGGATTACTACAATCCGAGGCACAAATTACAAATCCCCACATGGGATTCCAATCGACCTCCTTGATCGCCTACTTATCATCACAACCCAACCTTACACAGAGGATGAAATCCGCAAGATTTTAGACATCAGATGCCAAGAGGAAGATGTGGAAATGTCTGAAGACGCAAGGTGTTTGTTGACCAAAATTGGTGTGGAAACATCATTGAGATATGCCATTCATCTCATCACAGCTGCTGCATTGGCTTGCCTGAAGCGGAAGGGAAAGATTGTGGAGATGGAAGACATTAACCGAGTTTATCATCTGTTTTTGGATGTGAAGAGATCAACACAGTACTTGATAGAGTTTCAGAACCAGTACATCAATGAAACCGGAGATGGTGACGAAGATGATGCCAATACCATGGTGTCTTGAAAGTTTTTCTCTGTTTTTCATCCACCTAGTTTGGATTAACAGTAGTTTGGTAGTTTTCATTGTGCATGTTCAGTATCTGCATCTATTCTCACAGGAAATTTATTTGTGCATGTTCGAGCTGTCAGACTCTTCTGCATTCCGCCAAAGCAGAGATGAGGCACCCACTTGGATTGATGATCCTGACTTTTTACCTACTTTATACTGTAGGAAACATTTATCACGTGCTCCTGCAGAAGCGGACTGCGGCCTACGTAGAACCATTTTCAGGATATCCATTTGACGTGCTAAATTCAATTATGGGCTCCATTTTGTTGAAGCGCAATGGATTCATGAAAAGAGTTCTCTGAATATGCTTGTAGGTTGGGGTGTAAGCAGGCGGTTATTAACCAAGTGCTAACCGTATAAGCATATAATTGCTTTTGTAGGCAGTTGAATAAAATTGCTGACCGCCCTAGCCTCTACCTGTTATTAAAATTGTTAACCACCCTAGAGCAATTAGTAATTTTAGGAGTAGGTAGAGGTGGATAATAACCTCTAACTGTCTATATATATAATAATAAAATATAAAGTGACGTCGTTTTAGTGTGTTTGATATATGGGCAGTTAGCAGTAGGTAGAGGCGAATAATAACCGTTAATTGCCTATATATATATATATATATATATATATATATATATATATATATATATATATATATTACAAAAAAATATAAAGCGTTTAATATATGATTTTCATTTTGAATTTAATGAAATTGATCGTTGTTCATCAAAACAAAACAATAATAAATTCTTGAACTTGTTATATTTTGAAACCTTCAACTCATTAAAAAAAGGCTTAAACCCATCTAAAATAAATCCTAAAAAGAGGTTTAAGGAATATTCAAAACACCAAAGAAAACTTAATTTTGGTTATGCGATGCGGTTATGAATTTATATATGAGCTCAAGCTTTATGCCACGTAAGGTTGGATTGTTGCACAAGCTAATCGTAACAGGATCATCTTTATTTCAAATAAAATGAATAGTATCAATTTTATGATCTAGATTTAAAGTGTGTATTTAACTGTATCTATTAAGTCAATGTTAAAATATATATATATATTTTTTAAATATTTTCAATTTTATTTGAAATGAAAAAAATCCTTTTGTAACGTACATTTGAATTACAAAGAACATCGTATGGCTAAGTAAAGCACGAGAATTTATGGTGTCTAGTTGCCCACTTGCCCCTCACCACACTTTTGCCCCCGTCTCAGACATATATGGTTCAAAACTTTCATGAATGAGACTCCTAACAACAACAGGTCCATTAATAAAAGGTATAAATAATTGACAAGGCTCACGCTTGATGGTTTACGTTATTAACTGCGACAGATGGACATGGAAAATCAATGCTACTAGACACAAACGGATCAGGGACCTTCTTCGTCTCGCTTTAAATAGACAAAAAAAATAAAAAAACTATTTTAAGATTGAAATTTTGTTTTATTTATTTAAAATTTTTAAATAATGTACCAATAATTTATACATTATTGGACATGATCGGCCAATTGGATCTGATGACCTGGATACACAGTCCAATGACCAATGGAAATTAGGAAACTAGGACTTTGAAGTGGCGTCCTACTTCGTGTAAGGTTTATGGCCGTTGATGCAATTGAAAAAGCGCCATAACCTAATAAATATCTTTTAAAATAGAAAAGAAAGGAACAAAACATGATTCTCCCATCATAAGGGAGATTATCCTTCGATCATGCACTAATTTTTAAAAGTAAATTTGAACAATAACCTACATTTCATAGTCTTACTCTACTAGATTTTAATGCACAATGGCACGCCGTATCTCACACGGTAATAGTAAATACTTTGTTTTTACCAAGGGTAATCAAACGGCACAGTCGAGACGGAGGAATCCAGTGGATCCGGGTGCACGAAACCGAAGTTGCGAAGCACTTGATTGTCCGCGAAATTCAAAGCCTTTCGCATCCCATCCCAGCACGAGTTCCCAGTGTACATCTCATTGTGGTTCCCGCTGCACGGCTGACACCCCGTGAAGTGCGTGATGAACGGCCTTCTCCAGCTCCCTCTTCCGTTCCCAGCCTCCTTCAGATGACGCTCTTCCCTAAACGCAGCGTATCGCTCGCTCACTTTCTCCGCGTGCCTCCTCCTCAGTGTGGCGTCCTCTCTCTCCATATCCGTGTACCTGTCGGTGATGTTATCCAGCGTCCCCAGTATCTCGTGCCAGTAACCCTCGAAGTAGTACTCGCCCTCTAAATAAATCTTGTCCGCCCATTTTGCTTTCTCTTTGTAGATCAGGTAAATCAGGGCCGACTGATCGTCCGACTCCGGGAACAGCTTGTCCTTGAACGTTGATCTGAGGATTTGGCCCCACTTGTGGTATTCCGGGCTCTGCGGGCCCATGCCTGCCCACACGTCTATTAGGTCCATGGACCACTGACAGTTCCGTATGAGGAACACCCCGGCGTTCAGGCCCGTCCAGCTCTTCTCATCGTAAATCACGTGGAACCAGCCGTGAGCGACAAGGTTGTGATCCTTGTAGCGGTCCAGGGGGAGCTTGAAATCCATGTCCGTGATCAACGCGTCCGAATCAACCCACCAGATCCACTCGGCCTCCGGGTGGGCTAGCATGGCGGCCCTGACCACTGGAAGCTTGGCCCAGTACGAGACCATCTTCGGGTGCAGAAAGACGTTGTTGTAGAAGACATCGCAGCCGTGGATCCGACAGTAGTCAACCTTGTTCTTGAAGAACCTCAGCAGCAAGTGGTCGCCGATGGGATTCTTACAAGGCGACGGCTGCGATCCAGTCAACATAAGAACGCGATCACGTGCTCCGGCGGCGAACGACGGATGCTGCTTCAGCCACTCTCTCCGCTTCTCGTCCCAGTCCTTGACCGGTTTCCCAAGCGAGTAGCTCATCTCCGGTTCGTCGTAGAAGGTCGTCTCGTCCGGGTCGTAGCGCCGGTCAACATCCGCCCCGCAATTTCGCGAATCAATGCTGGACTTGGATTGAGAGCCGCCTAAGCCGAAGGTCCCGAAAATTCCGGTGGGGTTGGGGCTAGGGCTAACGATGGACCAGAGGCTCCAAACAAGCAAAAGAGCGACAAATGCTCCGCCGAGAAAGAGAAGACTGTCGGCGAGCGAGAAAGAGGCTTTGTTCCGTGCGGCGGGTTTAGCCATGGGAGGAGAGGTGTGGAGCTGAGGCAGCTCAGGTGACACCATTTCAAGGGTTATGAGGGTTGAACGCCTTTAATGTAGCACAAGAGATTGCTGGCCGCATGTCAACTTTTACACCAATCTAATTTTGGCAGCGAGGGTTTTACATTTCACCGCCGTGAGTCACTGACGACTTGTGACTAATAAGCCTCCAAAGATAGTTCCCCTGATTAGTGGGGTAATTGCGATGAGGGTGTCATGGGGGCGAGAGAAAATGGGCAAAGCTTGAATGGGATAGGGCGTGAAGTACGGTCGAGGGTGAGGTCCCACGACCTAACACGTGGAAATGCACCGACACATCTCGGGTTAGATTTTCTGCTTTTGCTTTGGACTTGCCTGAAAACTTGCCATTCTTTCCGTATACCTGTCGGTTTTACTTTCCTTCTAACATCGTGCTAGTTATTCGCGAATCACGAGCTTCATCCATACCGTTGATTTTGAAAATTAATTTACAATATTTGATAGGATATTGTTGTTAATTAAAATGACTGACACATGATTTATTATAGCTCCTTCTGAAACGTTACTATTTTATTACTCTTAATCGCAATTTTTGTTCTATTAAAAATGAAATAGAAGAATTGACCAAAATCGATGCATTCTGGAATCTAATTAGGAATCTAATTAAGAATCTAATTAAGCATCAGATTCACACACCCATTTGCTGCCTATCTGCAACTAAAGTGAGTCCGTTTTTCTGCTTACTAAAAAATAAATAAAAAATAAAAAATAAAAAAATAATTGGGGCAATACAAATTGTAATATAAATCCTTTATAATTTACAGATATTGTTGTGCATAATGTGCATTTGTAAGGCATATAGGCCATGCGGCTTAATTAAAAAGATAATTACGAGACAGTCATCCAAAATGGCCTTCACGTACTGCCTTCATGCACCCAATTAGAGGCCCCACGGCTTAATTAATTAGAATTGAACGGATATGTGCTAGCCGTGTTTGAATAATAAAGTATGATTTCAAGTGTTTCCTCCACGCAATCAGTACTATTCGTGTCTTCTATAATATTTTATATTTCTGGCTTGGATAGTTGGATGGTACAATAGAAAGAATGTAAAGATGTAGGGATTTCGCTTCCGCTCTGTAATAAGAATTGCATTACATCTTCTATAGTTTTTTTAATACTCTAAATTTAATTTTCATGAAATATTTAACATTAAGTATAGACTACAAATACTTCAGCCAAATTTACAGAGTATAGAGGCATCAGTTTAAGACACCAAATCCATTAAAAGTTTACACGTGAGAGATGGGAGAGATAAGGCCCTTTCGTGCGTTCGTTCAAAAAGCACCATAATTGAGTCAAAACAGGTCAGTTCTTTATAGTAACACGAGGCACCCACCCAACAAAATGATGCCTCCATCACACAAAGTTACTGAAAGTGGAAATTATCTTCCAATCATGCACTGTTTTAGGCCTTCAAAAGCAAAGATACCGCTACGCTCTCATAGCTAAAAGCGAAAAAAGGAAGGAAGAAAAAACAAACCAAAATATGGATTGAGATAGGATATAATATTAAAGTGAACGGCTAAGGTTATGACACGTCATTCTAAATGTTAAAACCCTCGAAACATCTCTCTTTTCCATTGCCAAACCCCCAACGCCATCCTCACCAACCGTATTGTCATTTTCATCCCCACTCTGGCAAACCACCCATGTGGCCACCACCCCGGAAGCAACCAAAGAGTGATCCGGGGCTCCTAGTGTTTGCGACGGTGAGGTTAGTGAGGGTGGCGGTAAGGTTAGCAACTGTTGTTGGAAAAAAAAAAAGAAAAAAAGAAAAAACCCGTAATTGTTGTTTCACATTTGCTATTCAAATTACCAACAAATAGATTAGACAACAAATTGTTAAGAATCTTTATCCAGCATCTTATACTCTCAAAGATCATCCGCGTGTTTCTTTTAAGTACATGACTCATATAAGTAGAAGGCGAAACTTAATTTCCTATTTCCCTTAAAATTGAGCACAGCACCCTTAAATTTAGAACCATGAATTGCTCCTTAATCTCGCTTGAAACCCTACTTCCAGGAACTCTCAAAATGAATATTCGCATAGATTCATTTGACGCTAAATCCAAAAGTCCCCTGAGGACGACGTCTAAAGAAAGTTAAATAGCTAGGCCATTCTCTCAATAAAAAAGGCAATAGTCCATTCTACAAGGGAGGAACCACGCCTCTCTCAAGGGTCAGATTTGCCATGATCCTCATGGACCTTTAAGTCTGCCCAAACAACTTCTATGATTTTAAAACAACAATAACTAAAAATATCATAAACATACAAAAGTACACAAGCCATTTGAAATATTTGGCCAATCAAGTATACAAACAAATTAGACACCAAACAAAGAACATGATTTTGGAAAGTGAATTTGGATTTTTCTCCCAATCCCATCAACACATGTCCATATGTTCCAATAACGTTTAATAATTTAATTGCAATTAAAATTAGGATTCGGATAGAAATTTACAAGAATTTACTATTCTGATTGTTAACAATTTGAACACCGATATGAAATAATATAAGAGCCAGAGCACAAAAAACTTTCACATTTAACACTCATATTACTAGCAATTTAAACTTGTAAAGGTCTATCTTAAATCTAAAGGCAAGTTATATATTGTTCGTACCTTCGATCATGATGACCAATCAGGCGGAGTAATCAAACGGTAAAGGAGCCACCAAGGAATTTAGTAGATTCGGGTGCACAAAACCATACTTGCAGATAGGCTTGGCAATTCGGGTTAGTGGGTCGGGTTAGTGTTTACCCGTCGGGTTAGCGTGTCAACCCGATTGTTTTTTTTTAAAAAAAAAAAAATAAATAAATAAAAATTCAAGAAAATGCCATAAACGGGTTATCGGGTCATAAACAGTTTATTATATTTGATAGGATATTGTTGTTAATTAAAATAATAGGATATGACCACTACTGTGTTATGTTCCGGCACTTAACAAACGAGCCCATGATTCTCCCATCATAGGGAGATTATCCTTCGATCATGAACTAATTTAAAAGTAATTTGACCAGTAACCTACATTTCATAGTCTACTCGATCTACTAGATTTTAATACACAATTGCACGCCGTATCTCACACGGTAATAGTATTACTTTGTTTTTACCAAGGGTAATCAAACGGCACAGTCGAGACGGAGGAATCCAGTGGATCCGGGTGCACGAAACCGAAGTTGCGAAGCACCTGATTGTCCGCGAAATTCAAAGCCTTTCGCATCCCATCCCCGCACGAGTTCCCGGTGTACATCTCATTGTGGTTCCCGCTGCACGGCTGACACCCCGCGAAGTGCGTGATGAACGGCCTTCTCCAGCTCCCTCTTCCGTTCCCAGCCTCCTTTAGATGACGCTCTTCCCAAAACGCAGCGTATCGCTCGCTCACTTTCTCCGCGTGCCTCCTCCTCAACGTGGCGTCCTCTCTCTCCATATCCATGTACCTGTTGGTGATGTTATCTAGCGTCCCCAGTATCTCGTGCCAGTAACCCTCGAAGTAGTACTCGCCCTCTAAATAAATCTTGTCCGCCCATTTTGCTTTCTCTTTGAAGATCAGGTAAATCAGGGCCGACTGATCGTCCGACTCCGGGAACATCAGGTTCTTCAACGTTGATCTGACGATTTGGCTCCACTTGTGGGATTCCGAGGTCTGCGGGCCCATCACGGCCCACGCGTCCAATAGGTCCATGGACCACTGACAGTTCCTTATGAGGAACACCCCGGAGTTCAGGCCCGTCCAGCTCTTCTCATCGTAAATCTCGTGGGCCCAGCCGTGAGCGATAAGGTTGTGATCCTTGTAGCGGTCCAGGGGGAGCTTGAAATCCATGTCCGTGATCAACGCGTCCGAGTCAACCCAGGGGTGGGCCAGCATGGCAGCCCGGACCACGGGAAGCTAGGCCCAGTAAGAGCCCATCTTCGGGTGCAGAAAGACGTTGTTGTAGAAGACATCGCAGCCGTGGACCCGACAGTAGTCAACCTTGTTCTTGAAGAACCTCAACAGCAAGTGGTCACCGACGGGATTCTTACAAGGCGACGGCTGCGATCCAGTCAACATAAGAACGCGATCACGTCCTCCGGCGACGAATGACGGATGCTGCTTTAGCCAATCTCTCCGCTTCTCGTCCCAGTCCTTCACCGGTTTCCCAAGCGAGTAGCTCATCTCCGGTTCGTCGTAGAAGGTAGTCTCGTCCGGGTCGTAGCGCCGGTCAACATCCGCCACGCAATTTCGCGAATCACTGGTGGACTTGGATTGAGAGCCGCCTAAGCCTAAGGGCCCGAAAATCCCGGTGGGGTTGGAGCTAGGGCTAACGAAGGACCAGAGGCTCCAAACAAGCAAAAGAGCGACAAATGCTCCGCCGAGAAAGAGGAGACTGTTGGCGAGCGAGAAAGAGGCTTTGTTCCGTACGGCGGGTTTAGCCATGGGAGGAGAGGTGTGGAGCTGAGGCAGCTCAGGTGACACCATTTCAAGCGTTATGATCGTTGAACCCCTTTAATGTAGCGCAAGAGATTGCTGGCTGCATGCGAACTTTTACACCAATCTAATTTTGGCAGCGAGGGTTTTACATTTCACAGCCGTGAGTCACTGACGACTTGTGAGTAATAAGCCTCAACCTCCAAAGAAAGTTTCCCTGATTAGTGGGGTAATTACGGTCGAGGGTGAGGTCCCACGACCTAACACGTGGAAATGCACCGCCACTCTCGGCTTAGATTTTCATTTTCTGGTGTTGCTTTGCTTTGCCTTGCCTTGCTTTGGACTTGCCTGCAAACTTAACATTCTTTCCGTATACCTGTCGGTTTTAACTTTTACTTTCCTTCTACGTCGTTAACACCGCCCATTTAGTGTATCGGAGAAGCTGTGAAGGAAAAGGATTCTCTCCGGTTCGGATCCGGCTTCAACTACAGCACTTGTGCTGTAATTTAATAAAAAGCTCAGATTGTAGCTCATTGTCTGTATTTTAATAGAGGGCCCAAGTTGTTCCAAAGTTAACGGCTTCGTTTTTGGTAAACTCAAACTTGATTGAAGCAAACGTTTCTTGTGTGGTCTTGTGTTTGACGCCGTTTAAGAGTCCACATCTGTGCAAACTAGTTCTTGGCGGCAAGCCCAGCAACGGAGGCCACGCTCCATGACCGTCTCGCACGTGCTCATGCCCTCTTGGTCTGCCATTGTAATTTTTTTCTTCTTCTTGCCCAGCTGAGTTTGAACTTGAGTTGGGTCTTGGGTTGAGTCTTGGTGGTGCTTGCAGGACCCAGCAAGGTCCACGAGTGACGGGTCAATATGCTAGAATTTTGATGGCCAAGAATTTTCCTTATCTGGGTTCTTTAGCTACAGCCTCAGCTTCTTCATCTTTGTCTACATCGTCATCATCTTCTTCTTGTTCTAATTCTTCATTAAGCATATCTAATGTTACAGTTGGGATAAAGAGAAACGTTGATTCTGTCGTTGTTTCTAATGATACCAGGAATAAGATCTTAGGACTATATAGGATATGCTTTTTGTTTTTTTAACTTTTTTTTTTTTTTTTAACCCATGATTTTTTAGGCTCTTGCTATCTTTTGTGCCGAGAACCCATGGTTGGAATTCAGAAACAAAAACAGGAAGAAATATATACTTTTCCTGTGTGAAGGAAAGATGAAAATTCAACACCTAATTCGAAAACTCTAAAACAGACCTCATGTATTCGTACCAAAAATTAAGCTTTACTTTTAACAATGAATCCATTCATGAAGGTGAGAGGAAGAATAAATTACAGTGAAAGAAATGGAAAGGTTCGATCGGTGCTGTCCACGGCAAGTTTAAAGTTGACGAAAGTACATACCGATGCATGACTTGGTGGTGGTATTGTACTGTATGTCTGGGTGTGGTGGCCGGTGGTGGTAGCAGGGGGTAAGCGGTGGGGGTGGTTTGATGGGGTCGAAATAGAGAAGGTTTTTCACATTTCCTACCCCCAAACGGCGTCAAGTGTAGGCTTGCTTTAAAAGTTTTGAGTTTACCAAAAACGATGCCGGTAACTTTTTCACAATTTGGACCCTTTATTAAATTACAGTATTGAAGTTGGATCCCTCCGATTGAAATGAACAGAAAAATATTCAGTTATTATAAAGGGATAATTGCACCGGAGGTCCCTGTGGTATACCATAATTATTTTTCACTCCCTATGGTTTAAAAAGTTCACTGGAGGTCCTCGTGATATGCAATAATTACAAATCGATCCCTGGCGTCAAATTCTGTTAAAATTTTTAACAGATTCCGTCAAATGCCACGTCAGCGCCACGTGTTGCCAATAAGATGGCGACACGTGTCTATCGTAATAAAAAATATAAATTTATTAAAAAATAAATAAAAATACTTATTTTTTTATAAAAAAAATTCAAAAAAAAAAACAAAAAAAAAAAAAAGCTGAAGGGGTGGCCCAGCCACCCCTTTGGGGGTGGCCTGGCCGCCCCCAGCCACTGGGGGTGGCCGCGCGCCACCCCCAGTGGCTGCAGGGGGTGGCGCGCGGCCACCCCCAGTGGCCGGGGGTGGCGCGCGGCCACCCCCAAGGCCCAGGGGGTGGCCTTCGGGCCACCCCTAGATCTACTAAGGGTGGCCCGATGGCCACCCCCGGCCACTGGGGGTGGCCTCGCGCCACCCCAGGTGGCCTCTGGGGGTGGTGCGCGGCCACCCCCAGTGGCCGGGGGTGGCCATCGGGCCACCCTTAGAAGATCTAGGGGTGGCGCGCGGCCACCCCCAATGGCCTGGGGGTGGCCGTGCGCCACCCCCGGCCACTGGGGGTGGCCGCGCGCCACCGCCGGCGGCCTCTGGGGGTGGCGCGCGGCCACCCCCATGGGCTGTTGGTGGCCTGGCCACCCCTTTTGGGGGTGGCCAGGCCACCCCTTTCCCATTTTTGTTTTTTTCTTTTTTTTTTTTGTTTTTTGTTTTTTTTTTTTAAAAAAAATAAGTATTTTTTATTTATTTTTTAATAAATTTATATTATTTTATTAAAATTAGACATGTCAGCGCCACGTGTCACCAATAAGATGACGACACGTGGCGCTGACGTGGCATTTGACGGAATCTGTTAAAAATTTTAACAGAATTTGACGCCAGGGATTGATTTGTAATTATTGCATATCACGAGGACCTCCAGTGAACTTTTTAAACCATAGGGAGTGAAAAATAATTATGGTATACCACAAGGACCTCCGGTGCAATTATCCCTATTATAAAAGTGAAAGTGAAGGCATAATTATCTTTCAATGTTGGACAGATTTGCCATGATCCTCGCAGACCTTTAAGTCTGCCCAAACAACTTCTATGATTTTAAAACAACAGTAACTAAAAATATCATAAACATACAAAAGTAAACAAGTCATTTCAAACTATTTGGCCAATCAAGTATACAAACAAATTAGACACCAAATAAAGAACATGATTTTGAAAAGTGGATTTGGCTTTTTCTCCCAATCCCATCAACACGTCTATATGTTCCAATTCGGTTTAATTGCAATTAAAACTAGGATTCGGATAGGAATTTACAATAATTTGCTAACAATTCAAACACAGATGTAAAAGAGTATAGGATCCGGAGGCCGAAGCACTAAAAACTCTTACATTTAATACTTAAATTACTAGTAATCTGAACCATAAAAGCAAGTTATTGTTCATACCTTCGATCATGATGACCGATCAGGCAGGGTAATCAAATGGAAGAGGAGCCACCAAGGAGGGATTCAGTAGATCCGGGTGCACAAAACCATACTTGCGAAGCACCTGATTGTCAGCAAAATTCAAAGCCCTTTGAATCTCGTTCCAGCACATGTCCCCAGCATACAAAGGATTGTGTTCTCCATTACAAGGCTGACACCCCGTGAAGTGCGTGACAAAGGGCCTCTTACCATTTCCACTCTCATAACCCGCGTTCTCAAGGTACGGCTCTCTCAGCGCAGCGTAATACTCGCTAAGTTTTTCCGCGTGTCTTCTCCTCAAAATGGGCGTGTGTATATCAATCTTCGTGTACCTCTTGGCGATGTTATCATACATCTTCACTAACCCTATCCAATACCCTTGAAAGTAATACTCGCTCTCTAGGTAGGTCTTGTCCCCCCATTTGGGTTTATTCGTGAAGAGCAAATAAATCAGAGAGGATTGGTCGTCTGGGAGAGGGAACGGCTTGTCCTTAAACGTCATTTGAAGGACATGGCCCCACTTCTCGTAGTTTGGGCTCTTAGGGCCCATAGAAGCCCATATATCAATGAGGTCCATAGCCCACTGACAATTCCTGATCAGAAACACCCCAGCGTTGAGACCCGTCCAGCTCTTGTTATCTTTGTCCTCGTAGACCATATTGGGCCACCCATGGACCACAAGATTATGGGCTTTGTAGCGGTCCAGTGGGAGCTTGAACTCCATATCAGTGAAAACGGCATCGGAGTCGACCCACCAGATCCACTCTGCCTCGGGGTGGGCAATCATGGCGGCCCGGACCACCGGGAGCTTGGCCCAATAAGAATTCATCTTGGGGTGCAGGTAGGCGTTGTTGTAGAACAAATCGTAGCCGTGGATTCGGCAGTAGTCGAGCTTGTTCTTGAAGAGCCTGAGGAGTAAGTGATCGCCGATGGGGTTCTTACAAGGGGACGCCTGTGATCCCGTGATCACCAGAATCCGATTGCGTGATCCAGCGGCGAGCGATGGATGACGCTTCAGCCAATGGCTTCGCTTCTCGTCCCAGTTCTTCACGGTTTTGTCAACGGAATAGGTCAGCTCCGGGTCGTCATAGAAGTTCGGGTCGGGAGGGTCGGGCACATTTGGTTCTGTCAGATTGGACCCGAAATAAGGGTTAGGGTTTAGGAAGGACCGGAAGGGGCAAAGGAGTAGAAGAAGAAGCAAAAGTGATCCAACGAGAAAGAGAGAGGCATAGGAGAGAGACGCGCAGGCTTTGTTAGGGAAGGTGGGTTTGGGGGCCATGGGGAGAAGAGGAAAAGATAAGAGGCCATTTTTGAAGGTTTTGAAGGGTGGGTGCTCTGGGAAGTTGCTTAATATGGGGGTTGCTGCCTTGCTGGGGATCAATGAGAGTTTAATGCTTTCGTGCCAGATTTGGAAGAGGCTTTTTAGGGAGACAGAGTAGATTTGCTACGACTCTTTCGCTTCGTTTGGCTGACGAGATTTATGGCGGGGATTTTGGATGGAGAAAGCGACATTTTTAATTGTCTAGAAAAATAGTATTTTATTTATATTTACTGGCTTAAGACATCAGCAAGCTTTCATAGCTCAGTTGGTTAGAGCACCCGTTTAGTAAGCGGGAGGTCTTGAGTTCGACTCTCAATGAAAGCACGCGATTCGTTTTATCAAATTTCATCCCTTTTCTTGCTGAGCGGATGAGAGAGAGAGAACATGGGAAAGACATGTTGAAGTTGCAATTTCTTTTGCCCACTTCTCTTGTAGTGTGGTGGCGGTGGAATAAGACTGGAAATTGTAATCAAGATGTTCGTGTGGATAATGTTGAATTCTACCCAAAATTTTGCCAATATTATCTAATCACAAAACCAGTCAAGTCATCCATTATGAATTCAGAAGCATTGTCAAGTCTACAAATCCAGCTAGAACATGAGCACAACACTAACCCATTACCACAGCACTTTATTCTAACCAAATTTGCCCAAACCATCCCATTACAAACTTATTTATCCATACAAAATTACAAATTCAGAACCATTGGTAGAGACACAGATCCAACCCTGATTGGTGCGCATCACTCCATTCCAATTTTCCTATTCTGATGAAAATCAAACCATCAAATTCCACATTTGTTAGAATGCGTAAATTTACAGAAATGATTATTGGAGAGAACCTCCACTCCCGCAATAATTTGACAATTACAATAGACAAGACCTCACTAACCACTAAATCTAATCGTGATTCAAGATTAACAGCCTTGAAGATCACGCCACCTGAGATAAACCAACCCTGCACGATAATGAGTGTACGCTCCAGCAACTACTAATACATGAAATAGTTGGTGGCTCTGCCCTGCAAGGTCGAATTTCCCCGGCATCCATCGTTCAGGAATCCTTGTGGCATAAACCAAAGCTCCAAGCCCGTAGAAAGCTCCCATCAGCAACTCATATCCAGTTGTGTGGAGAACCTCAGGTTGGCCCCAGAACAAGATAAGCTTGTGCAGGATTGGTGCTATCCCACTGAAGCCCATGCCAAAGAAGAGAGATGCACGAATGACTCGGAACTTCGGGGTTTGAAAGACCGGTAGGAGAGAAACCAAAACCGTGGCAATTCCCAAGAGGGTTATAAATCCCAAGTAGAGGTTGCAGAAGAAGGGGTTGCACATGAAGGAGTAGTAGACTGGAGGAAAGAAGGAGGTAGATATAAGGGCAGCAATTCCAGCATAATCAAGCCTGAGCATGATGTATGATACGCGTTCAGAGTGGCAATTGAGCAGGTGGCAAATGCTGCTGGCTAGCAAGCAAAACATGGCCCCACCCAAAAATGCAAAAAATGGCCACCGCGTGATTGGTCTCACCATCAAGGGTGCTATAATATATAGAAAGTCTTCCTTCATGCTACGCTGCATTAAAGCAGAAGAAAAAGAAGACATTAGCTGCATGTAGCTTTAAGAAACAATTTAAAACACATCAGATTATGTACTAAGAATGATTTCAATTGTTTATGCTCTCACTAATTGCACCAGAAAACCATATTTTCAGGTATAATCTTCAATTATATAATATTTCTCTCACCAAGAACCTATTAACACCTTGGTTCCAGCAGGAAATTATTGACTACTATGGCCCTAAAGATTTGCATTAACTAGTGATGTGAATATAGGCCAAAAAAAAGAAGGAAAAAGAAGTTTCTGTGGTAGAATGAAAAAAATACAAAAAGTGCTGATTTAATGAAGACTTATTATAAGCAGTTAGTGAGAGCATTATGAAAGAATCACCATCCCAAAATAATTATGCACGACCAGCATGGCAGCATCAAAGAGGTTCTACCATATTGTCTTTGGTGGAGAAGGTCCAAAAATATGCCAAGACCACATTTCTAATCAACCACCAAAAAATAAAATTTCTCACAAGAGGTGTAACATCACTCCTCCTTTTCTTCTTTCCTTTTTTGTTTATAAATATTATGAACATTCCAAATCTCCAAAACTGAAGTCTCCCAAACATAGCCAAGCCACATCCATCCACACCACAACTCGTTCATGGAATTCTGCTGTTGTGATACTTCAAAGTGGATGGCATATTGGTAGGAAACATATCAACATATAATGCAATTTTAACAGATATGCGTTACTAAGATACATTTTTCTACTTCAACCACTACTGCTACTGCACAAGAAACCTCACCAGAACTCAATATTTCTGTCAATCAGTTGATGCCTCAACACATCTACCCGGAGACTATTAAAGCCTGGATTTCAATTTCTCTCGACAAATGATGTCAATGCTTTCTACAAGCTTCAAATTCACAGTTGGTAGTCTTTATCTAGTACCAATACCACTTCTAACTAACACAACCATTTATCATCCCCATTCTGGATCAAACCCTCTCAACACAGACTTCCTAATCTCATCATCCAATAAAACTACACTGGATTTGTGAATGAGTTCAATAAATATCTATCGTAGACTGTAACTGGCTGGTATTGGGATTAATTGCATTTTAACTAAGTATAGGGTGAGAATGAAAAGACCTGGGGGGGGGGAAGGGGGAAGAGAGAGAGAGAGAGAGAGAGAGAGAGATTGGATATTGATTTTAAACTATAATGAAATCCTCCAACAGTTCATCACAAATGTTGCCCCTTTCAAAATAAAAAATACATGTTGTGCCAAGAAAAATCTGAGAAAGAACTGTGAAATACTGCTATAAGGACAAACATAAATGAACAACAAAATTAATTAAAATAATCAAGTAAATATGAATAATCTTTTAAGATTACCACCAGCTTTCAAGCATTAAGGATGATAGAATTACCAAAACGCAAACATCAGTATGGTTGCCACTGGAAAATCGCTCAGGCAGGCAATTATATAGGAGTTCCATGACATTCCAACCCGAGAGTGATGGAAGCAAATCCACTGAAGGTAATGTAGTCTTCAACTCCTCCCTAAGTCTGTGCAGATCAGAAATATTGGGCAAGGAAGGGAGGCATGTCAAGAGTTCTGCATGCACTTTGTGCAGGTCGGCCTTTTTCAGCACATCAGGAACATGTTGTAGAGAGTGCAAATCTACAACCTTTGGAACCTTCATTGCAGTGTATATGGTCAGGGAAAGGAAGAAGAAGAACCCAATCAAATGCCTGTACAAAAAGCATAAGCTTACTGATAAGAAAGTTTAAATGACAAGGAAATCTTTATATCTGTCTGAACTGCGAATCAAGAAACAATCCTTCCAACAGCCTATTCCAGTAAACATAGGGGAAGTAGTGGATATATGTTGCAGAAAGAAAAGAAAGCAAACCATGATTTATCCTAACCAAATAGACACACATAACCAAATGTAGTACCATGATCAATCCCATAGATCTGGCTAATTGCTAAGAGTTCTTACAAATTCAGCACATTCTTTTTTCTTGGTAAATGTACACACGCACCACAGGGGATACTCCTAACCAAATATACTGTTAACCACGATTTAACCTCTTTATTCTTTTATAGGTAAATACAACTCACCCACCCACAAGAGACTGACTCCATGACCTCATTCTCCATGCTTGTTTATGAAGGCGAAGAATGCAATTTAGTTCGAAAGACCCTTGGCGACTTAGCCTTTTAGACCACCATATTTATCTCTTTTCTCGTCTTATATCAGGCAATAATTTATTAGATTCCACAAAGAAGTTTGGATTGGATTGATCGTTTTGACTAATCCACGTGCAATGAAATGAAACCATGACACTTCAAAGGTTTTAACTTCGTCATTATAAGCCTAAATCTTTATTACTTTGAGGACACTTCCTGTCAATTAGCACATTTCTTCCATTGGTATTCCTTTCGAGAAACAACAGAAGAAAGAAAATTGTTAGCATTTCATACTTAAGTCCTTTTTTTAGCAACTCCCATTAAAATAAAAAAAGAAAAGAAAAGAAAGAAGAGGTTACATACACAACCAAGAATCTTCTTTCCTCAGTTATCTCCAACCAAAAGATTTCCATTACAATCACAAGTTCACAACATGAATAATAAATGAACTCCGTAGAAAAAGAAGGAACAGTAAGCCTTACGTCCAAACATTTAGCGTCTCATTGTGAATGGTGAACATGCTAAGCAAGACCTGCTTCAATGGCCATTCGGGCCGGTAATGGCCCACGATGTACTCATTGTCCCTCAAATACCCAGGCAAAGAGTGGTATTCAACCAGCTGGTACTTCACCTTCTTCCACAAACTATTTCCTTTCCCTTCCTTTAACGATCGTGTCTGATGATTCTCCATCGATTCAGAAGATTCTTTGATATCCTCACCCATCCTCTGATCAATCCAATACACAAATATTATTCTACAAAAAATAAAAATGTAGGAAACATATAAAAAATCAAAATTCTAACAGTGTTGGGCATCGAACTTGGGTAGAGTCTCTATTTGGGTCCAATAAAAATTTCTTGAGGAATATGGTTAACAATCAAACTCCCGGTTGAACTGTTAACGGGAGTTGGACTCCACCTTTTTGCCCATAGGCTCATACCTCAAATAGAACCGACAGACTTATTATTTTATGCATTTAATATATATTTTTACCGTAAGCTAATTTAGACATTCGGAAGCCTGCCGTATCGAAAACTGTCCTAAGACATCCACTCATCAAATTTCGACTCATTTTGGCTCACTTTTTTCTTAAAGATTTTTTTATTCTTACTTTATTAAGAGAGGAGAGAAACCATCGAACATAAATATACAGTGTCTTGTAATATTTGTGGCCTAAAGATCCACCCAGCTGTATTAGCATAATTTTAATCAAAATCTTCTTTCTTTTCAAAAGATTTGCAAAGAACCGAAATTTATGGTAAAAGGAAAAGAAATGAGGCAAGCGAGTGAAAACCCAGATGAGAAAAACAAGAGAGAACCTGAAATCGAAGAACCACCAGGCTTGAACGAAGCCCCAGATTGAGATTATTCGGGTTCTTCTATATCTTCTTTATACAATAAAAATATAATAAGATATTCCAGGCGGAGATCAATCAGTTTCTTCAGGAGATGCCGCAACAAATTACTACTGTCGAATTATATGTAATGACACGAAGGGCACGGTTTGATCGATAGTTCTTGGCAGTCGGAGATACCCACAAGACATCTCGACGTAAACCGTGTGAACAATTTGTATAGAGAGAGATTCTTCGATGAGATGCGGAGATGCCAATGTAGGAGTTTGTTGGGCCTGACACGATGTCGGCGAATATGACTTGTGGGAAACGAAAGATGCCAAGATATTTTTCTTTTTGCGTAAAAATATTTTGGAGATGGACTTCTTGCGGACCCAAATTGATCATTTTGGCAGTGTTTCTGTCCATCAATTTTGGACGCTAGCGTTGGAGATGGGTTGCTATTGATTTTTCTGGAAAATTAACGGTTCAAATAGTGCCAGCGAGGCAAAAAGAGAGAGAGAGAGAGAGAGAGAGAGAGAGAGAGAGGCTTATGGTGGTTTTAGTGGGAGGTTCGGTCGCCTTCTTCTCGGCCACCTCCTCCTTTTCATAGCAGGTGTCCTCCCTTTATTTGCTTATGGAGACTGCAAAATCCAATATCCCCTCTGTAATAAGTTAAGAGCAATGATTCATCATCATTCAAAAGATGTTTTTTTTTTTTCGCTACTTTGTCTACGGGACAAGATAATCCTTCGGTTAAAAATGAATAAAAAAAACTCAAAAGGTAGTAGAAGATCATTTTATAACATAGACAAGGTAGTAAAAAATTATATATTTTTTTTTTTGTGGTGAATTATTACTCATAAGTTAATAACCAATCGACACCTCTCTTGTATTGTCTTCAACACCTCCAGTCCAAGTGTGTTCGGTAAAAATTGTTAAAGTGATTTTTTTTTTTTTTTTTAAGGTCCGTTTAGGTTTGTAATTTTAAAATGAAATTTTTAGAAACGCAAAATTATAATTTGGCATTTAAAATCGGAGATTAACCTTTAAAATTTTATATTTTCAAAAAACACTCATTTGTCTATGATTTGAAAAACAGATTTCTACGTTTTTAAATCATAAGTTTTTAAAAACGCAATTTTCAAATGATTTGGTTTAAAATTACATTTTTGGTTTATGAAATCGCAATTTCAAGCACATCATTAGTCTTAGTAAGAAAGAGATTAATATGATATAAAGTAAAAATAATTTGTATGAGAAAGTGAAAAAAGTTTTGTTTTGTAGTTGATTTTTTTATTTGAATAGTAATCAGAAATTATTTATGTTATATAAAAAATGAAAAAAAAAATTAGAATGTTTTGAAATTGAATTTTTTTTCTTTTTTCTTTTTTCTAAAAAGTGAAAATAAAGGGAGGGGAGAGTAGTTATCAAATAGAACCAATATTTCACGTCGTGGCATTCAAGCATTCAAGCTTTAGCAATAATGTTATTTTAGCTACTTAAAATACCATTTTTTTTTTCATTTTAACTACCATTTTATTTTAATACAAACTCTAAACTCTAATAGACCATCTATTAAACTTTTTACTTTCTTTAAATATTATATTTTAAAAAACAAAATTGTTTTTTTAAAACAATAGGAGAAGAGAGAGGGAGAGATGATTAAACAAAAGGAGATGAGAGACTAAAAAAAAATCAAAAAACAAAAAGCTCAATATGTGCTACAGTAAACTTTCCAAAATTTTCATTTTGAAGACTATTAACCATGAAAGCGTATTATTCACGCTTTTGAGATATAACGGGTTTGTTTGTTAAGTTCAGAGACAATACAGAATAGTGCCGGTCACTATTCACATTTTTTTTTTTTTTTCCAACAACAATTCACATCAAAACATTTTCACTTTTTTTACTTTTTATATCACATCAATAATTTTTTATTACTATTCAAATAAAAAAATTCACTACAATACAAAATTTTTTCACTTTTATATACAAATTCTTTTTATTTTATATCACATTATCACTTTTTACTAATTCCAAAACTAACAACTCACTACTTTATTATGTTCTGTTCTTTGTCAAACAAGTCCAACATCATGTCTTGTGGAAGACAGAATGAGTAAGAGCATTCATATTCGATCTTTTAAAATTTTCTTCAAATTTTAAAGAATAATTCCATTTTTTTCTTACAAATGCTTCCATAACAATGCCAAGAATTGAAATACTTTTCGAAGAACAATCACTTTTAGAAAACAGTCTACATCTTATTTTTATTTTATAGAATAATATATACTTATTCTTTTTTCCCTTATTCTTTTTTTTTTTTAGGCTTAAAGAATAAAGAATGAATAATTAAAAAGAGAATTGAGAGAAGACTTTGGTGAGTTATTGTCACGATAGGACAAGTTGCGCATTACTTGGAAGTGAAATGACAGAAAGTCTAAGAAATGGACATATTTCTCGTTTAAAACATCTTTAGTAGACTAATTAAATGTTTTAAAATAGTTAAATCTGATTATTATTAATTTTTTTTTTTTAATCAAACAGATGAGACAAAGCAAATATTTTATTTATAAAATGAATAGTGAATATGATCTACGGTCTATTCACTTTTCATTCTATAACTAATAAAATATTAAAAAAAATTAAAATTAAAACATTATAATATTCACATATCCCATCCTCTCTCCCACTTACTTTTCATTATAAAAACTAAAGTATAAAGTTATACTTTTTCAATAGTTATTATTATGAACTATTTAGAGCTTCTGTCGTTGGACTCATTCTTTAAACTGCTTTAAAAATACCAATTCAGAAACCCCTTTCGACCTTCTGACAAAAAAGATATCAGATCGAATCAATTTGTTGGCCCATTTTCAGTTTCTGTATGAACTTCGTTACTAGGGTGTTTATTAGAGCCACCATCCCTTCTTATAAATTTATTTTAATTTTAATGAATTTTATCTTATCTAATTAAAAAATAAAATAAAAAAAAGGAAAAACTACCTGCATCTTGTAAAAATCTTAAGTGCCATTACGTTAGAAATTTTAAAAAGTATTTTTAATATATAAAAAGTTTATTTGTTAGTAAAAAACATTTTTAATTTTTTTTACTTTAACCGAAGCCAGGAGTACGCTAAAAGTAAAAATTGGGCTACTGGATTAGGCCCATACTAGTCAGGCTTGCCCATTACATGTAGGCCCGCACGAATACTCCTAGAGGCTTTGGTTTGTGCATGGGATAATTGAATTGAAATGGAGACGAGTGGGTTGGGTTCTTTATTTTTATTTCAAAAGGGACAAAATTAATTTATTTTATTTTATTCTTAGATAAATTTTATTCTCCTAAATAAAAGAACCGGCTCGAAATGGAGAGAGAGGATCCTATTCCTTGGTTTGTATCTCGTGCATGTACACATAAGACGACATAAGTTAGGGTGTCATGCATTTCAAATTATCAACGTGGCACTAATATTGTACATGCGAATATAGTTATTTATAATATTTGTAGTCATATTTGTAAAAAGCGGATATCACTTTTAGATATTTACATCTGTATTGTATTTTTACTAACCTCATCCGTGCGATTATTAAAAACGATTATTTTTTGCTATCCACATATTATGTAATAGGTATTTTGGGCATTTTTTGCGTATCTATTATTGCCTATTTTAAAAAAAATTTAAAAAAATTTAAGTTAATTTTTAGTGTTTTGGACTTGTTTTAATTTTTTTAAGCCATATTCTTTTGAAAATATATTGATTTCACATTATTTTTGCATTTTTGTGTTACACGAAAAAGCAATACAGCCAACCAAATAAATGTAAACATAACTTATATTTAATCTAAAATGACGTCATTTTTGTATCAAACACCAAAATAACGTCGTTTTGATGAATTTATTATATATAGAGATAATTGTATCGTTGGTCCCTGTGTCATAATTATTTTTCACTCTCTATAGTTCAAAAATTTCATGGGAGGTTATCGTGGTAATCAATAATTACAAATCGATCCCTGAAGTCAAATTCTGTTAAAAAATTTCGAAATAAAAGGCTAAGACTGAGATTGATTTTTTTTTTTTTTTTTTGACATGTTCACACAAGAGGGGGGAGGGGGGAGGGGGGAGGGGAGATTCGAACTAATGACCTCCGCTTCATGAGACGTGATCCCCACCCGATTGAGCTGCTTCTTGAGGACACTGAGATGGATGTTGTTATAAGCATCTTTGAAACACAAATTTTCCAAAAAAGTACAACTTCGTGGGCTTTCTCCATTTGTCCTTAACTCACCACATAATTGGGCTACTGGATTAGGCCCATACTAGGCAGGCTTGCTCATTGCATGTAGGCCCGCACGAATACCCCTAGAGAAAACTCCTATGTATGATTCCATTAAGTGGTGAATTGAAATGGAGACGAGTGGGTTTTTTATTTTTATTTTAAAAGGGATAATTAATTAAATTATTTTATTTTATTCTTAGATAATTTTATTCTCCTAAATAAAGAGCCGGCTCGAAATGGAGAGAGGTTCCTATTCCATGGTTTGTATCTCTTGCATGTACACATAAGACATAAGTTAGGCCATGTATTTTAAATGGAAAATGATCAAAATATTCACAATGTACAACAATGATACAATACTAAGGCACATTGAGGTGGGGACCATACAAGTGCACGAAGAATTGGCACCAACGTTATACATACAGATACGGTTATTTGTAATATTTGTAATCATTTTGTAAAAGGCGGATATTATTTTTAGATATTTACATATGTATTATGTTTTTACTAATCTCATTCATTTGGTTATTAAAAGCAGTTATATTTCGCTATCCACATATTATGTAATGGGTATTTTGGGCAATATTTGAGTCTCTATTATGGCCTATTTTAAATGATTTTAAAAATAATTTAAGTCGATTTTTCGTGTTTTGAGTTTTTTTTTTTTTTTTTTTTTTTTTTTTTTTTTTTTTAAGCCATATTATTTTGAAAATATATTGATTTTACATTATTTTTACATTTTTATTTAAGTGTTACACGAGAAAGCAACATAGCCAATCAAACTAATGTAAACATAACATATACTTAATACAAAAGAGAAATGATTTCTACACTCATTTCTCACAACAGTCCCACAACAAGCTGATGTGGCTGATAATATTTTATTACTTTTTTTGTTTTGTTTTGTTTTCTTTTTGTAAAAAAATAATAAAATACTACTAGCCACGTCAGCTTGTTGTTGGGCTGTTGTGAAAAATGAGTGTATAAATAATTTCTCAATACAAAACGACGTCATTTTGGTATAAATAATATGCAAACCGCATACTTAAAACCGCTATACACTTGTGCGGATAATAATTTTTGCTAATTATATCCTTACATACTAATGGAGGGTAGTTACGGATAATTAATACAGATAATTAATATCCCACCCGACGTGGCACCCTTAGCTTGTATACTTTTCATAAAGGTCACAAGACGTACAGTAGCCTTGCTCAAGTTAGAATAATTGAGAGGGAGTAAGACAGAGAGAGGGAGTATTAGTCCTCTACTTCATTTTGGGATGTTTAAAAATATTAGTCCTGTTCCTTTCTCCCGTTTTGCACAGGGAAAAATAAGTTATATATATAAAATGGTACTTTCGGGCAAAAGATTTGCCTATATGGATATTAATTCAAAAGAATTATACTTTTTTTATTTTTTTATTTTTTATTTTTTGTAAGTAAAAGAATTGTACTTGAAATTGATGGGAAGTAACGCAGCAAGTGCATGGTACAATCAATGGAGCCATAACATTAATTATTTGCAGTAATTATCGTACCATTTTCGCATCTTCCGTCTGAATCAATTCACTTCTTGAGGATGTAATTGATATCTACACGCATCTTGACTCGATCAACTATTTGCAATAGTTTAGAGACAAAAATCTACAAGTTTGGTAATATTATATATTTTGAATATGTTAAATTACAATTTATTCAAGATGTTAAATTAATAAAAACTGACAAATTTAATTATTTAATTAATATATTTTTAACACAATTCTCTCACATATAAAGAGTTAAACTCTTCATGAATATGTGAAATATAACTAGTAGAATATTTATGTGAAATGGGGAATAAAACTATAAAATCAAGGTTTAATTTAACTCGGCACTTCTTGAGAAAATTACGTTTACCCCTCTCCCCTCCCACCTCCCAAACAAACTATTATTGGGGTTGCAATGTCTACTTACTGCGATCCAAAATGATAAAAATACACTCTACAATTTTTTTTTTTTAAAAAAAAAAAAATCAGGAAATGGGCAGTTTTATTTATTTATTTATTTATTTTATCTTGTGGAGCGGTTTTTTTTTTTTTTTTTTTTTCTTTTTCATTTTGGGTCACAAAATGGGAACATTGCAACTCAAATGGTAAATTGGAGGGACATTGCAAAATAAAAATTAAAAAATTAAAAAATATATATATATACTTCCCAAGGACATTGTAAAAATTGAAACATTTGAGGATATTGCAAAAAGAATAGTAACTAGAAGAGGTAAATCTAGTTAACCCTAATTATTTATTCTAATAATTTAATCTAATAAGCGAGGGTGAATATAATTATTTAATTAATATTCTAATATAACAATTGGTCTGAAATCTAAAAAGAAGTGAGACAAGTGCCTTGCCCAATTTTGACTTCTCAGACATTTAATCTGGAAAAGAGGGATAAGAATCTCTAGCAATTTTTTAGTCAAATAAATTACAGCAATTTGGATAGCATGAAATTTACTTGTCCGAATAGGTGATTAGACAACTCAAAATTTAATTAAACAGGTAAATTCTATATGAATTCTATGTATAAATTATTAAGAGTCCATTTTTTTAAAAAAAAAGAAAAAAAAAAAGAAAAAAAAAAAGAAAAGAAAAAAAAAAGATAATTGAAAGAGCAAGTTGATGGCTAAGCCAAAACAGAGAGCATTTAAATCCTCTTCTGTTCATTTGAACTGGAAGGGATATTAGTGAAATTTGATAGGTAAAATTGTCCTCTCGAGTTTCTTGCAGGAGAAGAGAAGGTTCCTTTTTGGCTTTTTCACGTCAATTATTATTTGCAGTCACTACTTTGAACTCGAAAATCGATGAAAGTGTCCAACAATCAAAAACAATGTTTGTTCTGCATGCCCTACAGCTATGGGCTAGCTCCCCTCCTGGGAATCGCTGCCTCGCTGGGATCCTTCCTTCTGCCTTTTAGCCCTCGCATGTTTCATGCTTCTGTAAAAGCTTCTATAGTTCTGTTAACACATTTGGGAGTGCCATCTTCTTTACTGTGAAAATTTTAGGCCCGTTTGGCAATTTTCTCTTTTTATATTGGGGGAGGATTTTTTTTTTTTTTTTTTTTTTAGTGATAGTAAAATGTGATTAATATGACATAAAGTTGAAATAATTTATATGAAAAAATGAAAAAAAAAATGTTTTGTAATGAGTTTTTTTTTTAATTATTTAAATAGTAATAAATAAATGTCTATGTGATATAAAAAGTAAAAAAAAATTAAAAATATTTTGAAATTGATTTTTTTTTTAAAGAAGTGAAGAAAAAAAAAGGAGATTGCCAATCAGGGTCTTAAATGGGATTCCCTTAGCTTTCACTAATCACATGCTGTCACCTAATCATATCATTTTAGACAATAATTTCATAATTAATCTTCAGAATAAGTCTCCATGCATGCACTTATTGGTAGGATTTATCCCACATTAGTTGTGTAGAAGGAGTTGTATGGGTGGTCAGTTTATATGTATAAGAAAAAACTCCACCTTATGAACAAATTTTTGAAGTTGAGAGACCCAAGACTACCCAACTTATTAGAATTATTTCATAATTAATCCTTATTTTGTTGCAGTGACATGTTGATAAGAATTCTGTACCAGTAAAGTACTGGAACAGGGAAAGAACAACATATATTTATGTATATAATCTATCTATCATTATGTCATATTTCATGTCACTTAGCTTGCTTGGGTCATTTTTGTCTGCAACCAAAAAAGACTTCTTTGCTCTCATCAACTTTGGCTTTGCTTGTCTTTAATTTGTCAATATTTTCAGCCAGCAATTGTCAGGATCTAGGCAATTTATATTTCAAGTCGCCTTATCTATGTGGTAACTAGTTTGATCACTGCAAATTTTAAACTCAAGGTTCGAATTCAAAACCATCTTAAATAATCACACGAATCCCAAAAATTTAAGGTGATAAGAAAACTGGAATTTGTCCAACTCAAAGATAAATATTGTCAAACATCTTATTTTTTGCATATGTGAAAAAACTTCCTTCCTTCACAAGTTCACAACCATCTTGCAGTAGTCACACACGTACTAAAAAAACCTTCAAAGAAATGAAGAAATAGGAGGGTTATTTAAAAGAAAAGAAAAGAGAAGAAAAAAAAACATTTAATTTCAGCACTAGTTCCCTGGTGACTCTTGGCTTGACTTCAAATCCTTGTTACCCCTGTTTTTTGAGCACTGCAGCTTCTGCCAATCACCGAATAAAGCATGCCAACAGGGCTTGGTGGTGCTGGCTGCAACTTCTGTCGTTTAACGTGTGCCAGAATGCACTTCTTTTGCTTCATAAGATTGCGACATTTTTTCACCAATTCCTACATCCAGAATAGACAATTATTGTAAGAAAATGTGTATGCTTCTGTTTCTTCACATTTGAGGGCTTAGAAGTACAAATGCTTGGGTCATTTTCGAGTGTATGCTATAGCTATCACTCTTTCTATCTTGTTATAAGGACCACAAGATCCACTTTGTGTGTGTCTGGTCTTGATAGAAGTTAAAAAAAAAGGACATGGTGACAATGTTGCATCAAATGTAAGCATATAGTAATGCTATAAGGAAGATTAGAGTTTTATTGTGTCCTCTCAAATATCATATGCCTTTTAAAATCACCATTGAATTTGAGATGATCATTGTTGGATTTGGATCCAATGGTGATTTTAAAGTCATATGACATTTGGGAGGACTCTAGTACTTTTTTATAGCATTACTCGTAAGCATAAGTTCACATTCTGTGTGTATTTTACCCACCAACATAAGCCTATTTGCTACTCTTGACTTCTATTTATCACGTACACTCATTTCATACTAGCAGAAGTTGCGTGTTTTAAGTGGTTTACGATGTTAGCTACTTAAAGAAAGAAAAAAAAAATTACTTAAAATACATGACGTTCTGAGATTGTGAAATGGGTAAGAAAAATAGTATTATTCTTTATCGTATATTATATTTGTTTGTCACTTCATAAAAGGTCACGAGGAAAACTCGGAATTTCTTTTCTATAAAAGTAGATTAGAGTCTTGCAAGCCACACAGCAATCTTGCTTTGATGTGGCATGGAATAACTAGCTTTCTAAATGTAGACTACAAAGACTATGCCTAGCTAGCCATATTATAGGCAGCAGATTATTGATAATTTACAATTGCAAAATGAGGCTTACTTTGCTTACTCTCTTATGGAAGTAGCTCAACTCCTGGTCTTCCATATTTTGATCTGTTGCACATAGCACGGCAGCTGCTGCTATTGATGATGGAGGATAATCCAAGAAGTCGATCACTGTAAAAAACATCGATGTAAGCTATAATTAGAGAGAGAGAGAGAGAGAGAGAGAGAGAGAGAGAGAGAGAGTTTTAATATTCTGCAGGAATTACCTTCACATGTGCTGATAATAAGATCCGAGGCACGCGAGAAAACTTGACTGGAATCACTTAGTGGAGAGCCAAGACATGAAAG
This sequence comes from Alnus glutinosa, assembly GCF_958979055.1. Classification (NCBI taxonomy): domain Eukaryota; kingdom Viridiplantae; phylum Streptophyta; class Magnoliopsida; order Fagales; family Betulaceae; genus Alnus; species Alnus glutinosa. Next base: position 3,033,045 of record NC_084888.1, read on the forward strand.
CTTAGCAACGAAATAGTGGAGGAAATCAAAAGGGGTAGTCCTGCGCAATCGCCACTTCAGATTGGACATGACGAAGAGCTCCATCCTTTGAACTGTTTTTGGCTTGAACAAGAATTTGGGTCCCTTCACCTGGAGGTCTAATAGAAGGGGCACGCTTGTTTCTTCCATTTTTGCTGCCAGGGCCAAGCAAGCAACGGATAATAGCTGCAGCGGCCACCCTTTCCCTTGCTACACACGAGCAACACGAGTTGGCACATATTCTGTCAGACATTGTGATTTAATTTCTCGGTTGTGGTTCTGAAATTAATTAACGGAGGTAATGATCATGATTAATTACCGGCAATGTATGAGAGGCGAGAAAACAATCCAGATAGTTTACAGAAAGATATGCCGTTTCAGGCCTAAACTTGTAGTAAGCATGCACCTGAAAGAAGCAAATCATTAAGAAGGAAATCATACAAGAACCAAATATTTGATGTTATATATATGTATGTGTGTGTGTGTACCTTCAACATCCAATTGACAGCGTCTTTTCTAGCCCCAACAATTCCAGGATTTCCACGTAGCCGATGTATTGATTCAATTTCCAGCATTTGATCAGTCTCAGAATCGAAGACACTGACAATAGAGTTCTCATCGTCCGACAGGCAATCCAGAGTTGTATGAGAGTGTTCATACAAATCCTGCCGAACCACATCAGCGGCTACTTCACTGCAGTATAATAAGTTAGGACTAGCTGAGTGGTCCGAGGACAAGGTCGACATATTGTAGCTGATCATCAATTTTCGCTCTCTCTTTCAAGTGGGGGTGGAGAAATTTAAGCCGTGCTATCAGGGTCGGATGATTTACATCTGGGAAAGCCATATATATATATATATCATGAGATGGCAAAATCAAATTGGCCCCTACAGAATTTTGCCATGAAGCTTCGTTGAAGAGCAGCCAAATATGGGTAGGGCCATATATTCTTGGGCTAGCTGTTGAAAGGAATACGACTTTTCATGGTTTCTTTCAAATCATAAACCATTCTCTGGAATGCCCATCGCAATTCTAGCTAGAAGCTGGTTATCTCCACGATGGTACTTAGTTCAAGGAGAAAATTGGTTGTTCCATATAGAGCAGAAAATGATACAACTTTTGTAGGGTACGTAGGAAAAATTGTCCATGGGTACATTATATATGAACATAACAACAGAGTAGATGTTGCCTCACATTCTTTTTTTCTGAGCCATTCCGGTGAAACTGGGGAAAAAAAAAATGCAAACGCTGGGTGTGGGGGACCCAAAAACAGTTTACAGTGCAAAAAAAAAAAAAAAAAACAGTACTAATAAAATGGGATATGAATCCAAAGGGATATGAATCGTCTGATATTATAATTCCTTGACCGAATGGCCGAGGAGAGGGCTGCTATAATGGTGGTATGGGATGCAATTCTATCAGCCAAAAAAGAGGGTGCACTGATGATGACTGTAATGAGGCAGTTGATGCCTGATGGGGATCACCTTTCATGCATATTTGGATAAAATAGTATGCTATGCCAGTATGATTTTGAATAATTAATCTAAGTATGAGAGACGTTATTTTGAATTAGAGGAACATTCAAGACTTTTATATTTATATTTATATAAAGAGAAAATTTCACTTATCACCCTTATTTTTTTTATCACTTTTACAATCATATCTCGTGAAAATCAGACATTGATTTTTTTTTTTGCAAAGTCCTTATTGATCTAAAGGTTCATTTTTATTCTCACGTCATCCTAATAAGATATGCTACGTTTACAACTTTGTACAGCTCTTGTACAAGTTGTTGGGGTTGTACAAGAGTTGTACGAAGTTGTAAACATATCATATCTCCATCCCAATTGTATCATAATCGTATTGCAATATGATATGTTTACATATTCTGTATGACTTTTGTATAACTCTAATAACTTTTTTTAAAATCAACTATTGGATATGTATGACCCACATATAAGAAAACAAATCCAATGGTTAGTTTGAAAAAAAAAATATTGTTGAAATTGTACAAAAGTTGTGTCAATGGTCGTACAACAATCATTTCTCATCTACTAAGATATGATACATTTACAACTTTTTTACAACTCTTAACAATTATTTAAAAAAAATAAAAATAAAAATTGATCATTTGATATATAGGATTCACATGTAGAAAACAAATCAAAATATTATAATTATATAGAAGTTATAAATGTATCGTATCCCAAATAGCATTACTCTTTAAAATAAAGGACCAAAAAAAACTTAAAAAAGTCGGATGGAGAGTGAATTTAAGATAATGCCGTTTAAAATATGAAGAAAATGACTCTTTAAAGACTCCGTTGTGAATGGGCCATTAAATATCATTAGAACCCGGCTCCGTGGTTGACTTCTGATCAGCTCCGGCCCATGACCATAAATTGGCCTAATTTTTTTGGGATGGACATGGACGTGGTAAAAGCCCATAGTGGAAAGTTTGGCAAGCCCTTATACAATTCAGCAAACCAATTCACTCTGCAGCCCAATGGGCCGGGGGGGTGAAGTTTCTTTTTCCACTAATTTTATTTCTATTGCATTTCGAAAGAAGAGTAGTTTTCCTTTTTCCTATCGCCCAATATATTTTGATAAGGAAAGGATAAAAAAACATACTTTACATACACTCCTTAGGCTATCTCCAGCAGTTAAAGTTAAAGTAGCTACTCAAAAACTACAAATATTTACTTTAACTACTCCAACAGTTAAAAACACTCCAACAATACTCTTTATTCTACTCTTCATTTCATTAAAATATTGTTTTTTAATCATTTTCTTTTATTAAATGATAAAGAGGGAGAAGAAGAGAGAGAAAATATTAATAAAAAATTTATAAACAGGTGAACAGTGAATAGCCAGTGTTGGCTATTCACTATTCAATGTTGAAGATAAAAAGTTATAGTGGCTAATCTGTTGGAGGGGAAAAAATGTTCAAAATAGTCATATTTGACTATTTTGGTTAAAATAACTACTCTGTTGGAGATAGCCTTACGCACCTACCCTCTCACATGGAGGACTCACACCACGTAGGCCCCACTCCATCCCATGTAAGAGGATGAATGTGTAAAGAGTGTGTAAGTGATGTTTTTGTAGCACCTCCTAATTTGATATGTCTCAACCTAAAGGGAGAGTGGGTGCTTGTGAAAATATCAATTTAGTTATTTAATGGTTATGATTTTAATTTGTTTTATTTAATTGTGTACACAACGTTGCTTCGTTTAAAATTTTTAAATGACATGACAACATATTCAACAGGAACATAAAATATTGACCATAAAAAAATAATTGATCTCAATTTCACTTGAAAAAAAAAAAAAAAATCTTCTTTTGCGTTTGCAAAGTTGACAACGGGCGGCACACAAGCACACAATTAATTAGGTGCTAATTCATTATGAGTGGTGGCCTTTTACCCTCCAAAAGGACCACAGCGTGTTTGACCAGTAAGCTAATATGTGAAAAAGCAATTAGCCTAACTCCTTAATTTAGGTGGTAAAGGCTCTCTCATTGTTTGGTAAAGGTTTGAAAATGTTGGATAAATTAAGTGGAATCCAACAAATTAGTTAGAACCCCACTTTCACAACCGGCTTGGATGTTCTGTTCAACTCATAATCAGTGGTTGTCAAGATTGTGTCACGAGGCCGGTTATGATGGTGAAACCCTAAACCTATGGTTAGGGTTTTGTTAATTACTATACTAAGCAAACTCATTCCCTGTTTCAGACAGCTTGGTAGCCTTTCATTTCGATTAGAGGGAGGATCAAGAAGGTGAACCATTTTTTGTTGGTGAGTCAAATTGATCAAATTAATGTCAAAACATAAAGAATTTGAGAGCTAATCAAACACAGTACACGAGGCCACATGTAACGTTCACTTTTTTTTCTTTTTTTAAATACATGTAACATCACTTATTACTTATGTATTCTTGTTCGCTCTTAAAAAAAAAACGTATTCTTGTTCGGATCAGGTGCAACGAGTTGTTCATCTTAAATGTATTATTAACAGCTAAAGCAGGTGAAATCCCCATTTGCTCGAACATTTGTTCGGACAATTCGAAAAAATAATAATAATAAAAAAAAAGAAAAAGAAAAAGAAAATATTCATTTCCTTTCGTAGTCCTTCTCCTATCCTCTCACTTTTTAAAGTTATCATTGAATATACGAGGCTATGTGTATCTTACACAAATTTTAATCCATCATTTTGTAAATAATAATAATAATAAAAGGTAGAAGCCCATATACCCTCACATAGCTGCCCCTATTGCATACTGTACGGGCAGTTAATTGCTAATCAATTTCCCCTCCACCATATTCAACAATCTAGACCCATTGAAAACGAAAGTAGCCCACATGTAACATGTGACGGGAATGCACCAATGGTCCCACATTTATTAGAGAAAGTTTTTGACTCTCTAAATAAGAATTTTTAATTTTATTATATTAATATTAGAAATTATGATTTAGTCGAATTTAAAAATAATACATGCAATTCTCTTTGTATTATTAGAATGTGTTATATATATTGGTTTCACTTATATATCTTTGTTGTGTAAATATTATACATCAATGTGTTCTACAAAAATTATTTTTTTATATTATTATAACATGCCCAAATAAAATAGCTATAATTGATTTTTGCGTGCGTCTTTGCGTGAAAAGAAATCGCCCACGAATCACAACCGACCCTACCATTTGCTCAGTGAAAGTTGAAAACGAATCTACAAATGTGAAAAAGAGGGAAAAATAAAATGGAGAGACAGAAGCTGGAATCTTACGTCTTTCAATCTCTCCGTCACATCCCAATTTTGAGTGTCCACCTCAGCATCAAAACCCGATTGTATTTTTTTTTTTTTAAAAGAAAAAACACATATATTCTTAATATTTTTAGACTGTATTTTTTATTTTCAAAAAATTTCACTTATAATTTATGATTTTTCATTACTTTTATAAAAAAGTATTTAAACTTTAAAAGGTTTTAATTTAAGGTATTCATATTTCAATTTTTTTTAATTTCAACCATCCGCTCAAATTTTTCGTTAAATCCTATAAAAATTTCTGAAATACTCATATTTTTTTTAGGAAAAAAAGAAAGAAAAAAATTGCTAAGATTTAAATGTTGGTCAGAATTTACAAAAATACTTATACCTGAATATTTTAAGATTTTTGATAGGATTTAATAAAAAATTCTAACATAAGATTGAAATTAAAAAAAAAATAAGAGAAAAATATATATTACCCCCCAAACTACCACCCTTTCTCTGGATGGCCCCCCAAACTACCAATGCTTAGATTCTGGCCCCCTAAAACAACCACTTTTTGATTTTTTGGCCCAATCCGTCCATTTATACCGTCAATTTTAAACAGAATTTCGAAAATACCCCTCCTACATTTTGAAATTCTCACGGTTAAGGGAGGGGTATTTTCGAGTTTTTGGCAAATTTCTGTTAGAATTAACGGTATAAATAGACGGATGGGGCCAAAAAATCAGAAAGTGGTAGTTTGGAGGGTCGGAGTGCAAGTGTTGGTAGTTCGGAGTGCCATCCGGAGAAAGGGTGGTAGTTTGGGAGGCTAATATATATTTTTCTCAAAAATTAAAGATTGATATTTTAAATTGACAACTTTTAAAGTTTATATATTTTTTTTATAAAAGTAACGAAAGACTAGTGAATTTAAGTGAAATTTTTTCTTATATGTTTAAAATATTTCATGTGATATATATAAAAAAAAAAAAAAAAAAAAAAAAAAAATGAATTTTTTATTTTGAAAAAATATATATAATCTCGAATGTACTTTTGCTTTTATCAGATTAAGACGAATAAAACCGGAAATAAATAGAGATCCAGAGCGGCCCCACTCACGCACACGCGCTCTGTGTCACAGAAGTCAGAGCTCAAGACGGAACCCAAGGTGTTTTTGCAGATCTAAACACGTCTCAAAGAGTTTCTGTTGGCTCGTACACCATTTACGCTTCCTCTTCATTAGCTGATGATGTAATTTAAGCACCCCCCAGCATTTCATCATTAATTCCTCCAAACCCACACACTTCTCTTCCCTCTGCCTTTTTTAAACATTTTCTCATTTCCCCTCAGAGAAACTCTCAGAAACTGGGTCCGACTTTACGTTGGTGACCTCATTGGCACGTCAATCACCGAAGCCCGAGGACGACGACGACGACGACGGGGAGCTTCCCTAATAGCAGGGACATTCAATTTAATACGCCTTTAGATCATGTCCGTTTTCACCCTACGTACACTGGCTGACCATCTCATTTAACGCGCGCCCCTGAAGCAAAACGTTTCCCTCTTCAAACGGCTTTAAGAAAGCACTAAATAGTTATAGAACCGAGCTTTGTTAGATCGTTGGCGGTGTTTGATCGGCGAGATGGGGAACTGTCAGGCGTCGGAGGCGGCGACGGTGGTCATTCAACACCCGGGGAACAAGGTGGAGAGGGTTTACTGGTCGGTGAGCGCTCACGAGGTCATGAACTCCAACCCGGGGCACTACGTGGCACACGTGGTGACCTCCCCGACGTCCAAGTCCGAGAACGGGACGCCATTGAAGCAGCTCAAGCTTCTCCGGCCGGATGACACGTTGCTCATCGGCCACGCTTATCGTTTGATTAGCTTCGAAGGTACTATAGTGTTACCATTACATGGTCATGGTCAGATTTGTCGTTTTTCTTGTTGGATTTTATTTTTACGTTTGTGTGCTGTTTTAGATGTGTTGAAGGAGTTTGCTGCGAAGAAATGCGTGAAACTGGGCAAGTTGCTTGAGAAAGGAGGGCTTGGGTTTGGTGTTGGCGTTGAGACGAGAAGGAATCCGAAACCGAAATTCGAGAACTCCGGTTCTGTTGAGGTAAACATCTTTTTACGTTAAAAGTTAAAACCCTTCATTGATTTGCTCTTTAATTACTACTAAAACTTGTTAGCGTAATCTCGTCATTGTAGGATGTGATTTTTTGGGAATCTTATTTATTTATTTATTTATTTATTCCTTTTGTCATTTCAACAAATAAAGGGCATCTTTATTTAGTACCCAAAAGGTTAAAGAATAAGAATATAAATCGGTAAGAGAAAAAGCGTGAGATTATAGAACATAAGGTAAGGGTGATTTCTTATGGATTCCTTAATTTTAAATCTTATCTAGCTCGTCTAGGTTTGGAATAATCTGGGCCTTGTTTAGATTACAGGTTTCAAGGCATAATCTGGACTTCTATGGCAAACACGCTTTATTTTGTCCCAAGTTGTCTTCGGATAATTTGTAAGATATAATATTATATATAGTTATATTGAGGGTGCTACTTAATTAGCTCGGAATATGCCTTTGATATATATATATATATATATATATATATATATATAACTTGTTAACAAACATGGCCATTAATATTTTCTTCCCATGATAAACTAGTAAGGAATCTAGCTAGAAATTATGATGATTAAATATCCCTTTTTGTTCTCTCCTTTTTTTTTTCTTTTTTTTTTTTTTTCTTTCTTATAAGCATGAAATAGATACTTTTATACGTGGATCTCAATGCATGCTACCTGTGTCTATTATAAATGTCTGAATTTTAAGTAATTGGTTTAATTAGTAGTTGGTTGCCTTTATTTTGTGATGACTTGAACGTAGGAGTCGAGGATCCCCGTATGTTCATGGTAGTTTGAAGCTATAAAGCTATAGCAAGCAGAATTTTGTAATTTAGACATTATTTATTAGGGGTATATATATTTTATATTTTTTTATCTTTCTAAGTAGGTTTATATATATATTTTATATATTTTTTCTCTTTAATTAAGGTGTATCTATATTCTATACTTTATAAATTTTTGTATATAATATTTCAATTTCTTTTTAAAAAGTAAATTAACGAGAATTGATTGCTATACAACGAGGTGGCTAAAGTTCGTGTATACTTTAAAAGCAATCAACGTTAGAATTATTATCCCATCGTGTTTACTTAACAGTGCCAATTAATTTTTAAATAAATTCTTATTTAAAAAAAAAAATAAAAAATAAAAAATTAATTATTAATAATAAAATAAAAAATATGATTTTTAACATTACTAATTCTTTTAAACCCATGCTTGTCGTCTTTCGCCTGAAAGGATCACTCTCATTCTCCAGTACCATTTGCTTGTCTCTTATTATGAGCATTGAGCAACGACAAAGAAAGAAAAGGCACCTCAAGAAATAACGCAAAAGCTCTTCCACTAGCTCACTGACCTGTTTGTTCTTCTGCCTCTAATGAATCAACTTTTTCTTTATGTGGTCTGTGGGCCATTGAACCAAAAAGTAGACATACCAAAATGCTTTACAATTGCAACTTTTGTAAAACTTAAGACCCCATTTGTTTTCAGCATTTTATTTATTTATTTATTTATTTTTATTTTACGCTATGTTACGTCCCAAACACTGCTTCAATATAGTGGGCATCAACCTCGTTGTATTGACTTTTGTTTGATAATATTTGGTTCTTCTTCTTCTTTTTTAAGAAAAACATTAACGCTCCAAATTAACATAAAATAATTTCGATGCAGAATCTTGTACAAGGACATACTTTTTGTTCCTTGAGTGAATTGTCACTTTCCTAACGCGTGTGACTACTGACTGATTAATATCCATTATCCATGCCTGTGCGTGCTTCTCTCTTTTTCAGACGGAGCAGGAGGTTCACCGTCAGGGAAGCAACGGGGGCAGCACGGTCAGCAGCAGTATTAGAGGAGGTGTGGGCAGGTATCATGGTGGTGGGGGCCACTGGAGGCCAGCCTTGCAGAGCATTGCAGAGGTTGGAACTTGAACGCACTACCGAGCGATGCTTCTCGCTTTCATCGTCTCCCCCACCCAATAAAACAAGCAACCAAACCTCCTCTCGATCTCTTTTCAAACGTTTAATATATATATATATATATATATATATAATATATGTTCTCTTCTTTCTAATTTGGAAAACATGTTGCCTGTAGACCTTGCTAGGGTTTGTGTTAGATGTACGTAGCTCAATTTGGACACTCGTGAAACTCTGAATTTAGAATTAGATTACCCCCTCGATCTCCTTAATTGTAATTAGCCGCCGGCTATCTATTGATCAATGGGTTCATGGATTGGGTATTTGGGTTGGTGTGTAATCGATTATATGGGTTAATTTTAACTTGGTTTATTTAATTAAACATGTCAAATCATTTAACCATGGCACAATACGACCCGTTCTATATAATCTTGTTTAATAAAACAAATTATATTGAATTGATTCGAACACGACTCATTTCAACCTGTTTCGACCTGTTTAATATAAATGAATTAAGTTGACCCAAATTCTTGGTACGACCTAATTAGCACAAGTTCATATCTTATAAGTATAAATTTTATCAATTATGCATACCCACAACTAGATTTTTGACAATCAGTATCCAATTAGCTGGTCATAATTAATAAAAATAATCTAACTTCTAACAAATAACATGATAAAACCTTCTCACTAAGCATCAACATTAATTATTTAATTAATTGAGAGGTAGATAGAGTTGAAATGTAATTTAAATTTATATATGTTACATGGGTCAATTGTAGGTTAAATAGATTGATCTGTTTATTAATCGTGTCTAGTCAAGTTGACCCGGTTTGACTTAAATCTTATTACACTAAATTCTAACATGCTAATTTTGTGTCGGATTCGCAGGTTGCGTCAGAAATTGACTACCCTAAATTGTAGTTTGGATATTCGACACTTACTTGCCTAAGACATTTCTAAATTTTTCTAGCTTTTCTAGTTTTTGTTTGTTTAAGATGCCATAGACATTGGTTATTAGTTGAGAATAAGATCCTTTAAAATCGAGATGAATCATATTAAATTTTACATATTTAATGGTAAATATGTTGTTACGTTATTTAAAGTATTTAAATGACATGGCAAGATATATACCTATTAAATATAACAAAACAAAATTTGGACTTATATCAATTTCACTTTACTCATATCCGCCTTTTTTTTTTTTTTTTTTTTTTTTTTAAGTTGGCATTAAAGATATGCTTCTGACTTGCACTGGTATTTACTGTAGCTTTCTGAAACTGAAATCAGAATTATTGTCAAAAAAAAAAAAGAAAAAAAAGAAAAAAAAAAGGGGGAGATGAAGAGATCGAGAGGAAGGGAAGGAAATGTCTTTGTCTGCTGCAGGAGATCTTGCAGCTCTCAATTATGGTATTCAACTCTATAACAGCCGACACCGTCTCATCGCTTTACACCTCATGAGGCCATGAATGCATGAAGTCGTGGGGTGCTTTCATGGAGGTGGCCGGGTTCTGATTTATGACTCTTAATTTGATCATGTGATTAGTCACCACACCGTTGAGCAGGGACAATGATCTTCTACAAATGAATACCGTCAGGATTTAAAGTTTAACATTTAACAGGTATGCATGACATTATATAATTTGAATTTATTAAAAAATGTGTTAATATTGACCGCATATATACTGTTAGATGTACTAACTTAAAACCATGACCATATTAGTCCACATCTAAAATATAGAGATAGTTCATTTAGAGTGATTTCAATTCACAAAATTACGTTCCTTTTTTTTTTTTTTTTTTTTTTTTTTTTTTCATGTACAAAAACAAACGGACGAAAACTTCAGTTGTAGGACTTCATACAATCCAACTTCTAAAAATGTAATGTGTTTCTTAGCACATGTCTGTTTAATAGCATTTGCTTCTAACGTGCTTTTTTAGTAACATAATTAATAAGAAAATATGTATTTTTCACGTAGTTAAAATGAACATCACTTTTTAGAGGCGTCTTTACTTCCCGAAATTTTTATCCAACACAAAAGTGAAGAAAAAGAAAAAAAAAATGTAGTGACAATGAGGACTTCTTTACCAGGGTGCAGGAAGCTTCCTCTTTTTGTTTGGATAATCGATCTCTCTAATGAATGGAGAATTTCTTCCATTAATATCAGACGCTTTTGGTTTGCCCACCTCCTTATTTAATTAGTCAATATAAAAAAATTAATGCAAGCACTAACTTTTGCACTCACCAATTAATTCAACAGAAAGTATTTCAATTTTCCTGTTTTTATCTATTGGATCTTCTGCTGATCAAGAAAGACTTCATTTTAACTTCTTCTTTCAAATCACTTAACAGGAAAGGTTTCACGTTTTTGTTCAACTTATAATCGGTATAATTGTCATCCAGTTTTCTTGGCTTATATTCCAACAATTTATAGGGCCGAGTCATCTGACAATTTCCTTTTATTTTTGATTTACTTGCACGAAACTTGGGTTGTCCCTAAATTATTTTATGTGAAACATTATTTTAGAAAAAAATGGTTATTTTTCGTTGTTTGTTTGCAATCTAGAATTGCGAGGAAGAGAAAAATACGACCACGAGGAGATGCGAAGGATTGGAGGAAGATAGTGTGTATAGAAGGCTTTTGGGGGTTTGATTGAGATCCAGTGTAATTACCTGTTTATATTGCTTATAATTTAAGCATGCAATTGTATAGTTTACGTCTAAACAAACGAGAGACCTTAAAAGAAAACATGTAAACATTCAATAAAGCTTTTTAGATGGTGTTTTTTATTCTTAATTTTTGTTTAAAATGAGTGTAGTTTTGAGTTGTTTATTAATGTTTTTGTTATGAAAATATAAAACAATATTAGACAGTAAAAAAAATGTTATAAAACAAAGTCTTTGTTTTCTGTCTTTTATATATATCAACCACATTGTTTTGTGTTTTTGCTATCAAAGACATTAACAAACAATCAAAATCAGAAAGCACTCCTTAAATACATAAAAATATTTTCAGTTTTATATCAAATAAAGACACTTAAAAAAATAAAAAAATAAAAGCCATTAACAAACACAATAGTGCAGTAGTGCTTCCACCACTAGTTCCTTTTTTAAAATCAGAAACTGTACGACGTTTGTGTCGTCCGATTGAAATATTGGTCAATGGTACAATCATCCCACCCTTTAATCATAAGCACAAAAGATTTTTGTGCCATGTGTTTGTCCTTGTCTAATTTACCATAACACGTTGGCAATGAAGGTGCTTTTCCTAATGCGAGAAATCGTGCGTCTGAGCTCCCATCTTTTCTTCCAAATAAAAATTAATTTGTTTAATTATTTAATTATTTATCCCGTTATATAAGTCTTACAAATAGTTTCTCATAATCACCAATTTAAATTCTTTTAAATTTAGATAAATAAATATAAAAAATCTTGATTTAAGTTTAGCGGAAGAGACTGGAGGACTATATAAAGTTTTACCATAAATTATATATCAATATCCGAGATAAATGCAAATTTTGTTAGTTTTGGGGGGATGCATTTGTTTTTGGTTAGGAAAAGTATTTTGATGTGTTCAAAAACTGAAAATTGTTTTTATGAATACTTTGTATTTGAATTATTTGTTAATGTTTCTGTTTTTTTGAGAAGATAAGAGAAAACAAAAAAATTTAATAAACGTAGCCAAGTTTATAAACAAAATGGGAATAAAATCTTATTTATTTCATGGTTCAAATTAAATTTCACAAATTTAATAACCATCGTATATATTATCATGTCATTTAAATTTTTTAATGACAATAAATTTCCATGTATAATCATCCTTTTACCACATTATTGGGCATTTGGCACTATTAATTGAAGAATAATTATAAATACTTAGCTTCCGTCCCACTCTATGGGTTGATGTGACGGTGCCTATTAATTTTTAATTTTCTTTTTTCGTTTTTTAATAAAAGACTGATGGAGACTACGATATCCAAATAGTAGGATAAAAGTACGATGTACGTGTATTACAATTTTGGGTAAAATACACCGTCTACATTTAAATTGCAATGTCTTCCTAGACTTTAAAAAGTTGCAATTAACCCCCTCAAATTATATAGTCACCTTGTGTTAGGATTTTGCCATTAATTCCAATGAAAAATGAATAGAATGTTGATTATACCACTATTATTTATGTGAAAAATACAATTATGTACTTAGATTAAAAAGGAAATTTCCTTGTTCATGCACCACGGCCAAGCTAAGGAGACCCACGGGGCTAAGTGAAAGGATTTGGTGATTTGAGAGGAAAGGGTTTGGTAACTGGAGGGGGTGAATGCAACTTTTTTAAAGTTTGAGAGAAATATTACAATTGGGTATAATTTGAGGGGGTAAATGTAGTTTTACAATTTAAAAAGTTTAAACCGATTATATTCGGGCCTGGATTAAAGTCGGTAAGGCCCAATTTAAGCTGTAGCGCCCCTGCAAAATAGCAGAATTGCCCTCTCAACTTGGCCGTATTTTCAATGCGCGCCTTTTCCTCTCGGAATTCCGAAACCATGGGTTCTGCAAACCCGGTTCGGATCCTCGCCCGTATTCTCTGGCTTCTCTTCCTCGTGATTCCGGCTCGGGCCTCCGCTGCCCCCGTCACTGAACGCTCTTTGGGTAGTTTCTCTTCCACTACGCTTTGAATTTGGCTGTGCCTCTCGGATATTCCAAAATCTAGGGTTTAGAGTTTGTAAAGCATTCAGTAGTAGAAATTGGATATGGTTTTGTTTGGCTTCGGAGATAATTAGAAGAGATTAAGTAGAAATAGGACGTGAAAGTTTCTTACTTTCTGACTGGATGTAAAATACTTGATTGTAGTTTCTTTGTGAAAAATATGAAAGCAAAATACGACTTTTCTGTTTTCCTTATCCCATTTTTTTTTTTTTTTTTTTTTTTTTTTTTTTTTTTTTTAAACTGAGTGTTGGTTAGCAACACATATTTATCGCCTTTAGTGGGTAAAAATGTTCTTGATGTTTTTTCTTATTTACGTGCAAATGCTTGTTTTCTAATCTAGGGTAGCGAGAGATTAGCATGCAAAGAAAACTCATTTAGTTCTTGTTTCATTATTTCATGGCATTTCATTAAGTCTTCAATGTTGGATCATATATGATGCAAGGTATACCAGCTTGGATGTTATGTTCTCTGTTCATTGTACTGTGGCATTTGGATTTTATGCCTGCTGTTTGAATTCTCAGAAGGAATGAGGAATGGAATGGGAATTTCTTTATTAGGCTCAAGAAGGGAGATTGTTATAGAGTATTCTCCTTTCATTTTCTCTCTTTTTGTTTTGTTGTTGTTTTGGCAATTAACGTGAACCTTTGTGGGAGTGAGACTAATATTAGGAGCATCTGGAGGTGGAGATGGGTTTTGTGCATTTGAATATTTGGATAGATAGTGATACTCTGCTTTTATCTTTTTGGTTTCACAGTTGTTGCTCAATCTAATAGGCTGCAGCTATCAAGCGGTCTGCCAGTGAAAAATTCTCCAGGTTCGAAGCCCGGCACTTCAGTGGTCTGTGAAAGAGTTCATATCCGTGGATTGTCAAGGCTTAAAAATTTGAAAAAATTTGCCCACTCAGTGAAGGTGAATGTATCACAAAAAGATCCAAGCATTCGTATACCGAATCCTGAGATTTGTTTCCATAGGTGAGTCATCCTACCATGTGGTTTTCACACCAGACATGTCATATCTGAGTCTGATTTGACTTTATGGGACAAATAGTTTACTGTTTTATAATTCAATACTCTCAAATCTCGATGTTACAAATTCTCAGAACTTAGCTGTTGCTTTGGAGAAGTTGGCTTACATGCGGCAATTTTGTGTTTTTTCAAGATAAAGCGTTCTGCTATACAGTCTATATCTGTTATTGAAAATTGTGGGAAGTATGTGTGCGGAAGTGTGTTCTTGGCTGAAATAAAATAACAGTCTCAAATATCAGCGTTTTTGCATTTGGTTAGATAAACTTAATATTATTGATTGATATCTTGAATTAAGGAGCACATGCAGAACAAAGTTATTTTTATGAGGTGCCCATTCATCTTAATTATTGACTAAGGAATAAGTAAAGGTTTTCTTCTATGCATTCTTAAATGGTTGGAAATAAGAGTAGACGTGGCCAATAATGATTGAAGCATATGGTACCAATCTAAAAGTATTTGTTTATTAAATAAGAGTAGTATGTTTCCTTTGCAGGAATATGTCTCTAAGGATAGGGATGTGCCCTCAAGGTCAGTGGGAGAAAGTTGCCAAGGGTTCTTGGGTTCGGTCCATGTCACCTTTTGACAACAGGATCTTAGACATAAGGACTGCTGGTTCATCCTTAGAAAACTTTATGGTGTCCATTGAAGAAGGTACTTTTTTTAGTTTATATTTTGAAGGATTTCCCTCCTACCATAATTTTTACGCTAGTAACCTGTTCAATGACCGTTATTTTGTTTTGCAGAATTTTTCTTATATCGCATAATATGTTTAGTCCTGGGCATAGTTTTGATGAGCCTCGCGTCCTCTCTAAGCAAGTCATTAGTGTTTTATTATGGAAGTGCAATCTCAATTGGAGTCATCCTTGTAATATTGATGATCCTTTTTCAGGTAATATAATTTTTATTTCCTTTACTATTAATAATTGGATTCCATTTACAATTTTTAAGCTGTAAATATAATCTGGATTTTCTGTTAAAATTTATTGGACTTACGAATAAGTATTTAATTCATGTTAATTAATCAGTTATACCTAACTTTTGCATATTTTTGGGTAAGTGGCTTGCAAAAAACAATTGAAATTTCTTTCTTTGAGGGCCACATCTAAAAACTCATTTAGATAACTACTGTTTGAAAAGTGTTTTTTGAGAATTTTGCCAAACTCCCCCTAAGATTTTTTTTTTCATCATTTTTTTTTCCTATTATTTTATTTGTATTTTTGCTATCAGCACGAAATTTGGAGTTACGTGTATCAGGTTTATCAGTATCTCACTTCTCGATTTTGTTTTTAGTGGTGTCTATTTGATATTCATCGGTGGCATCTTTGTTTTGGTTCAAATTGGTAACCTCAGTATTAGTGGGAGCAAAAGTATGATAGTTGACTTCTATTGGACATCTTTTGTGGCATTCCTTCTTTTTGTTAAAATTGGCTCTTCCAGCTTTGTTACTGTCTTTTGCTATTACGATTAGGATTCCTAACTGGCCAAAAGAATTGTCTGGGTTCAAGTTTCAGTTGGAAGTTTGGAACATGTATATGCTTTGCATTCAGTTTTGAGTTTTTCTTAATGCATATTTCTAATTCTATCATTTTATTATTAGCTCTTGATTTATCGGACTTGTTATTATCATTTATGTCAGCTTCTTTATGGGATTGAGGCTTTGAATGATTTCTTTGTCTCGACCATCTGAAGAAATTATTTTTGTTGCTTTGGCATCATTTTCTGATATTGTAATATGGCAATATTCTTGTTGGTTATTGACAGGGGATGAAGCTTCTGCCGACTGGTCGAAAGAACTCGCTCGCAATTTTTATATACTCATCTGCTGTGGGTATCAAACTTAAGTCGACTCTCTTTTGACCCCCTCATTTAGATGAAAGACATTATTCAAATACAATCTTTTTTGTCAGGTTGGTTTGGGATCTTTTTTCCTCCGTTACTTACCTGGATTGTGCCGTGCCGTACTTACGGAGATAGGAATCAGTGAAGACATGTACAATCCTGTATGTATGTAAATCTGCTGTGAAGAGAGAATAACTTCATGGTCTTTCATCTAGATCCTTCTTTCTGCATGTTATTCTTTTGTTTGCTGGGAAGACGTTGTTTTAACTGTACATGTGAATGAGTAATTAGTGAACAAAAATCATTGGGGCTTGTTTGACAAACCATTCCCAACTCTCCATCTTTTTCTTTTCACTTCTCCCAAAAAAATCAAATAAAAAACATTCTAACTTTTTTATACTTTTTATATCACATTAATAATATTTTATTACTATTCAAATAAAAAAACCTCTACAAAACAAAACTTTTTCACTTTTCTATAAAACATTCTCAAATTTTATATCACATCAATCACTTCTTACCATACAACACACAAATATTCTAAAATACAATTACTTACCAAACAAGTCCATTGGCTTTGCATTTCTGGTATATAGGAGTTACTTATTTGTCGACATCTTTGATTTCTTTTGTTTTTGTTTTTGTTTTTTGTTGTTTTTGTTTTATTTACACGAGTATTTATCTGTTTTACTTGGATACATAAATTGTTGGTTGAGCTTTATTGTGTTGGCTTTGGCTACGGTGGTAGAGAAGTGGGTGTGAATGAGTTAAATCTTATCAATCCAAATGAAATGAGTAATGGTTTAGCTTTCTTCACAAGTTAAAATACAAACACAAGTCATGTGCATTATCCAGTTTCAGTTGAGAGACTGGCAAAACCTCTGTTAGTACTTATTTTTGCTGTAACATTATTAAGTGGTTTAGGGCAATTCTACGTTTGGAATATGCTAATAAACAACTATCTGTCTACCTTTTTCCCCCAAAGAAAAGGGGGTAAAATTATATATATCCCTGTTCAAAATGGGATGCCTCCTTGAAGTAGTTACATAGAAATTTCCCTAATACCTACAAGATTTTGTGGTGGAAGTTTTAACATAATAAAAAGTAAAGGTCTCTTCTTTTTTGGGTCTCATCCTCTTTTCTTAGTTTTCAATGGCTCTCTTCAATTTATTGATCTCTACTTGTTAAAAAGAAAAGAGTCCCATTTGGGAGTGTATGTAATATTGGGTGTGGAAATTAAAATTTGAATACTTGATTCACATGAAACCATAAAAGTACACCAATATTCTTTGTGTTGATCATTTGGTGTCATTGTTGTTTTTGTCATTTTATTTAGATTTCTGTTTTGTGTATTAGAATTTCCAATCTGTTGCACTTGGCCTTTATGCTAAAGCAGGCATTTGCTGTTATAGTGACAGCTTAATCTAAATTAGAAAATAAAGCCCTGCTCTTTAGATTCATGTAGTTGTGATAAATATGCAAGGACTGCGGGCAGTCACTGATGATAATGCTTGGCAAATTAAGAAGTTGAGATGTTTCTCAAAACTTTGAATTGCAGTTGGCAATATTTCTGCTGGCTTTTGTTGCTCTTACTGGGGCATGGATGGGCTTCTGGGTAGTCCGCAAGCTTGTCCTGACAGAAGAGGGATCAGTTGATATAAGCACATCTCACTTTGTTGCATGGTCCATCCGTCTCTTGGCTGCTGTTATGATTCTTCAGGTTTCATTTCTTTGATCTCAGAAATATCAAATTCTTCATCTCCACCAATATTTTTTCTTTTTATTTTTTTGGAAAACCATGATCCAATTTACTACACATGAGTTGTCTCATTTTCTGAAGGCCCGGAACAATTTTGACTAGTGTGTTGCTTCCAGGGTTCTGCAGATCCTCTTCTTGCAGCAGAAGCTTTAATATCTGGAATAGTGGTCTCGTCTTTATTGAGCAGAATCTGTAGATTGAGATTCCTTCGTCACCTGTACAAGTATGATTTTACAATTCCGGAGCTTAACGATTACCTCCCATCATCAGGGTTTCAGGATCTGCTTCCATTTCATCCATTAAGGTCTTCAACACCAACGTGTTTAATAGGTGTCTCCAAATTTTGATAATGCAGAAAATGCAATTACAAACAATTTGCTGATTTGGGGGGTGGGGATAAACATTCTCAGTTTCTACTTTCTAGTAATCTGAAGATGATTTGTTAACTTGGCCTGGAAAAAAAATGTGACATATTTGCATATTTTTTCGAACCTTCTGAGCTCTAATAAATAACAACTTGTCTTAAACTATCTGCATTCTGCAATTTCATCATGCATATTTCTTTTCATTTGTGCTTGTGCCCTTTGGTTTGTAATGCATTACATTTGTGGAATTCTTCTACAGGAATATGGTAAAATCTCCAAAAAAGAAACGCAAAAGATCTCGGATGCCTGATTCTTCTCCTTTTGGAGATTCACATGATGAAAATATATACAAGACTCGGAGTGATGATAACTCCAAGTTCTTTACGCCTGGAACCAAAAATTTCACCTTGGCTCCATGCAATTCTGCTGATCGAGGTTTGATTGATCTCTTGTATTCTTAATTTGACTAATCTGATTAATGAAAAAGAAATATTATACGTCTTTACACATTCTATCCTTCAGGTTTTACCAGGACAGCACCTTGTCTGCTGTCAGATTCAGGGTTATACCCTTCTACGTTCCATGCTACACCTGAAAGGAAAATATTTTCGAAGGCCGAGTGGGAAACGTTCACGAGAGGCTCCACAGAGAAAGCCTTGGAAGAACTTGTTTCTTCACCTGATTTCAGCAATTGGGTTATTGATAATGCAGAAAGAATCACTGTAAAACCCAGCAAAGGTAGAGCCTATCGGCGTCGGAAGTGGCTCTTCTGGTCTTAAGCAGCTGTCATGTTCCTTGCTAAGGCAGTGCAGCGCATTTGAGATGCTACAAAGTTCAGAGTATGGAATGAACAAAATCCAAAGATTCGTCACAATCTTGTAACATTGTCTGGTGTATAGTTATGCAGAGTAAGCCATAATTTTTTGGCTACCTTTTTGGATTAGGATCAATTGACCATCATGATATTTTTCCTCTCTTTTCTCTCCAGCCAGATAGGGTAACTTGAACAGGAGGGGATTGATTAGTATGCTATTTGGACACTAATATCCTTAATGTGTCCCACTGCTTATAGAGTGGCTATGGATAACACGGACTCACGGAGTAATCTTGGTGGCCTCTGCTTCACCAATCTTAGCTTTTTCGCAGAAGGTGGTGTTGTACTTGTACTTAGGATAAACATAATTTTGAAGATTGTTTAAGAAATTAGTTTCAAGGCTCTCTCTCTCTCTCTCTAAGGGGACAGGGAATTGTGTAAGACATCGATGTGCATAATGATCTTGTCTCCGTAACAGGAAGACGGGACAAATAAGGCTACAGTTTGTTTGTCTTTTTCTCTTCTTTTCCTACTTCAAAAGCCCCATATTTTTCTCCAAACAAACACAGCTAACCTCCCAAGACAAGACCCATTAGTGAACTACTTTAGGCTTGACTAACAGTTGCGCTAAATTTTGCCTAAACTCAATTTTCTATGACTAGCAGATATCATCCAAGGTCTATTCATCAAAATCTATAAAGGACGTCTTTTTTTTTCAATTACATGCTCAATAGACAGATATCAATTTAAAAGATTGAATTCAATAAATTTTTTTTTTTCAATCCAATTTGAAGAAAATTTTTGCCAATCTAAAATAATTTGTAATTTTTTTTTCTTCAGGTAAATTACACTTCACCCCAAAATATCACCTATTCACATGTACAAGAAATTTTAAATCGCGGCAACTCGTCCCCTAATTCGAAGTTTCGTTTTCACCATGATGTGGAAAAAATTACTTTTACCAACGCTTTATAAAAAAAAAGGGTTAGGTTTTGTTTTTGTCGTGGGGAGTGTCAATATCAATATGACTTATTTTGGATTTTTGTTAGAGCTTTTTTTGAAAATCATATCATGTGTAATTATACCTATATTTTCCGCCCGAGTTAACGATTGATTTGGACGGAGTGGGTGAACTAATACCGAAACTTTGAATTAGAGCCAGTTGCAACGATTTAAAGTTTCGTGGTATATCTGGAAAGGGTAAAAGTTTGAAGGGATAAAGTGTAGTTTACGTTATTTCTTTAATGAAAGATTTTTTTTTTTTTCTTTTTTTTTTTAAAAAAAATTATAATAAACTAATATTAGGCTATAAAAAAAAAAAAAAAAAAAAAAAAATTAACCTAGGACTATAATTTATGGAAGGGGCTAATTAATTTTAAGAAAGTTCAAATGAAGAGTCGAAGCCTTGGTATTTGTCAGATTATTTAGAACTGAAAATATAAAAAATCACACTTTCATCTTATTAAGTTGATATAACAGTACTGATCAGCTTTAATTTTTTTTTAAACAATGACTGATGTAAAGCCTTGGTATTTGTCAGATTATTTAGAATCGAAAATATATAAAATCACACTTTCATCTTAATAAGTTGATGTGACAGTACTGATCAGCTTTAATTTTTTTTTAAACAATGACTGATGTAAAGCCTTGGTATTTGTCAGATTATTTAGAATCGAAAATATATAAAATCACACTTTCATCTTACTAAGTTGATGTGACAGTACTGATCAGCTTTAATTTTTTTTATAAACAATGACTGATCAAAAGCCTTGGTATTTGTCCGGCTATTTATAATGATAAATTTTTAAAATCATATCCTTATCTGACAGTGTTCATCAACTTTTAATTTATTTTTAACAATAATTAATCTAAAAAATAGACAGTCACAAAAATACAGTAAAATAGGAATATAAATTTTAACATTACTCATCTACAATACTTGCAATGGCAAATTTGAATATCTTCGATGTTAGAGAATATATTCTCTATATATTAGGGGATGTTAGAGAATATATTTCCAGAATATTAGAGAAGATATTTCCTATATTGAAAGAAAATATATTATATTGATATTGTACGTTACTTTCCTTTTATAAAGTTGATTGTAATTATATTTGATGATAATCAGATCAATCAGATTTGATTATCATTCTTATCTATTTCAATTCTTCTATAAATATGAGTATTATATATTATAAAATAATCAAGCAATAAGAGCAAAAATGTAACCTTTTGAGCTTTATCCGACAAAAGTCATAGACCAAACCACATAAAATTATTTGGTCTCTATTTTATTATTTTCGCTTTTGTTTTTATTTTTTTATGTGTTTAACTTTTCTTTCAATTGAAAAATAAATAAAAAAAAATAAAAAACCCTAGGCGTGGTTATATATTTGTCAGGCTCCTTTCAAGTTTAGATTAAATAAAGTTGAGAATAATAAATGTTAGGGTGCATCATGATATCATCTTGGTCAGTGGGGTCATCGATCATCATCATGTCTCAGGCCCTCCTTGCATTTTTGAATGAGGTAAGGGTGATTGGACGAATTATTTTCTTTATTATATTACAAATTGCCCAGAAGAACAAAACAAAGGGTCGTGATTCGCTTGTTTCAAATTTGACACCGTTTGCTTTTGGCATAGAAGACTGACAGACAAATTGTCGTTACCGCTTCATTCAATTAGAAAAATAATAGAAAAAAAAAAGTTAACTTATTATTTAAAAGGATGAGAAAATTATATTTTAGTTTCCAAACTACCATCGTTTTGGAAGTAGCCTTCAAATTATTAAAAAATTTTAAAAAATTGATTTTGTCAAAATATGCCTATAATGCTACTGTCACGTATCATTTTTTAATTAATAAATAATAAAATTAATTTTTTAATATATAATTATTATATATATATATTAAAAAAACTAAAAAAAAAAATAAAAAAAATGTGCGTGGCTATATATAATTGAAAAATGACACGTGTCAGGAATATAATAGACATATTTCGATAAAAGTGGTATTTTGATAATAAAAAAAGGGAAATGTTATTTTCACTACACCAACACCACATGTGCACAATATCCCTCACATGAGGGTGAAGCTCACACACTGGGCCACATCCTCATGTGAGGGGGAGTGTTGTGCTGCTGTAGTGCAGCAATCAAGGCCGTAAAAGAAAAAACATTAATAAAAAAACATTGGTTTATCACATGTTTAAATGACATATGTCATTTTTATATGTTGATTGTATAAAATTTCCTACAAACCAGTTTGTAGAAAATTTATGTTAAAAAAAAAACTCTCTAAACAGTTGATTTTAGAATGACTTTTTGAATTTTGAAGTGTGTTAAAGTGATCTATCAAACTATCAACGTGTGTAAAAAATGTCAATTTTTTTTACAAATAATAATACCCTTATTTTAAAAAAAAAAAACTAAAATAAAAAATGAATAAAAAACTATTTTTTAAAAATTCAGAAAGCTATTATAAAAATTAAGGTGACCTAAGTAGAGAAGGGATTAAAAAAAAAAATTCTTAATTTTTAATTTTTTACAAATAGGGCTCTCTCGTTTGTTTGAGTTTTTCAAAATAAGTGGATGTACTGTGTAAAAAACATTAATCTCAAGTTAGAATACTTTTTTAAGCTAAAAATAAAAAATAAAAAATATTAACAAATAAATGCCTTTTCATGATGCCTAATTTTTTATTTATTTTTGTCATGATAATTATTAGCTGTTTTATCTGTATTCTCATTCCTTTCTTCAGGCTTTGATGTCTAAAGTTGAAAAAGTTGAACAAGCTGCTTCGACTTTCTTCCTTATTGCTTAACGCGTGGGGTTGCCGACAACTTTATTCTTTTTTATTGGTAAACCAGAACGGCACCGTGCCTGTGGCCGTGTGCCTCGCCGTAATTCATTGAAGAGCTAGCTAGTCGGTTTGGCCACTGAAAGAAGCTTCGTTCAGGTTCCAGACTCGGCCTTCGCCGCCTTTATTTTTCTATAAAGAGCATCCCCAAAGGCTCACACTTTTTCCTCTCATTCTGAAAATCTTTGGTTAAGCGCAGGAGAATTCTTGTGAAGAGAGAAATCATGAGTTACTACAACCAGCAGCAGGCTCCCGTCGGTGTTCCTCCTCCTCAAGGTACGCACTGTACTAGCGATGGGTTTCTGTTATTGATCATCTGCTATATATATATAAGGTTTCTGTTATTGATCATCTGTATATATAAATATATATATATACTTATAGGGTATCCAAAGGATGCTTATCCTCCACCAGGGTACCCTGTCCAAGGTTACCCTCAGCAGCCGGGGTACCCGCCGCAGCAGGGCTATGCTCCACAGTACTACAGCCAGCAGCCTCCTAGGCAAGAACAAGGTTTCCTTGAAGGATGGTATGTGCCTCTCTCTCTCTCTCTCTCTCTCTCTCTCTCTGTCTCTCAGCACTGGAAATCAGTTTTACAGTCTTTTTCAAGTGATTGGCAAATTTCATGCCAAAGATTGCTTGCCAATATTTAATTGTTTGAGTTGGTTCTGAAGAGGGTTGCATTGTTTTATAATTTTATTATATATATATATATATATTTGGAATCGTCTAGGTATATAAGACTGTGAAACTTGAAGATTTCTGGCCCCTTTTTGGTCTTTGTCATAGTTCAGCATATATATTGGCTATTTTTTCTTTTGTTTTGGTAATGGATTTGAATCCAATGCAAAATATATATATATATATATATGAACGGGTCATGTCGTGATAGGAATAAATAAAAAATAAAAAAGGGTGGCTTTTGGGTGATTGTTGGGTGGCGGAACCACTCAACTCCAAACCGGCGAACCAACATATAGTGGTTTGGCCATTCTCAAATTGATCTTGAAAGGTGGACGAACCACTGTCATGACCAAGAGTACTGTTCGACCATCTCAAACTAACCGTTTAGGGCACTCAAAAGTCTTTTCTTTAATTATCTTGTTGCATAGCATTGTTGTCATGAACTATGAACTGCCCACGAAAAATGTATTTTATCCTTTGTGGATCGGATCCAAATCGGTTGGTAACACCGTAACATACCAAAGTACCTAGTTATAGGATATTTTACCTAGATTAATATTGTATGTTCCGGAAGGGAATATTTGAAGCCTAGAAGAGCAATATCGTTAATTACCATGTTATATATAATAGCAGATTTTATTTCTTTTATTTTTTTCAAGGTGTGTGTAAGATATAGCAGAGTACGTATTCACTTGGTGAAGATCGATGGCCTCTTTTGTATTTGAGTTCCTTATTTGTGTATGTTGTACCCTAAAATAGGAGCAAATGTTTGTCGCCGATAACATGGCTCCGTTTTAATTAAGACGAACTGTTTAGGAGAAAGTAATTAATTAATGATGTATATTGCAATGCTAACGTGATGGTTTCAATCAATTAATTCAGTTATCGTTAAAGATGATTGAGACTGATACGTCAGCGCTATGAAATAGTTGTAAGATAATACTTGAGGAGGCTGGGTTGTATTTTTATTATAGATGGATGAAGCTAATTAATATGGTAATTTGAGAAAATATATTGACAAAGTTTTGTGCTATTTGCAGTTTAGCGGCACTCTGTTGTTGTTGCCTTTTGGATGCTTGCTTCTGACGATCGAGAACCTTCAGCGATTCAGCCGCACCTCGTCATTCGTTTGTGATTGCATTAGGCATTAGGCATTATTAGGTAGGGGCATTATATATGTTAGCGTTTCTTTCATGTTAAGACTTAATTAAGAGTAGATTTCATGCTTATTCTTCCTTCTAATGTCTAAGTTGATATCGATCGATCGATCTATTTGATTGGGATATATATATATGTACAACACTACTTAAACATGTAATCATTTTTCTTGTTTATGTTATGGGAAAACATTGGGATTGTCCGGTAAACTTGTGCCAAATTTTGTTTATTTTTCCAACACTTGAAACTCGATCTTCTAAAAACAGGTTAATCTAACTGATTTAAAGACCCCTAGAAAAAATTAGACCACAAAAGCACCGTGACCATTATCAAAATGTTGATAATAGTGCCATATATGTTGATAATCCTTTTCCTTTTCTTTAACCATAATTGAGATGTCGTCTAGGTTTGTCATAATGATAAAAGCTAATCACTGAAAATATTCATCATAATCTATCATTGATCACTGTCGTGGCACACTGGCATTTTGTATTGCCTTAAAAGAGACTGCGAGAGACATTAATTTACAACTTTTCTTACAATTTTTTTTTTTAAAAAAATTATTATATTATGACAGTTCATAATTAATTAATGAAATGACAAATTTTTTTTAAAGACTATTATGACAGTTTGTAATTGATATGATTAAGCAAAAATATTCACTTTTTAATTAAATTAATTATCGACGGACTTGTCAATCATATACTCTGAAAATTGTAGTAAAAGTACAGTACTCTAAACATTTTCCCTTCCTTAGGAAAAAAAAAAAAGAATAAAAGAAAATTGAGGTTCCTCTTCTGCGTGCGAGCCGAACGGTTGGATGATATTTTGAAGACCATAAAGAAGGTGTTTGGTTAATCTTGCTGCTCTGCCATCTTATTCATTCATAGGCAATTTATACAAGTGTTTGACATTTACAAAAGGGAAACATTTGGGTTGATTTGAGTTGCCTTTGGTTTTGCTTGAGTTTCCTTGTTTGTTGAGAATGCTGCCTTGTTGAGTCAAAGTGTTTGTCCGTTAGTGCTCGAGTTTTTTTCACTTTTCATGTGGGAAGTGTTTGGCTTGTTGGGTGTGTGATTGTTCATTAGTTATGCAGATTTAGGAAAGATTTGGTTTGGTTGTGAAGAGGCCAAAACAGAGCAATTTTACTTGGAAAAAGAAAAAACAGAGTAATTTCTTTTTTTTCCTCATTCCTAGGCTGGCCTCGAAGAAGAGACGACGTACGTCAATTGCATCCAACGTTTTCTTAGCCTTTCACGACGTCGTTTGGCTTTAAAAAAAAAAAAAAAAATTAAAGTTAAATCTGGTCTTTTTTTTTCTTTTTTTTTTTTTAAAAAAAAAAAAAAAACAGAACAGATCCTTGTGAAGGAATAACATTTCTTATGTTAGATGAACAAAGAAACCTAATAATTGAACAAAAAGACCTAATAATGCAGAACAGATGCATTTCTTATCACAATAATTGAACAAAAAAAGGTAAATTATTTGACATGGAAAGCTAAGGAAAACAAGAAGTATGGATGCCATGCGATTAAAAAAGGAATATGGATGAGATACCTATATTCCACAGGAACCTTGTAACATAATATATATTGATGCTGATCTAAACATTTCTCTTTCAATATTTTATTCATTGTTCTAGTTTTATTACGTGGTTGCAACACGGGGAACCAATCTTTTTTGTTCTTTTTTAACTTTGCTTCGTCGGCTTTTAGCTTCCCAAGTGGTCCTATTGGAAAATTATATTCATCTCCACCTGTCTTGAACAAGACCACTGTGCTATTTACCTCTGCATACTTACCTAGCATAGTTACCTTGCAATATGATTTGAGATTACTCACCTAAGAACATGAATACTAGTACTGTTGATGCAGTTTTCAGCTTCGGGGGCACTTGGTACAGGAGAATATTGAAAATCTAAGCTTGTTAGGATGGTCCGACAGAAGATAGTTTCGATGCTTAAGTCAGTTCATTTTTATTAATAAGCCATCCTTGGACTGTCCCGGTGGGTCAAAGGGCTTAATCGGCTAAATTCCTTACTAATACCGTTAAACGTAACAAAATAAAATATTTCACGTAAGGTAAAGTAGTTGCCTTGAGGATTAAGGGCGTCTTAGTCCGCGCATGCCATATAATATATTGGTTATTCTCGACTAAAAAATATACATTGTATTCATCGTCAGCAAGGGAAATAGAATAGAACCGTAAAAGTGATGGCATGCTGCATGTCATTATCTACCGTTCGTCATTCACAGAGGCCCACTTGGGGTGATATACAGAAACAAGCGTCCAAGAGATTAGCCTGCTTTTGTTTTTTTTCTTTACCCTGCTCTTTCTACGGAGTCTCTCTTAACTCCAGCGGTTTGCCGCGTTTCCTCTCTTGCCGTCTCTATATATTTAGTACCATACTTCTTTTAAGAGGCTGTGTAGATAACATGGCTGTTGCTACTTCGAAATCAAGGCCGTTGACTTGGCTGCAAGACCAGGGGGGAGCAGCATGGCTGCCTTCTTGTCACTGCAGGCCAGGTTTCTTCAATTCTGGTTTGAGCATGAGAATTAATCAGAGGCTTCGGCCTTGGGCTTCTCCGCGGCTGAAAATGGTGGGAAAAAGAAACCTGACAAGTAATTCGGTGGCGAAAGGGTTGGAGGGTGAAGTGAAATCACACGGCGCCGATGAAGATCAATATTATATCTCGGAGGAGGACAAGAGGTTTGTGGAGGCCCTTCAAGAAGCGCAGCCATATGTTTATCTTCACAGAGGCAGTACCTTTGTTGTGGTCATAGCAGGGGAACTCCTTGCAACTCCTTCCTTGGATACCCTTGTCAAGGTTCTCTCTCTCTCTCTCTCTCTCTCTCTCTCTCTCTCTCTCTCTGAAGTTCTCTACAGAGCTGTTAGATCTTTTTTCTTTTTTTGTACAAATAAGTCAAAGTCCGGCAAATCCTGAACGGGGCTGGGAAGCCCCAAAACCTGACCGATCGACCATTTCTAAGCTTGTTCTGCTCAATTATTAACACCTTTTATGCAGGCGGTGGGGGAACCATCTAAACTTGTGGCATAACAGTACCCAAAAGAAGAATGTTTGAGGGAGTCCCTGATAAACGAAAAAAGAAAAACAGTGAAGAAATATCTCACGTTGAACAACGATGAGATCACTCCAAAGTTGTTAAACCAGGGTCTCTCACTAAGTCAATTTTCATTCATTAGAGTTTTCGTCATAATCCTACTGTATGGAAGACGTACAGTATTTACAACAAGTGTAACGGTGGGAACACAACATCCGGGGTCCTTTTGGTTGAACTTTGATGTTTTTCAGGGAAAGTACACGTAACTTTTACAAATTACCGCCTCGCTGTAAATATTTCTTAAATTATCAATTTTCTTAATATCTTTTTTAAACTACTAAAAAAACGTCCGATAAAAAATACTCTACATAAAATTATTAAAATTAAAAAATAAAACAAAAAATATGAAGTAAAAAAAAGTTATAAAAAAAAAACTGGTTTTTTTTTTTTTTTTTTTTTTTTTTTGTAAATTTTGTTTTTATAATTTCCAGCTATTTTTCGTTTTTTTTTTAAAAAAGTTTTCATTTTTTTTTTAATTTCAATCGTTTTTTCTTTAATTTTGTTTTTTAAAAAAATTATTTTTTTAGTTTTAACTTATTTTTTCTAATTTATAAAGATATTTTTGTCTTATTCAAAAAATTAAGGGTTCATTTTTGTATTTTTGTTGGTTTTAGAGAGATATTGACATTTTTTAATGAGAAATGCTAGAACATCTCCTGGTGTTCTCCTAGTGTTATCTTGCAATGACATATATGTAATTAAAAAATTATATGTATGTCTTTCCAGGAGAACACAAGGAGATACTCTATCATTCATCTTTTTTAATAGTTTGAAGAGAACATTGATACAATTAATAATTTAAAGAGACATTAACAATTAAGTGATAATTTGAACAAAACATATGTCATTTTCTCGTGTTTTTAATTAGGTGGGTTACGATATTTTAAAGGGGTACGTGTCATGATCGATGCTGTGGTGCGCTGATTCGGAAGACATTGCGAAGGTGCTCCTTTCCTTTTTCTTTGGTCTTTCTCTCCTTACGACCATTTCCACACATACTCCATTGAAATGATTTATTAATGCCAATATTCACCCCCGATTATTACAACCATTTTATAAAAAATGACGTAGCCTTGCGTGAAGTGTTTTAAATAATCCTTTAAATAAATAATTTTTTTTTTTTTTTTTTTTTTATATAAATATAATAAATAGAGTAACATATATTAATGGTGGTTGGAAAATCTTTTCAGGGTTACTTAAAAGGCCATTTAAACAAATATTTTAGTTAAAGTGACCTTTGGCATACATGTTGAGTCAGATAACACATTGGTGGTTAGAAAATCATTTCAGGGCTTCCAATGATGTTGATGTGGTCATAATTATTATCCTGCAAGTTTCAGTTGGTAAGGGTCATAGAGTTATAATTTAAAATTATTGCCCATATGACCAAACATCTTCACATTTTCAGTTGTTGAAATGGACCAATTTCAAGCTCACCTCACCACCACAAATACTTTTTGAGTTTTGACCCATAACTTAAACTAATTACTCAAAATATAAAATACTTTTTAAAATACAAAAAAAAAAAAAAAAAAATTAAAAATACACATATTTTTAAGTGTTCATCCTTAATGGAAGAGCATCTCCAATAATAATAGTCAAAATAGCCATTGAAAAAGTACAACTCTTTACTTTAGCTACTGTTTTTTTTTATACACTCTTTAATAGATTATATATTATACTATTTATTTTCTTTAAATATTATTTTGTGCAGAAGAGAGTGCGAAAGAAAGAGGGAAAGAAAAAAATAATAAAAAACTGTTTATAGTGTGAATAATGAATAGGTTTTTCCTATTTAGAGTATTTCCAACAAGCTAGTCAAATACCTAAAAGTAGTCAAATTTGACAATTATGAGTGATTTTTTTTGACTAACAAAATAGACAGAATAGATTTGTTCTTTCTAGTGTGAACATTACAAAGAGTTTTTTATTTTTTATTTTTATTTTCTCTTCCACTTTCCTTCTTTCTCTTTTTCTCTCCTTATTTCTTTAGCACTTTTTTCTACACAAAGTATTATTTAAATGCAAGTAGAGAATAGAATAGAGATTCTGTTTGAGAGAATATTAAAAAAAAGTAATAGCTAAAATAAGAAATTTTATTTTTTTACTAGTTACTTTAACTATTATTATTAAAAATACTTTTATTATTTATACTAAAAAGTAAAAATTATATTCTGCTTATTTTGGTGAGGACGAAAAATCACTCATAAATTCATAATAGCTACTTGCCTATTTTGTTGTTGAAAATGCTCTTAAAAGGAAAAATATTAGATGAAACAACAAAACGCTTGACAGCAAGTAAAGTAAGTGCAGGACTCCATAGATTAAAACAAAAAACAAAAAACAAAAAACAAAAAACAAAAAAACGACATTTATATCACGTCACCATGAGACATTAATAAAAGTCCAAAAGTCAGTCCCTTTCTCTTTTCTGAGGTGGGCCTCTTGTGTTGAACGCTGGCCCTGAAATGGAGGGGGTTCAAGACAAAGAAGCGTTCATGGTTAGACAATACTGAACCTAAGTGTGGTCGTGGCGGCTAGGCAAAAATATCTCTCTTTTCTGTGGGCCCCGCCGCCACCGCCACCACCATTCAGCCATGGCAGCTTCGACTTTGAGCTCCTCCAACGGTACTTTCCAAAACCTCGCAAGGGTTTTTCCCAGTCAAAAAAGCAGTATTTGCTGGCATCGCCAGCGTCTCCAATTGAGGACAGAGAGGACTGGACTTTTAAGGCCGTTGTCGTCGGTGGTGGAGGGCGAGAAGGGAGTTCGGGCGAGATGCAACGTGCTTAGCCAGCCGGAAGGTGAGAGTCAGGGTGTGGATGAGAGCTATAATTCGGCGGAGGACGAGGAGTTCGTGCGGTGGTTTCGTGAGGCGTGGCCTTACCTGTGGGCTCACAGGGGGAGCACCTTCGTTGTGATTATTTCTGGTGAAAACGTCGCTAGCCCTTTCTTGGATCCCATTCTCAAGGCACGGCCTCTTGTTTTCTCAATCCTTTGTTATCTGTTTGGTTTGTGAGAAAATGCAATAAACGAAAACGTAAAGGAATTGACATTTCTTGGTTTTTGTTTTTGAGAATTGCAATTACAAAAACAATTCTTCACTTGGGTTTTATGGGATGCACCAGCCTCTGTTAGGTTGTAGAACTAAAGAGAGAGCAAGAGTGTGTGTGTGAGCGAGGTGCGGAACAGAGAATTCTCCATGTTCTTGCAGGCGAACCCGTTGAGTTGTGCGCTACGAAACACGTGGACGCCCTCCCATCCCTTAAATTCTTATATAGGATTTGATTCTGTGTCGTAGGTAAAATGCTTGAAGATTTTACTAGCTAAAGTATGATTCTTTTGTTTTTGTAACGGGTGTATGTCTTTGTGTGCGCCTAATATGTAACCCTTTGGAGCTATGTTCACTAACAAGGTGGGCTGCTTTTTGGTTCACATTTTTATGGCGTAAGTATATCTGTATGCAGGATATTGCTTTTCTGCATCATCTGGGGATAAGATTTGTGATTGTTCCGGGCACCCATGTCCACATTGACAAACTTTTGGAGGAGAGAGGTCAGTGAGGACCTTGTTGCTTTTGAACCCTGGTGTATCTTATTGTACATGTGCAATTTTGAGCTTCAGAGTCTAAATTGTTAATGGAATATGGCTGTCTTTCAGATTCATTCTCCATGATGCTAATTTTTTAAAATAATGTATTCTTTACCTACTTCTGATTTCTAATTTTTTTTTTCCAAGTAACATGAAATGCTTTGATAGCAATTGACAGCCGTGTACTTCTTGCAGGAAGCAAGGCTAAGTTTGTTGGTGAATACAGGATAACTGACAAGGTAGCCCTGGCAGCAGCAACGGAAGCAGCAGGAGGGATCCGTATGATGCTAGAGGCAAAACTTTCTCCTGGCCCCTCAATTTGCAACATTCGTCGACACGGTGAGAGTAGTCGTTGGCATGAAGTCGGTGTTAGTGTTGCAAGTGGTAACTTTCTTGCAGCCAAGGTAAGAATGTTTAGTCTTTATTCAATGTCTTCAGAAAACCGTCTCTGATTCCCTTTTCTGTTAAAGAATTGGTGGCCTTCTGAGGTTTTTTATTTAGGTTTTGAGTTTTCTGTCATTTCTTCTGTATTCTTGCTGGTCTGAGGCTTGTTGATTTCATTTGCAGAGAAGAGGAGTTGTCAAAGGCATCGATTATGGAGCAACGGGTGAAGTTAAGAAAGTTGATGTTTCGCGCATGCGAGAGAGGCTTGATGCTGGTTGTATAGTTATATTAAGCAACTTGGGCTATTCTAGCTCTGGAGAAGTTTTAAATTGCAAGTATGTTATATAGAGTTTGGTATTCCTTTTTTTTTACCTGGCATTTGATATTTTGGTTTTTTTCAACTATAACCTGTAATATTAGGGTCTAGTCTTCTTAGTTTTAAATCTTTATTTCCTTTGGTATTAAGAATTTGACCATGTTTAAACCCTGCTTCCCTTGCCTATAGGCTCTAACCTACCTAAGCCTCATTAACCACTGTCATCTAATAACTTGATTTAAGTGACCCAATAGAAAGAAGGATTTAAACTTCTTGTGAAAAATGCTTAAAGCCTGTTTACTGATTACCGGTGCTTTATGCTTTTCAAATTTCAGCACATATGAAGTTGCAACTGCTTGCGCATTAGCTATTGGAGCGGACAAGCTTATTTGCCTAATAGATGGTCCAATTCTGGATGAGAGTGGACGCCTTATTCGCTTCTTGACCCTTCAAGAGGCGGACATGCTGATTCGTGAACGAGCTAAACAAAGTGAGATAGCTGCCAACTATGTGAAAGCTGTTGGTGAAGAGGATCTCACTTCTCCTGGACATAATGATTCTAATGGGCATGTCTATTCTCAGAATGGGAAGGTTTCTGTTGAAAGACATAATCCAACCTTTCACAACGGTGTTGGTTTTGACAATGGGAATGGAATTTGGACTGGTGAACAGGGTTTTCCTATCGGTGGTCACGAGCGGCAAAGTCGATTAAATGGCTACCTCTCGGAATTGGCTGCTGCAGCTTTTGTTTGTAAGGTAAGTCCTTGATTGACCCATTTTCTTTCCATCAACATCGGTAGTGATGGATGTTTCCTGATGCCCTTCTATTTCATCATTTTTTTGTTTTCCTGACTAGTGGCAATGCAGAACATTTCCTTAATTAAATAGAAAAAAAAAAAAAAAAAAAAAAACAATAGAAGGAAGTTGAATCCATCTATTTAATGATGAAGTCATTCAACTTCTTTGTAAACTTGCTTTTGATTTTCATAATGTTGAAACTAATCAAAATTGATCTTTTGCTGTACACTGCTGATGCGGGGATAGGAGGATACTAATAAATAACATGTGTTACGCCTTATCAATTATATAATTTGGACTTGGAGTCCCTGGCAAATTTTTTTTACAAAAGCAAATCTAAAGATAGAGAGTTTGCCTAGTCTCCAATGCACTTGATGCCTTCCTTTTGTTAAGAACTCGATTATCTATGTCGATCTCAAATGTTAAACTCTATCTATCTATATGAGCTCTTTGTGGCTGCTGATTGGTGGGCTGGGATTCATTATACATTTTGAGTTTATCGTATAGTATGTGGTTAATGATGATTTAACTACATTTAATTTGGAATGTTGTTATTCTGGTGTGCAACTCTATGTAATAACACCTTGAGAAAACGCTAAGTAATTGTCAAGACCTTCACTACTGTGGATATGAGCAGGTGGTATATTACTTACCAAAAAGACACAGCAGGTGGTATATCCTTCATTTTTTTTTATTGCAGCTTTATCTGTAACTAATAACTATAAAAATAATTTTATCTTTTCTCACACTAGAATGCTGCATTTTACTATTGTAACTATAAGAATAATTTTATCTTTTCTTTGGAAAATGGCTCATCAAATTCTCAGGTTCGGGAAAGCCTCTTCACATGATATGTGTATTAATGCTTTGAAGTTTCAACTGCTTTTTATGTTGGTGTGAAGCACCTTGCCAACATTATTTTGTCCTTTATTGTCAGGGGGGTGTTCAAAGAGTGCATTTGTTAGATGGCACTAAAGGTGGAGTTCTATTGTTGGAATTGTTTAAAAGAGATGGGATGGGAACTATGGTAGCTAGGTATGACTATCATCTTGTGAAAAACTGATTTTTCAACTGTGACTTATGTCCTATGCTGATTAATTATGTGCTGATTAAGAGGTGTGTGCTTGTTATTGGTAGGCTTAATGGCTGTTTGTATTTATATTATCATTATATACTAATAGTAATGTCCCATGCCCTATGTCTCATGTCTAATCTTCATTTCTCAAGATTTTGTCCACCAGTTGGTTGGTTGGCTTCCTAGTGGACTTTTGACTAGCATTCTAACAAGTCACCATGTGACACATTTTTATTTTTATAAGTAAATGGATTTCATTAAAAATCGACGAGCTCACCCAAGTACATATGAAGTATACAAGAGAAACACCTAAACAGAAAAAGAAGAGAGAAAAAAAAAGTCATGAAAACTAGAAATGTGAAAACAATCAAAAGCAGCTATCCATTAAAACAGGGTATGAAAAAAATAAGGCCTTTAGCTCTGCCACCATCCTCTCACTGTCTTCAAAACTCTGGTCATTTCTCTCTCCAAATGCACCACATCAAACAAAGCGGGTTCATCTTCCCCAAAGCTTCACTTTGAGAATTACCGATCTTTCTTCTCCAACAAGTGAGTAGATCTCTCATCTGATGAGGCAATTTAGGGGTGCAAATGTAAATGCAGATGCGGTTATTAGTAATATCTGCACCCGCATCATGTGATTACTATACACATCTGCTCGGTTATTGCGGTTATTATCTGCTATTCGCATATGAGGGAATTAGCGTTTTGAATTACTATTTAAATCTATATGCAAGATTAAATAATGCGGTTATAAATATATTATATGCAAGCTTAAATAAATTAAGATTTCACTTGTTATACAATTTACGATTATCAACCATAGAGGGGCATTGCCTCATATAGTAATCGAGATTTGGATTACCCAAAGAAAATAAAAAAGTAAATGTAGTGATGTATGGCTTTGAGATAATAGTGAAAAAAATCTAACATAACCTAAAGGTCTTAAACTTACCAAATTCAAACGACCTCGTTTTAGAGAATTTGATTAAATATATATGATATATAACCGTATCCGTATACCCTAAAACCGTTATCCGCATAAGCGGATAATTGGTTTTTATAACCGCGTCTGCATTCACATATGCAGATAGCGATTAGGTGCAGATAATGGATGCAGACAGTTATTATCTGCCTACATTTTCACCTCTACGAGGCATGACCCACACTAAGCCGTATAAACCAAAAGAGTTCCTTAAGGCACTAGCTATCTCTCAATGGAGTAAAAATGTGGTCAATAGTTTCCCACACTTCTTACCCATGCAGCTGTCTTAAGTTGTTTACTGTAGAAATCTTAAAGAAAGTGGTAGACGAAGCGAAGCGAAGAAAGCCACTCTCAAAGGGGCCCTACTTTGCCAAATACACCTCCAAGGGAAGGGGGGGAATTACTGTCATGGGGGATTAAGACATTATTATAGAACTATTTTACATCAGACAACCCCTTCTTGGAGGGGATCCAATAAAGCTTGTCAAGACCATCCTGTTCTAGCTTAATAGAATACAACTAATTGAAAAACGAGGAAAAGAATTTCAACTCCCAATCATGTGCCGCACTAACAAAATTAACTTTCAACTGAAGGGAGTCATTAGAAAACTGAAGATGATCAGCCACAAAAGCATCTCTTAGGCAAGCAATGATATACAACTCTGGAAACGCTGCTTTAAGGGGTTGATCCCCACACCATACGTCGTGTCAAAATTTAATCTTGTAGCCATCACTCACCTTGAATCTAGAAAATCTAGAGACCTCCTCCCTTTCCCTCCTAATGAACTTCTTGAGATCCACCCTAATTTATAAGACCCCCCAGAGACTTCATTAGAGCACCACCCACCCCATTAATTGCCATATTTAAGGCCACTACCCTTCTCCAGAGAGCCTCTCATAGGCTTAACGCCATAACCACTTCCCTAGAAGGGCTCGGCTGAACATGTGCAAATTTTAAATCCCCTTCAGTGATCGGAGAACATACCTTGGGCCATACCTTCCCCAAGAAATCCAGCTGCAACTTCTCAATTCGATTGGTAATAGTAGCTGGGAGGGGAAACAATGACATGAAGTATGTAAGCAAATTAGATAAAGTATTCTTGATTAAGGTAATCCTACCTGCTTTAGACGAGCAACCACTTCCAGCCATTCAAACAATGCTCCACCTTCTCAATAATGCTATTACAAATATTTTTGGCTTTAAAAGAAGCACCGAAATGATGTAGCACTGGTTGGCTAGCTGGAAAAGGATGAATTTGTCAAAAGGCGGCAGAGTCACCCTTATTAAAAGCACTCTTTCCAATTTGCCTACGTACTTCTTGTCTCCCTTCCCCATTCTTGCTTGTGTGGCCAATCGTATTGAGAAGCTTCAACGAGACTTTTTATTGGAAGGAATAGGTAAAGAATTCAAATATCATCTAGTTAATTGGGCCAAGGTTTGTTCTTTGATCTCTGAGGGTGGGTTGGGGATAAGAAATTTGCGAATGTTTAACTGCGCTCTCCTAGGTAAATGGTTGTGGCGATTGGGGACTGAAAGAGATGCGTAGTGGAGAATTGTGGTGGATTCCAAATATGGCAGTTCTTAGGGTGGGTGGTGTTCTTTTGAGCCGGTAGGAGCTTTGGGGTGGGGGTGTGGAAGTTCATCAGAAAAGGTTGGGATTCATTCTCTACCTTTACTAGATTTGTTGTGGGGGATGGCTCCAAGATCAGCTTCTAGCATGATTTGCGGTGTGGAGACACGACCCTTAAGGTGGCTTTTCCAACCCTTTTTGGTATTGCTCAAGCGCAGGATGCCTTTGTTACGAACAACTTAGATTTTTTGGGTGGTGCCAACCAATGGATTGTGAGCTTTTCTAGAGAGACACATGATGATTGGGAGGTGGTTTGGATCTTCCCCATAGAAAATTAAATTGTCATTCGCAAATAGGAGATGATAGATATCAAATCCACCAACATTCCCATCCCCCTTTGAGAAGCTAGACAACAACCCCCACTCATTGCGGCAGAAATTATCCTACCCATTGCCTTCATCACAATGACAAACAACAGTAGAAACATAGGATCCCCTTGTATCAAGTTACGGGAACTACTAAACAAACTAGTGGGGATGTCGTTCACCAATAAAGAAAGACGCACCAAAGTGATATAATTGGCTATCTACACCATTTCCCCACAAAACTACTCCTTGGCATATACAACAGAAAATCCCAATTAACATGATTATAATCTTTTTATAAGTCCAATTTGCAAAGCACACCTG
This sequence comes from Alnus glutinosa, assembly GCF_958979055.1. Classification (NCBI taxonomy): domain Eukaryota; kingdom Viridiplantae; phylum Streptophyta; class Magnoliopsida; order Fagales; family Betulaceae; genus Alnus; species Alnus glutinosa. The sequence continues at coordinate 3,070,594 of NC_084888.1, forward strand.
ACTCCCCGGATTTTATTCTACTATCAAGGCATTCATTAGCAATGAGAACATGGTCTAGGATCTGCCTTCTCCAAAACCATCTTTAGACTGTTAGCTAGAACCTTGGCATTAATTTTGTAAATGCCACTCACTAGACTAATCGGGCGAAAACCCTTAAGATCAATAGCCCCAGAAAATTGTTGGAATGAGAGCGATGAATGTAACATTTAGGTTTCTTTCAAACTTACCTCTAGCATGGATGTCACAAAAGACTTTCATAACATCTTCTTTTAAAACATATTAGCAAGCTTGAAAGAACGCCGTAGAGTAACTGTCGGGGTCCAGCGCCTTGTCACCATTCATAGCTTTTACTACCTCCAAAATTTCTCATTTCTCAAAATCTCTCTCCAACCAATACGCCTCAACCTCACCAACAGAATCAAAAGAAAGGTCGTCCAGCATAGGTCGCCAATTGAACTGCTCTGTATAGAGATTTCTATAAAACTAGACAATATGCTCATTAATCTCCAACCGATCAGTAGAAATTTAACCATAAACTAACAAAGAATCAATAGAGTTCTTTCTTCTATTGGAGTTGGCTATTCTATGAAAAAACTTCATGTACTTATCACCCTTTCTTAACCACAAGGCTCTAGATTTCTGCCTCTAACTCACTTCATGAGAATGGAGCTCTCTATCTCACTTAACACCTTTGCCTTCTTTCAATCTCTCGTAACCTAAAGCCCTCTCTTCTTCAATGATTTCAAGAACTCGTAACTCTTCCAAAATTATCTTTTTCTTCCTTCCTACATAGCCAAACACCTCTCCATTCCATCTTCTTAAGTCATCTTTCAAAGCCTTTAGCTTGCGAGTCAAAATAAAGCTCGGCGAGGATTAGAGTCCCACCAGTCTCTCATCCTATTCACAAAACCCTCAGACTTCAGCCACATGTTTTCAAATTTGAAGTACCTACTACCCCTTTAAGGTAACCGCATTCAAGAAGGATTGGAAAGTGGCATGAGCACAGTCTAGGAAGCCTCTTCTGGGACACACCAGGAAACTGGGCTTCCCAAACTAGAGTGATTTGTAGGTTGAGTAATGCTTAGGTTTATAACCTTCATTGGCCTGGAGCCTTTGTGGGTTTCATTCCTTGCAGACCTGCTGCATCTATTCTTTTCCTTTTCCCTTTGTGCCAAGATGGCATTGAAAGGCAGGTCATTTAGTTTTGTCAATCAGGGAACCTGGCTAACCTATTTTGCTATTTTGGTCCTTTTCTCCTCTTTCTTTTAGCCACCTGGTCCTGTTTTCTTCAATATAAGACATCATATTGGTGATTATCCCATAATAAGTTCTGATTGCAACTGAAAGTCCCTTAAAAGTAGAGATTTGCCAAAAATTATTCTAAGTGATAGGTTGGCAGTGAGAGTGTGAGACATTTCCTTATGATCAGCACTTATCCAGTTGATTTTCCTTTATGGTCTGAGCTTACCTTACATCCTGTTTCAGTAAATTGTTTTGGGGACATCCTTTTATAAATATAATTCCTTACGTTTGTCATGTTTTGATAACTTATCCCTCATATGATTTGATAAGCGTGTGAAGCTTTATAATGGTGTTACTGTTTCAGTCCCAAGTGCAGCTTTCTTGAAGCATCAAAGCATGAAGCAGTTTTAGGCTCATCTCCCTGAGTGCTATTTATAGATGCCAATGAGTAAAAAAATTAAGAAATAAGAAGATTATGGTCTATATGCAACACATATGACTAATTAGTATAGTTCTGGGAGATTTGTTGTTTTCGAAACTATATTTACGTGGAAATGATCTACTACAGATGGCATGAATCTGCTCCTAAATTATGAAGCTGACATTTGATAGTTAGAATGATGCAGTCATGATGCTGGTTTATACTTTGATTAAGCTGTTCTTGATCCCATTCACTAACTTGTGCTTTTAATTCTATTAGTGACCTTTATGAAGGAACTCGGACGGCTAGGGTCCCAGATTTCTCTGGGATAAGACAAATATTACTTCCTTTGGAAGAATCTGGCGCATTGGTTCGTCGGACTGATCAAGAGGTTTGCACTCCTCCCTTTTCATACTTCTAATCAACAGGTCTGAATAGTTTTTTGCTGATGTGCTTATTGATGTTAAGACCAAAGACTGGCCCATTGTTTGTTATAAGTTTTCTTGAACTGGAACTGCTATTTATGTGTTTCATGCTTTTTGTGTTAATAGCTTCTTGACACACTTGATTCATTTGCCATCGTGGAAAGAGAAGGTCAGATCATTGCTTGTGCTGCTCTTTTTCCTTTCTTCGAGGAGAAGTGTGGAGAGGTTGCTGCTCTTGCAGTTTCTCCTGATTGCCGTGGGCAAGGACAAGGAGACAAACTACTTGGTATGATTTTAAATTTCCCTGTTTCACAGTGCTTCTACAACTCTGAGATTTGCATACACAGAGTTGGACATATTAGTGGTCTTGTTCATTATATTCGGTGGTCCTTAGTTTATTTTGATAGAAATTGAAGGAGTAATAGTACAAATTGGAGGAGGAATAATAATAAAAATAGCAGAATCACTCTCTTTAAAAAATCTTTAGAAGCTTCGTTATTTTTTAAAGATGTGGTTTTGAGCAGTTATTGTATTTCTTTTCTATAAAAGTTACCAGATTTATTGTAGCTTTGTCCGCCAAGTTATAACTGAAGAGTAAAAATCTGCAGATTACATTGAGAAGAAGGCTTCCTCGCTTGGATTGGATAGGCTTTTCCTACTTACCACCCGAACTGCAGATTGGTATATGCAACTTCCTACTGCTTGAAATAAATTCGATTGATGTATACTAATTGCAAGGGAAAAGAGAATTGGAAGATGTCATGTTATGGGTGGCCCAGCCTTCCATGCAGATATTAATTTGTTTAGTACTCAGTTTATTGTCATTACTTATATGGCATACTGAAATAGGGTAAAATGCTCACTTCTGACAAATAAATATCAACTTTTTGTTTTACAGGTTTGTGAGGCGTGGTTTCTCTGAATGTTCAATTGAATCAATACCAGAGAAGAAAAGGAGAAAGATCAATCTATCCCGTAAATCTAAGTATTATATGAAGAAGCTGCTACCTGATAGAAGTGGAATTACTGTTGATAGGGCAATCATTTGAGTTGCAATACTATAACTTGGAAAATCACAAATAGTATATCAGAAAGAGAAAGTATACTGTAGATATCACATGTTGTATCAGAATTTTGGAGTTTTCCTCTTTATTAAACTAGTCTACCATCCTGTTGAAGCTTACTTGGCTAGTTTTCAGATTGTATTGGGATATCTACCATTTCTTGATGCCTGGAAGTTGGCCAATTTCAGATAATGTTAAGAGGATGGTTGTAAATGTCTCAATCCACCATCATGATGAAGGATTGCTTACAAGTTGGCTTACCTTTCAATACATATATGAGGAAATGTAATTGGTAAGATGCTTTGTTGAGACAAGAATAATGAAGGACATAGTGATTCTTTCTACCGTGTTTGTTTTACTGTTAATTTCGGAGATGGGGTGGTTTTACTCCTTGTTGAAGATCGCTGTGTTATTTTTCAAGGCTTGTAAATTTTGAATACATTATACATTGATGAGAAAAAAAAAAGGCGTTTGACTTGTACTGGAGAAAAATGTTCATATCCCAATTTTGTTCATCAAAACATTTAATAAGACTGCATTCAGTCCTGCGATTTTGCAAGTCAAATGCGTGTTTTAAAAGTTAAAACAAAGTTGCGGAAAGTGTTGATTTAAGAGTTTTTTTTTTCAAAAATATAGTGGTTTGAAATGTAAAAAATTAAATAATAAATAAATAAATAAAAATTACGTTTTCAATTCGTAAGCAATAAAATGTATTTTTTAAAATGATCAACCTACAATTTTAAATGTTAGCTACTCCCATTTCAATCGTCACTATTCCAGGTAACAAAAAAGGATATTGACTAATTCAGCTTATAATACTATGGAACAATTAGGAATTTGCAAAAATGAACAACAAAGAGCGATTAATCAAATCCAACAGCAGGTCGTTCCACAAGTCTTATAAGGAGCAATAGGAACTTTCAATAGTTCAAAATTGACTCCGGAAAAAGGGTGGAAGAATGAGACGTATTATGGGATATACAATGCTTTACATACAATCGGATTATTCTATTCCACCTCTTAAGAAGTAAAATAACTGAAAATCAAAATACTTAATAGCACGTAGATACATTTATACAAAACTTCTACCCGGAAATGAAGGTACCGCAATTTTACAAACTACATTTATAAAAATCACGATTTTATTGACTGAGTTTTAAAGTTGCTATTTTTTAAATTGCAAATTTTAAACCCGCTAAATAAAAGGACACAAAGTCCGATACGAATCGTGCTTTAACCGGATATGAACACTATTTAATACGGAGAAGAATGCAAATTGCAATATTTTTTTTTTTGGAAGTCGAACTCAGCCACTGGTTTCATACCACGTGGATGCATGTGAAGCTTGGATATTGGGCTCGAGTGGCATTCGGTCTTAATTTCCAATCATCTTCACAATCAATTTTGCATTTTCAGCCCCTGGTGTGGTAGGACAAATGACTTCTCAAGGAGGTAGCTGATGCCAACACGTGAAAATGAAATATACAAAAGTCACAAAGCAGAGAACGAGCAACTTACCCCAATGAGTGGCTGCGAACCACTTGGTAAAGATGATCAAACAGAGGAATAGGCAATGAAGCTGGTGCAGTACACCCCTTTGAATGTATAAAATGGAGGCACAATCAATCAATTCACCAGGGAGTGCAACGTAAATGTGCTATAGTTATGCAAAAGAGTACATATCATAACTCCCATTTATTAACATCAAGGAACTCATTTAGGACAAATGACTTTTCAAGGTAAAATGTGCTACAAAGAAAACTGCAAGGCTCATTGCCTTTATGATAGAACCAAGAGAAAAGATGGTGGGACATATATCAATCTTCAGCTTTTGGAGGGCCCTTCCACCTGAAGTTGTCAGCATATGCCCTCACCTGCAACCAGAACATAAAAGGCTCTGCATAGTTAGAGCTGATATGGATATTTTGAACAAGCAGATGAAAAAGTAAACTAGGGCCAGCCGTTATCATGTTACTTCTTTAGACGTGTTGACGCAACAATGCAAGGCTGGCCACACACTGACTCATAACCATCTAAATCCATTAACTTTATTTGGCTACATTTAATCAACATTCTAGACATATTTACCCCTGGAAGTAGAGCCTGGCTGGAGGATAAACTTGAGTTTGAAACCATTATCTCCGATGCCCATTTTTCTTTTTCTTCTTTTTAATTTTTTTGCACATTCACAGGATCTAAAATCATTGTTCTGCATGACTAGCTCCATCTATCTCAAGGTTGCTACACATTTTTCTTCCACCCTCCATATTTACAGTTGAATCTACCACAAATATGTCACCTTAACAATTTCTGAGAATTTTTTTAGGAAATTAGTTATAGCATCAAATGTTCAAATCACATTTTGGCTGATGAGTAAAGATACAGGGACCCAAAAAAATCAAAAAGCATAAAAAAAATAATCACTCACTAGAACACAAAAGGAAGAGGACAAATTAAAAGTCCTAATCTGCTTTAAGAGAATAATTTTTCAAGTAGAATTACATAAACTGAAAAACCAATTAAGCATTGCTTTCCTTTTAAAAAGAGATGTTCTACTGTGTTTTCTTTCTCCTTTTTCAAATTAAGCATCATTTTCTAAGTGGAAAAAGAGAAAGAAACAAGCTAGATGCAAGGAAAGGTCATATAGTGATGTTGAGATAAATTTTGATGAGATCTTGAGTAGAGGCCAGGAGGCCAGGACCTTAACTTCTTACAGTTAAGCAGTTGTAAAGATTTCGTTCTGAAAGGCATACCAAAAACAAGATCTTATGACAGTACAATACGAACTCCCAAAAGAGTAAGGCATTCAATGGAATCCAGTGTGCTCATAAATTGCATCAACTGATGAACATATATTCACTTTCAATGTGTCATGTATCCGTGCATCACAACAAAACCATAATGGCAAAGTAGGACATATCAGGAACTATAATATCTTCTACTTCCCAACATGGATTAAAGGATGAGTACAACATTAGAAGGACTACTGAAAAAGAAAAAATAAATAAAGGTAGAGAGGGGGAGTCAATGCCTAGAACACTGACAGTATACATAGGCCAGTTGATGCTCAATACAACAGAACACCCAAAGAACTGCTAAGGAAAAGGAGACAAGAAGAGCTCCGAAGGAAAAGCAACCAAATAAGGAAAATGATTGAGCTTAAAGACAGGCATACCTCTTAGTTCACCTAAACATCAAGTCCACTATGCTACTGATAATACCTTCAAAGCCATCACAAAACCATCTCTACGGTTCAACATACTAGGAAAACAAAAGGTACCAAAACCATGAACTGAGAGAAAGAATTGTAATGAGAATTCAAATCTTTAAGGAAAGTCTTAGTCAAGAATAAATGACTGCAAGGGGGGCTAAATTTCAAAGAACCATGCCATTAACTGTTCCGTAGTGACTGTGTGCAGCGAGTCTGAGCTTTATAACCAGTGAGAAGCTAGAACCTAGTAATTGGAATTTCACAAAACTTCGGGACCGTTCTCTATTCTTATGGCCATCCAAAAGCATTATCTCAATATCAAATCAAACAACAGCTATTGTGAGTCTGCCGGTATAATTCTAAAGATACAAATTATGCTATTTGTAGGATCATGGAAATATAAAAGAATCTCATAAGAAAAGGTGAAAGAATCTCAAACCTTCAATAATGGTGTTTGGTGTCTCTTAACCTGCAGATGAGTTCAAGAACTTTTGTCAATAGGTTTAATAGGAACTAGAAGTTGAAGTTGAAGAAAAAATGTGCAATCATCAAAGAATAATCAATGGGGTTTTCACTCAATAACTTAAACAATTTGAAAGAGAAGTAATAATAGTAATACTACAAGCCCATTACAACATAAAGACTTTTAAACTGAAATAAGAAAAAAAAAAAGAAAAAAAAAAGAACATACACACAAGAGTTACAAAAATTTCAACTTTCAAAAATAGAAAAGGTAATGGAACATAATGCCCTCAATATATGCATAGCAGGAAGATACAAATAAAGATAAGATACATATATTATGAAAGACATGCAGATGCATATCTATCAACAGCTGAATATTTCAACAAGGAACAACAAAAGGCAGAATTGCAACTCGTATTTCATGTCCAACTACCACCATATACTTATCAGAATTCTCACAAACTCAGAGATGTGAACTTGTGTGTGCTCAAACACACATCTAAAAAAGACCAGATAAGCATGTGATGGCAACAAAAGTATGAGAATGAACATTGAAATAATTAAATTTGAAAGGATCTTGGAGTCAAAGACCAGAAAAGAAATCCCTTACAGTAGCAAATTTTCAGAAAGTTAAACAACACATACCACATATTCCCAACCATGCCTTTCTGCAAACGACTTTGCAGCTTCTTCACTGTCAAAACCAAGTCCAGCATCACCAACATTAGCATATGGATCTCCAGTGGATGTCCAGCCCATCAATGGATTTTCCCACCTACAAATGTATTAGTTGGTGGGGAGAAATCATTAATTATGTAATCAAGGTTATAAAACTATGGTTCAATTGAAAACTAAAAAATTCATATCAAGGACTCGACTGCATGCTACGGGAACTTATAACGTGTGCTGCCCATTAAGCTGGCATGACCTTCAGTTGCCCAAGCAGGCAAACCATGTGCATCCTCTTTGGCCCGAATTCAAGAAAGAAATTGTAGAGTAAAAGTTAATAATTTTAGTGTACAGGGCTATTCTAAAATTACTTCGTAATCCATGAAATCACAAATAATTTAAGAATTTACAAAGTAAAGAATAACCACTGACAATAAATCACTGAAATATAATAACTCGTAAATGTCAAATATTTTGGTATGATTTAGAAAATTTCAGGAAAAACTCAATCTTGTCATTATGCATGGATTGAACAACATATTGTTAGCATATGTAAGTATCATTTCTAAGAGAATATTCAGGCTGCTTAGCAGAAAGCCTAGGGAACAGGTTTGCATTCGACGAACATTATTTACCTACCTAGCCATGATGAATCACATTAGATAATATTCCCACCAAAGAAAATTGTTGAAGCAAAAGAGAATAGATTTCATGATTGAAGTGATAACCCATAAAGGCTTCTCCACCAAGAGGAATTATACAGATAAAAGAACCTACTTCTGTGTTGACATAAAATTGATCTTCCACTTTCCAACTTTTCCAGATCCTTGTTGAGTCGCAGTTCTAGCCGGCGAGTAAATGACAACCTACAATGCATGTAAAGATTGAAGTGAAGAAGTTGACAGAAAATCTTAAACACAATGAGATTATCAAATGAAGCAAAAAAGCGTCATAACACAAGCAACTATGCAAATCCACTGATAACAGCTTCCTGTGATAAAAAGCACCAGGTCACCCTCAAGTTATGCCCTGAGTTCTCTTGGACCAAGGACTTGTCACATGTCCTCAATAAAGTGAAAGGCTGGCTCCAGAGATCTACTGACATAAAAGTAACAATGACAACATAGAAATTGCCTCAACTTCATACTTCCAAAGACATCGGTCAAGTAGTGCTAGAGTACACAAGCAATCAACAAAAAAAAAAGTTTAATCGCGCACGCATCGAACATTCAACTAAACTCTTTCTTAACACCCAGAAATCCATACATAGCAATCCACTGCCTGGAAATACAACAATTTTCACTTATTTCTGTGAGATTAAGAGTGCCTGTATCGAACCAGTTTTCTACATTATTGATTAATGATCTTGCGTAAACCGTTCACACACACACACATATATAAACGTTCCATTCCCCCCTTCCCCCCCCAACCCAAAAAAAAGAAAAAATCCCAAAATGCTCGCAAGCATGCCTAGCTCAAGTTTTGATATTCGAAAGCTACAGAAAATCGGCTAACTTGGCAAAATGAAATTCCCCAACCCTTGGAATTACAAAGTCATCAAACTCTAGCTAATATCAATAAGCAAGTGATTCATTTGGAAAAATTTCAAAACACTGAAAGAATGTGCCCCATTTGAAAATGGATAAAAAATAAAAAAAATAAAAATCAATTCTATGGAAAAGAAGGTCGGTCAGGGTCGTACCCTACGGCGAAGATGTTCATCTGGGATTCCGGAGACTATGCCGATCTCACCGGGATGGAGCTCCGCCAACGCGTCGCCGGAGAATGATCTGGACCATGGCGCTAGTGTGGCCCGTAGAGAACGCGCTTGGCTCGAGATGCGTTGCACAGAGTTCGCCATCGAATCTATCTACGACTAAACCACTACCTTCTCTAAATGCAGTTCGTAAAATGACTAAAACGCATTTTGGTAAATTTGCTGGTGTACCCCCTTTTACTTCTTTTTTTTGGAAAGATACCCCCTTTTAGTTCTTGATATATGAAAACTGCCCCACCAAGGCACCAACCTTCACTTCTGGTAACCTAAGAATTTAATATAGAGCATACTCGGTTGTAAATGGTTGTTTCTCATATTGTTTTTTTTTTTTTTTTGAAAGTATTCCCGTCAATTCTCTTTTTTCTTTCCTTTTAAAGTACAAAAAAAATACCTAAGAATTTAATAAAATAGGTTGGTTTAAGTCTAGCGAGATATTAAATCAATTAATATAAATTAGAGTTAATTACATTGATCTCCTCTAATTATCGTTTTTTCAATCTTGTCTTTTTGATTCACGAAATGATACATTGAAACTCAATAATAAATTGAACAAGACATTAAAAAAAATAAAAATATTAAAAAACATTGTAATTGCACTTGCTTGTTTTTAAAAAACACAAATATATATAAAACTGACTCTCTATTTACAAAAAGAAAAAGAAAAAGAAAAGCCAATCTTCTGTATATGGTTTTGTATAGTCTTCTTGGCAAAATAAAGGGCACTAATGCATAATATTGTACGGTAGCACTGATGTAGTTCTATTTTCAAAACTCCAGAGAACATTTTTAATTTCAAAAAGAGGTCGCAGGTTTTTTTGGAAGAGCAATATAAAGCTGTGTTTCTCGGACAAGAAAGAAAGGTCCATGTTTTTCAATCCTATATTTCGTCAATAAAAATCACAACTGTTCGAACAAAATTTGGCTTATAATCCGAAATGATTAGCACGTGAAACCCACCTATTTCTCTCTAATTCTCTGCCACACCCCCCTCAGATGTAAAATTGAGAATTGGATTGTCTCAGAATCTGTCCGTTTATTTCTGGGTACAAAAGATTTTGATACGTTTTTGCGGCTGTTGAGGTCTGTTTCTTACGTTAATCAAATCAATTCAAGCTGATATTTTGTTCATCAAATGGATGAACTTTTTCTGCTTTTTTTTTTTATATGTTGTTTCAGTTTTCTATGCGGTAGGATCTATCTCCCATTGCGTTCAATCTGAGCTGATTTCGAGTAAACTTTGATACTTGTGGTTGAAATTGTGCGTATTCGCTCAGTCTTATAATGTATATGGGAGTAGTGGATGTTAATTTGTTGGGTTTTATTTTATGTTTCGTGAGAATTATATTATCATTCATTTTCCCTTGTTTTTCTTTCTGGGTGATTGCGGTCCTTGAAGGTTTACATGTACACTCAAAACAGGATGTTGGGTTGAGATTTCTTTGTTGGCTATCTAAGTATGTGCAGTATCTATGTGGGTAATCTCTATTAATTGTCTGATTATCTGTATTCTGTACATGGGTCCTGGTAGGCGGCAGGATCAACTTTTCATAATTTGTTCAAGAAGGGTTTTTTAGTTTGTTGATGGGTGCTCCTAAGCAAAAATGGACAGCAGAAGAAGAAGCAGCCCTTAAAGCTGGAGTCATTAAACATGGGGCAGGCAAATGGCGCACAATACTAACAGACCCGGAGTTCAGTGGCATCTTACATCTACGTTCGAATGTGGATCTCAAGGTATCTGTTTTAGAAGAAAGAGTGATCAGCTTCCAGCTTTGAATATCTAGAATTTGATAAGATGGATGGTGCTTCTGTTTGTTGCATCTGACAATCTCCAATTATGTGTTGGGGTTTATTGAGTTGAGTATTATATTCTTTGGACAGGATAAATGGAGAAATATAAATGTAACGGCAATATGGGGGTCAAGGCAGAAGGCCAAACTTGCACTTAAAAGGGATCTACCAACCCCAAAACTTACTGATAACACTATGGTTCTGAGTACTGTACATCAAGGTGATGCAGAAATTGTTGATGCTAAGCCTCTTGCGATTTCTAGAGGAACACTTCAGACTGCTGATTCAAAAGAGCCGTTTGCAAGGTTACATCTCTTGTGATATCATTATATTATATATACATGTAAAACTTGGGTACTTTTGATGGTGACATGTGCTAAAATAGTTTTCATTCTTAACTTATCTGATTTAGATCTAGTAGTTAAATATATAAATCTAGTGTTACTTTTCTTTAAGAAATTGTGGGCAAAAAATATATCAGATGGTCCAAAATTATGCTAATCTTTATGTTTTTCGCATGGACTCTTCCCAAACCGTAGCCAAGTGATGGTGGAATGTTGTAATTCATTAATACATCCAGTTATTGGGAGTGAAGAAATGGAGAGTACCTCTTCTGCTATGACTACAAAACTCATTTGTTTATTTAGCACATACTTTTACCATTGCTCCTACATTTGAGTTCGTATGAGATTTTCTGCCATTCATTATTTTTCTGAACTCTAATGCACACTTCATTTCTCTACTGAAAAAGGTCAGTGGAACATATTGTTCATTCCTTTCTAAATTTCTAAAGTACCATCTGTTGTGAAAATATTTATTACGTCTTTAATGGTTATACCATTTGGCAAATGGCACAGCGTCACGATCAATGCTACAGTTTATTACAGCTAAAGACGCGGGTTTAATAAATTACAAACCTTAAAAAAAAAAAAAGAAAAAAAAAAAAAAGCCTCCATATATGAGGCGGAGGTCTCCAGATGTTGTAGCCCATAAGAATCTGGTAAAGGGAACCATGTTATCCTGTTTTTCTTGACGTTATTAATTTCTTCTGTTGGAACCTCCTTTGCATGTCTGTAGGTTGGATAAGCTTATATTAGAGGCCATTACCAATTTGAAGGAGCCAAGGGGTTCTGACAGGGCTGCAATTGCTTTTTACATCGAGGTATTTCCACTTGTGTAGCTTTCAGCTGTGACTTCATAAGCACATCATGCTTGCAAAATAATACGTGGTCAAACTTCAAAACATCTAGTGCTTGTAATGCTTATAAGTTGTACTGACCTTATATTCAATTTTTTTCTTGAGCAGATCTCCTTTTCTACCTTCACTTCTTTCTAATAGATTGGTTTTTATACAGTTGCAGTGTGAATGCAAATGACTTTCTTTTAAGCACGATTCTTTTAACAGAACAGAAACACTATTATAACATGATTGCTGCTACTATTTTACTGTTAGATCCAACACTGCGGTGATGTTAGTTGCCAATCAAAACTAGCTGGTATCCAGCAGATTTTGATGATATTAATATTTTTATTAGTCTGCTTATAAATTGTCTTCGACTATTGAAAGTCGCATCAAATTTCATGAAATATTTTATCAGTTTTGTCAGAAAGCATCAGAGAATCTCACCCAACTTCAGATGAACTGTTCAGTTCAGGAATTTTAGAAACACTTGCAAAGCTTGTGTTGGAAATTATTCTGAACATTATTGGTTTTCTTTTTTCGTAGGAGCGATACTGGGCACCACCAAATCTCAAGAAACTATTGTCCATAAAGTTGAAAAATATGACAGCAAATGGAAGATTGATCAAGGTACTCAATCCGTCAAGTATTGGTGTAACAATGATAGGGAAAACGAACCAACAGTTGTCTGTGGAAACTAATGAGCCGATGAAGCTAATTGATTGAAACATTTGTTCCTGAAATTGGGAAAATTGTTTTAAATTTGATACATATCATGTTTGAAGGCTATATAAATATCTATCTTGTATGATGGAGATATTTAGGTGATAAAACATTTTAATAACCATGGATGTTCCTGAAAGGTTGTGCTGCAGAAAACGGTTTAAAGAAACTTTAAATGATGTACATAGGCAGAAAGGATTATATTGTCTTATTCGGTGATGACATGAAAATTGATGTTTGTGACATGCATGTGTAGGTATGTTTGTGATGGTCATTAACTACTATTTGAGTAAGAAGTTCATAAAGCATGGAGATAGAATTTTACAGTAAAATAAATAGTATGATCATGCCTCAGAATTGGATACCTTTTGTGGTTGTTGCATTGACAGATAAAACACAAGTACAAGATCGCACCAGGTTCGACAGCTTCTGAAAAAAGAAGAAGCTCTTCCTTGTTACTCCTGGAGGAAAGGCAGAAGGATTCTTCCAGAGCAGAAAAGAGAGAGATCAACATCCTTACAAGAACCCAGGTCGAAGCAGAGCTGTCAAAGATGAAGGGTATGACTGCACAAGAGGCTGCAGCAGCTGCTGCACGAGCAGTTGCAGAAGCGGAAGCAGCTATCGCTGAGGCTGAAAAGGCAGCAAGGGAAGCTGAAGCAGCTGAAGCTGAAGCAGAAGCAGCTCAGGTTTTTGCCAAAGCAGCAATGAGCGCATTGAAATGTGGAACACTTCGTGCTTGGTAAAGCGTTCTCTTAAAAGTTTCTTTTATGTTTGCCCTTTAACTTAACTGTGTCAGCATCCTGAGTCTTGGGATATTATAGTTAGGATGCTGCATTGCATCCTGTCAAAAAGCTAAGGTTGGGAAGTATGCTATTTTTTCCATCCTTTTAAAACTTAGGACTTACTCTTTAGTTAACTTCTGAGAGCTTAGCTGGTATTTTGGACAGACACCTATATGCAACTCACGTGGTTTACATGTCGGATGTCTTTATTATTACTTCACACCATGAAAAGACTTATACAATCCTCTACATATGCAATGCACCACTGGTTAATGGCAGTTTATTCCACTGTTTTTCCAAGGGGTGATGCCACCCGTCTCGATTTTTTCAATCATGAATTGATGCCCATCTGCTCCATATTTTCCAAACCCAAAGCATATATGCTTCTCTCTTCTCTTATATGTATATATTGTTTTTGTTTTCTACACTGCTCATTCTTGTTCATTACTTCCTGAAATTTCTGCGGAGAATGTTACTGTTGACCTATAAGAAGATTAATTCTGGCAAACCTATATCTAGTGCTGCAATATTCTTGCACCTGATTCCAATTTAGTCCCATTAGTGTCCTTTATGGTTGTTAATCCTAGTTGTATCTTTGCAGATTTTCAGATGGTGTGAACTTCACATATGGATATGCAGATCATTGAATGTGAATTGTGCATTGGGCTGAGCATCATACTGGTGCAGCTTTCGTGTTCTGCCGATATGTCTATAACTGTATATATGGCTAGGCTTGTAAATCTGGGAGATGGGAGATTGATCTGTGATCTGTCTTTGCTATTTCGGTGATCTTTTTGTTAGGATCTTATAGCTATTCCAATTTTTTAGAACTAGAGTCTGAAGAGTAATAGACTACTGAGAGAAATACATATAGGGGGGACTTCAGGTGCGTAGGTAGATATATATTTAGATGTTGTTGTGACTGTTGTTTTAGCCGGTGGAAAAGTAAATGAAGATAGAAACATTTTCCAAGATTTGTGTTTATGGCCAAATGAAAGCCTTGTGTTTGGATTTCCTTCTCATGATTTTCCAAATCATTGCATCAAAGAAAAAATAATATGCACTATTGAGGTCGCATGGACATCTTGTTGGGCGACGGCCTATAATATGTTTTTTAATTGCAAATTTATTAAAAAGTCGCAAATGCCCCATTCAAGTAAGCAGAAAGTATATATATATATATATATATATATATATATATATATATATATATATATATATATATATATATATATAAAACAAAAAACCATAAATAAATAAATAAAATAAAATAAAAAACACCTAACTAGAAGAAAAAATATTAAAAAAAATATATATATATATATATATATAAGCTAAAAACACAAAAGTCAAAGGTAGTAGTAGCCCAGTTGTAAAATGCCTTGAAAAATAGAAAAGAAAAAAAGGGGGCTTTAATTACACTATCGTTTACTCACGGTCTTAAACTCCAATCATTTTTTATTTTTTATTTTTTTTTTATTTTTTTTTTTTTTTTTTTTTTTTTTTATAAGTAACTCCAATCATTTCTTGATAGCCTAGAAATATTTAGTTGAAACTTGAAAGACAATAAAAGAAAAACACTTGTCTGTATGGGGTCGTGATGCTGACGCAGCCCCCTCCCCTTCAAAAAAAAGATAAAACCCTAGAGAGGATGATAGTCTATAAAATATTCAAAAAAAAAAAAAAAAAAAATTGTATTTTGTCATTTTTGCCTTTATAAACCTATCAAGCTGCTTCATCGAGAAACATAATTTTTTGTTTCTATAAGATCAAAGAAAAACTATTCTTGTTGATCAATGGTCGGCATACAAATAATTTCTGTTCCAAAAATTAATTTTTTGTGTGTTAGATCAATGAAAACCACTCTTATTGGTCAATGGTCACTCTTACCCTTCAATGAATTTACTGTCTAATTGAGCTCATCATTCCATTCCTATGTATCTCTATTGATCAAACGTTCGCTCAAAATATTCTTCCATACTCTGCTAGACAAATGAGCATTCAATAAAGGTCCAATAATGCCTCCTAAATGAAGAATCTTCCTCCAAACCCATGCACAATCTCCATTTTTCTGGGTCAATGATAAAGGATTAAACTCCAAACCATTCCTAATCCTTTGCCACGGTGCTAGGGTTTAATTAGTAGTTCACATGAGCTCTAAAATTCACCAGTTTCATTCATCGTGAAAGCAAATCTAAATTACAGCATGTACTAAGTAGAATGAAACAAAAGTCTTTTGAGGAGCAAAAACATTTCTTTCTCAACTTTTCTATAGTTATTCCTTCATATTCCTGGTTTTTTATGAATATAAAATATGGTTCAACGAAAAAAGCTATATTTTGAGTTATTATATCTTGAATTATTATACATTTTCTGACTATCAAGGAAGGGAAAGGTTGATGTGACACCAAAATCCCATCTCAGTGCCCTGAACAAGCTAGCAGTAAAACTAACAAACAGAAAGCAGCTAAAGATTTCACATCCCAAAGAACTAGATGCCTCAACAGTCAACACAAACATTTCCTAGCCTATCAACAGTGTAAACTCTTACTTATATAAAAAAAAAAAAGTGTAAACTCTTAATAAAACTCTCTATTTCTTTCTCTTCTCTGAGTTAATTAAGGCTATGAGCTCCCCTATCTTTAAACTATAAACACCAACATGATTTTTTCTTAGCCAACAAAAAAAGCAAACAAACTTTTCATCTATACATGAATCCAACCCATCTCTCAAAGAAATGAGAGGAGAAATTTCAATTTGCTTTAAGATGAAAAAACAAGTCCTCGAACATGCTTGAATGAGATGTATCTGGTGGAAGAATAAACTGTCATGCACACAATTTACGATAATGATCATGCATAAAACTTCCATGGGTCAATAGGTCACCAACATATCAACCAAATTTTGGGGCTTTGGGCAAGACAACCTTTGAACGTACCAAATTAGAATGTGTTTGTGTTATGCCTAGGCAAATGAAGAACACAATCTCACTTTCATTATAGCAAGAGAACACAAATCTGAACATAATTTCCCATCAAAACTGGGGATCACAAATGCACCTAAATTCAGCCTTTTCCAGCCCAATACCAGAAACCCAATCTCAGTTATCAAAACTTATCATTTTCTATTATTCTAAACAATCCTTATCCTAAATTAAAAAAAATAATAATAAATTTTTTTTAAAAAAAAAAAAGTAAAAGAGAGAGAGAGAGAGAGAGAGAAAGAAATAAAAAATCAATATAGCAGAACAAGAACACAAATTCGAAGTCTGAACAGAATCACTTCTCATTCAAACTGGGATCATACAGAAGCACCCAAATTTCGATTTCCAGCCTCAATCACAGAAACCCATTTCCAATAAAAAAAAAATCTCATTTCCCATTAATCTAAACAACCATTATTCTACATTTTAAAAGAAAAAAAAAGGAGGTTAAAAAAGAATGAAGTTCATTCCAATACCACAGTAGCACCCAAATCCTTGAACTTGGAAACGATCTGATCGGCCTCCTCTTTGGTGAGACCCTTCTTCAACACCACAGGTGCTTTCTCTACCAAATCCTTAGCCTCCTTCAGACCCAAATCCGTGAACGTCCTTACCTCTTTGATGATCTTGATCTTCGCTGCCGCGTCGAACTTCTCGAGCTTGATATCGAACGCGGTTTTCTCTGCAGCTTTGGCCCCGTCGGCCGACCCGGACCCGGATCCGGCGGAGGCGGGTGATGAGCCGAGCCCGGATACCGCGGCCCCGTACTTGTTGAGGCCCATCCTGAGCCTCGAGAGGATCGCGTAGTCGTAGCGTTCGAGCTTGGTGAGGTCCAAGAGCTCGTCAGCGATTCGCTCGAGCTTCTGGGTGCGAGTCTCGGCAGCCGTGCAGAGAGTGCGGCACGGTGGTCTCAGAGTGAGGGTGAAAAGCCTGGTTAGCGACTTGGAGGGGATTTTCGTGGTTATGGAGGACATTCTAGGGGAATTTAGGGTTTGGGTCTCTTTAGAGTTCAGGGTTTTGGGGGGTTTACTACAGAGGTTCTCGTCGAGCTCTGACGGAATATGAAGGAAATTGGAAGGTGAGGGCAATATAGGAATTTCAAAGAGTTTGTTTTTGTTTTGCAATTTTTTTTTTTTTTTGTATTCACTTTATTAGTAGTGTGAGTGTTTGTAATTGTCCATCTTGCCCACGCAAATTTTCATTAACCTATGTGCAAGAGTATCTAAAGAGCGGGGATATGATGGGGTTTAAAATAGGTACTAATCTTTAAAAAAAAAAAAAAAAAAAATAGGTACAAATCTTTAAATAAAAATAAATAAAAATAAAAGTGAGAAAAATTGATTTATAAGAAAATTTACATAATTCAATAGACCACAAAAGAAATGAGACTCTCTCTTAGTTGTCTCCTGTAGAAGCTGCTTCAAACAGAGTGATGGTGAAGAATATGCAGGAATTGTTTCTTTCTGGAAATTTGGAGATAAATTAAGATACAGCTTTCCACTACTTTTACAAACCATAGCTGATGGCTTCTAACTTGTCCTTCATAAATAAAAGTATACAAACCTATGAACAAAAATTCAGCTGAATTGACCTATTAACAAAGTTATGATAGCTCCTATAAAATGATAGAAAGCTGAAAAGAGAACTTGCATTCATCTCTCGCCAAACTGAAAGGAGAAGAGTATCCCATCCTTCTTCCTGCTTTCCTTCCAAGTTTCAAGTATTTCATATGCTGTGGGAATGTTAGATCCGCGAGAATCCACTCCGTTCATCGGCATTTCAATTTCCATCTCATCAAGATTATTTGAGTTTCCATTTAATACAAAAGTTGCGAGCTTGTTAGCCAGATGACCAGTACCAGATTCTACATCATCATTGGCTAATCCCTTTCCTGTGGTGAAAAGGTTTGTTTCTCCATCTGTTCCAGAACCTTGATTTGGTGACAGAGAGATTGTCTCTGAATCAGCATCAACCTCTCTTTTGGGGCTAGCATGATTAACCGATCGTATATCCGATATGACATCGCTATCTTTAACAAGAGCGTCCCTGCCAAGGTTAGGGTTTTCATCCATCATATTTCCAGAATAGTTTGGCATATTTGCTCTAGTATAACCATCAAATCCCCTGTTACAATCATCCATGGATGGTTTCTCTGAGGTTTCACTTCTCGATAAAATAGAACTTGAGATGGCTCCTGATGTGCCAGAACCGCAGAGGGAGTGCAATGATCTTAACAAGTTTAAGACAGTGGCCTCCGATGCTACCTCACAATTACCAAGAGCGGCCAACAGTTTCACTAAACTATCCTTACTAATCCTGTCTCCGTTACTCTCAAAAAGGTTTGTCCACTGTCTTTCACTGACCTGAAATGGGGCAAGAGCCATGGTGTTGACCAAGGTAACAGCTCTCTCATAACTATGTTGAGCTGTAGCTTGAACTACCATTTCGCTGAAGAACAAAGGATGAGGAACTTCTCCAGCTTCCAAAATAGTGTCAAACGCATGCTCAAGCAGATACCACTTCAGTAAAAATGATAGATGCCAAATTATTTAATTATATATATCCACATCTGAGCTTATATAATAAAAGCATAGGTAATAACAGATGACAAATAACATTTAAAAGAAAAAGAGAAAGTCTAGTCTTTTAGTTATCGTAGCATGCTCACTTTCTAGATTATTCGAGTTTTACCAAAAAACTAAGAGAGTTCCAATATAACAAACATGGTAAAATGGATTGATGACAACTTCAGCAGATTTAAGAAGAAGATGGAGAAAATAGGAAGAAGAAGAAGAAAAAATTACAGACATGATTTACCTTCCCAGCTCTTGATGCTTCCACAAGTAGTGATGCATGTTTACTTTGATCCAGCTGGTACCCAGAGAGAGCCATCTCTCGATACACATACTCAAAGTATTCCCATTGCAGTGCACTAGCAGATGCCTCAAGCATTGAGCTATATGTGTACTCATCTGGAATAAGTGCAGTACCACCACCATTTAGGGAAGTGTAAGAATCAGAATTAGCTCTCTTAACATCTTCAAACAACTCTTTAGCTTTAGAAAACATATCACTCCGGCCGTAAACTTTCAGCATCGTATTTATGGTCCCTATATTAGGCACACAAAGGGCTTTCATGTGTTCAAAGATAGATACGCAATCAGCAATATGCCCACCGTCCATGGAAGACATTATCATGCCGGTAAAGGTAACCTCCAAAGGTTTAGTATGAGATAATTTTTTCATCTTATCAACCTGCAGGCATTGTTTACAGAAAAATAAACTTTCTGGATAATTACAACATAGAAAAACAGTACTCTTCAGATCTTAGAAGTAAGAGATGCCAAGAAATCCTGCTTTTGACAAATGTCACAGCATTACATTTTCATTTTATCTAGTTCCAGCACAGGTAAGAAGCATGTGGCCATCAAGGTATATATCATCATGATTTGCAAAAGGATGAGTGATATAAAATTTACCCCTTTTTCCCAATTTCATAGCGAGTTAAAAAGGAAGAAGAAAATTATTTCAAAAGGAGAATCCAGTGAAAAACAGTAAACAAAAAGTGGCACACAAACTTCAAAAGTTCAAAGGAACACTTTAGGATTAGAATTGTTAAACAATTAAAAGCAGCTGTGAATGGAGTAAGCATTGGGGAGGGTGGCTGACAGTGGCCGTTACCGATATAGATGGATCGGGAGACAACCAGCATTAAAAATTTGAAATGAAACGATTTGATATATTTAAACCAATATGAAAATGTTGTTGCAATAAACCAACTTTACCAAAGTGTAGGAACACAGCCTGAATAAATGCTCTTTATCCTACCTCATCTTACAAAAATATAGGCTTCCTATCTGATCAACGTAGAAAATCAAATGAAGAAGAAAATGGAATGCAAGCAAAGACTATGCAAAATAATAGTCAAATGAGTTATATCTATAAACAGACAAGAAATGATTAAAACAGACCAGATTAAATCCAGTCACAACAGATCCAAAGTCCACAGACACAGAAACTTACCTCTTCCATAGCATCTTGCCACCTCCCATTGTTGCAAAGGCAGCATGCTAGCTCATAATATACACTGGCTGCTCCAACAATTCCCCTTTTTTCCATATCCCTGACCGCTTCCACAGCTTCATTAATTTTGCGTTCCTCCCAAAAAGCTCTAACAAGAACTGGAAGTCAGATGTCAAAGATGTATGAGCCACCAAACACCAACACCAATTACAGAAAGGGATAGCTAAAATCACCTCGGTAAGTAAGAGCTTTTGGAGCTTCCCAACTTTTCTTCATCTTCCTGAAGTACTCATGGACTAGGTCATACTTTCCAGATTTCAGCATTACCTTTCAACAAGCACCTCCTGTAAGACTTGAATGCATATATAATTTGAGGACAAACAATATCTGGCATGTGCGATACTTCTCCTAGTCAGATGACTCATAACACCAACCTCAATTTCAGTACAAGTTAAAAACAGCCTCTAAAGAACTAAAATCTAATTCTAAATTATAATGTCTATGGCATAACTGCAACACCAAATCATCATATATATTGATAAAAGTCTAGGTTCCTCCGGATATCACACAACTGCAAAGGCGCAATAGCATTTTTACATTACAAATCAATTGTTCTACCCAACAGATCAATCATAATATGTAACAAATCAACTCAAACATCATATAAATACATTCCGGACAACACCATAATCTAAATACTAATGGTATTCTGATCATTCTCCGCGAAAATCATAAGCCAAATACCGCTTTGCTAGCAACAAATCTGACAAAAGATAATAGCACAAAAAATTTTAAATATAAGACACCACTTCTGATGTTCATTCTACTTATGATTTTCGGCCTCTAAAATCATATTGTATTGCTCTAGTAACTTAGGTTTCCAACCAACAAAGACCATGCTTGAAATATTTCATGCCAATGCATGCCATGATTCATAGTTACCTCCATTGCAAGTCCATATGTTGCTCCATTAGGTTTCAGACCACTCATTCTCAACTGCTCAAATACCCAAGATACACCCTTCCACTGGTGTGATGAAACACAAGCATTCAAGACCTAGCAATAAATTCAGAAGAGATCAAGTTATGTTATCATTGAGCAGATTAATGTATGTGAGGAATTTTAAGTCAGCTGCATAATTTTATGCTCCCTTACTGCATTGTATATAACCACATCAGGTTCAAGGCTTGGGTCCCAGTTCTTCCGTGCATTCTTTATTCTTTTAGAAGGTTTATGTCTCATGCATTCGATAGTGTTTATCAGTTCTTTCACAAGACCAGCTTGACCAAGCGTAACAGCAATGCTGTGATATGCAGCCATATCTGGATATAAATGGAAATCTCCCTGAATCACTTAAAGAGTAAGAATCCATCCAGTAACATCAAATAAACATTCAAGAGGAAACATCAACGAATAAAAATAACAAAGGTGGTGATTATTACACGCATCAGATTGAAAATGTAAATTGCTTCCTGGGGCCTCTGAGCCTTTCCAAGAACTGCCAAGAGTTTCGTGTAAACAAACCTACAAATAGAATCAAATTTCTTAGTAGGAAGAAAAATTTATGAGCTCAACCAATTTTTCCTCCAAAAATGACAGGATTGCAATTCTAACAAAGTTTTAATTCTTTACGCATGAATGCATTAAACCCCACAAAAAAATACCTGCTCTTATAATGTCTTTGTTCCTTATCATTGTACACCCATTCCACAACAGACAACGCTTGCTTCCACTGTCGCTTATCCCCAAGCCCTCCCACAATCTTAAGCAACTGACGCTCAGTGAACTGCAATCCCGACAGTTTCATAATCCTCGAAAACTTCCAGTCCCTCTTAGAAATCTCCCGAGCACTTAGCCTACACCACGAGTTCACTCATTACCCAAATAAATAAATAAAATTTAAAGAAACCCAAATCAAAAAAGAAAAGAAAAAAAAGGATTCAAACACAAACCTATCAACAAGAAACCGAACCACCTCGGCCTCGCTGCGCCGCCGCTTTTCCGGTTCCCAGTTTCCCTTTTCACCATCCAACCACTCCTCCTTCACGAGCACATCATCGTCCAAAACCCACTGCAAATCCTCGAGCTTTCGCTCCTCAAACATTTCCCTCAGTTCCCTCAGTTTCTCCCTCTTGAGCTTCTCTCCACTGTACTCCCTACTCTCACTCGCAATCTCTCTGAGCCCAGCTCTCTCCAGCCTCTCCCATGGCTTCCCCACCATCAAAGCACTATTCTTCACACCCTTTACCGCCTTGGTGAACTCCTTGTACTCGTGCTTGATGGTCTGGAAGTGGGACTCGTCGGAGAGGTCCAGTTGCTGGGACTCGGAGGGTGGCGGGGTCTGGGATTTTTGGGCAAGGCGCTTCAGTTTGCGGTTGTGTTTCTGGATTTGTTTCTTGCGGAGGTTGTGGATGATTTTGGGGGTTGGGTGTTGCACGCCCTTCTGGATAAGCCTCCGTTTGATTTTCTCGGTGTCTGGTTCGAATTTGGGAGCGGGAAGTAGAGGGGGACCTTGTACAGCTTCCATGGTGGAAGCGGGGAGTTAACTGATAAGAGGCAGCGACATATATATAATTCCCCTTTCCCCCTCCCCATATGAAAATAATAATAATAAATAAATAAATAAATTGAAGTGGATGATTTTTAGAACAAAAATATTAACAAATTATTTAATTTTAAAATATTTTTTAAAAATATAGAAATAACTTTATTTTAATGTCATTAATTTTTTTTTTTCAAACTACAAATAAAAAATACTCCATATAACAAATATAGCCATAAATTTATTCATGTATCTCTGCGGCTAAGCTCAACAAAAATAAATAATTAATTAATTATTCCTAAGTTTTAATGTAATTACAAATTAATCTTAAGTTTTAAAAAATTCATTTTCAATGTTTTCATCACTTTAAAACTCACTTGAAAATTTCTCATCTAAATTACTGAAGAATTTCTGTCACGTAAACAAGGTACCAACTCACCTACAGTCATGTAATAAATTAAACACATCATACTATTATTCTCCCTAAAATTCTAATTATATCTTAAAAATAATAAAATTACAAAAAAGAAAAAAGAAGAAGCCTCAGGAATGGCTCGTGTTTTTTATTTTTTTATGTTTTTCAAAAAAAAAACAAATGTTTCTTTACAACTATAATACGGTGCCTCTACGGTTACAGCATGCGGAGTTCTCAATAATTTGATTAATTATTTTCACTTAAGTAATTCATATTTTATCTAGTATTTGTGACTTGTTAAAGTACGTCAAGTCATATTGAGTCTACAATTATATTAAGAGGTGTGAGATCCATTCCCATATAAGGGGGTGTTGTGTCCATATTGTATTGGTAGAGTACAAATAACATTTTCCTTATATTAATACCAAGTTTTTATAGTCTTGATAAATAATTATTTTAATTAAATGATTTAGGTTTTATTATTTCAATATTTTTTACTTCCAAAGTCAGTACATTACCATGATCATATATTTGAAGATACCGATTTTTAGTTTTTTGGGTAGACTGATTAAGACTATCGAAAAAACTTAAAAATAAAAAATAAAAAAATGTGTTGATGTTAGTCAACAGATAGGCGAAGATTCACGACCGGGATCCCATGCAAGTCTAGGTCATCGCGTAAGAGACAATCCAAACCTCATTTAGTCGGACAAATGTTTGAACAATTCGAATAAGTTGGGCCTTAAACTGTCTGAACACCTATCCAAGCAAATGAGCAAATAGGGTTAGATAATCTTTCAAATAGACAGTCTCGTTGTACAGAATCTAAAAATCAATCCATTGCTCGATCAGCTGACAGTTGGACAAGGAACACATTCCTCCTTCCCGTACGGTGCACGTTTGTAGTGCAGAGAGAGAGAGAGAGAGAGAGAGAGAGAGAGAGAGAGGGGGGGAGGGGGGGAGATCAAACCAAAATCTCGTAATCCTCAATTAGGTAGGAAGAAATATACAGTACCTTACGCATAGCATCTCAGGAAAAATAATAATAATAATAATAATAATAATAATAATAACATTGACAAAACAATCAGCAACCAGATTAGACAGCCCCACCACCAAGGAGAAAATATAACACACAAAACCAAAATAAAACAGAAAACCCACTCAGCTCTTTGATTTGGAATGCTTTATAAGCCAATCAATAACTGAATCAATGTTTGTGGAATTCTTGCATGAGATCATGTAGCAACAAACTTCTCTGTCAGTAATTGACTTGAGTCCCCTGCAGAGCATAATGCCATTTTCAGTATCAGAATAACGAAGCAAAAAGAAAGAGATGGTACTTCGTATCATCTCAACATTCACCAAAATTGGCTTTATTTTGGAATATCGCTTGAGAAAGTTCCCAACACAAAGTAAAAACGTGTCTTACATTTGATCAGTCAAAGCCGGTAAAGACAGAGCTCCTGGCTTGTCAACCTTGTTCCCTAGCACTAGTAGTGGGATACCACTCAGTGAAGATTTGCTCAGCAAATCATGCAGCTCGCTTTTTGAGATACTCACATTGTCGGGATCTGCCGCATCAACAACATAACTGCAGAAAGGAACAGGTTATTACAAGTTCTTCGCGCATCATAAAATAATGAATTGATGCCACTGCTAATTACTTAGTTTAATCAACAAAGCATTGAAAAAATGCACTATTTGACCAGAGATTTATCAAGAAACAAGGTTCATGATTGAGAAACATTTGGCGAAAAGACAAAGTTTAGATTACACAAGAAAAGTAGCATATACAACTATACTGAACATGCAAGAGGAATTATGGGGAAAGTGAAAATATCAAATGGCAGACACAGCAAACGGAAATTCGACTGAGACACTTCCCTTATCACACTGTCAATGTCATTATAACAACTCATACTGGTGAAGGCACAATTCCCTATACAAAAATTTTGCGACACCAAGGTAAAGTTCTGCTTCCAAAAAGGTAAGACCTCCATTCAAAGGCATATTTGAATGACAACTAGGTTTGCATCATGGTCACTGATTATAACACGAGGATTCCAGTTTTCATCAGGTCAATGAGCATAGCTTTCTGTCTAGATATACAGGAAAAAGAAAAGCTAACAGAAACAATATGGAGACAGTAGTTGACAAGGGCAGGCAAGTTAAATCAACTTAGAATGAAGAAGAAATGGACAATCAAACCATTTCAATCAGTAGCAATGAACATCAGGTAGCACTTTGACACCCATCCATGAAAAAGGAAAGAGAAACGGTTATAATTTGACAAATCGGATATAAACATATATTCTTATCTACAAGCACATAATGCATGGATATATGTGTGTATGTGTATATGCACTAAACTTTGAGTGTCTTCAAACCTTCACCGATGACAAAGAAGAGACAATTTCTGAACTTGAGTAGTTCAATTTAATATCTATTTCACTATAACTTTTAGAATCTCCAGAATTTCTTAAATTTAGACTGCCAAAGATAAATGGATGCATGCATGTATAATTGCATAGATGCAAATGCTTGAATGGTTGTATGTAAATAGGTCATAAAAAAGTAAACTTCCAATAATCACAAGTGTTTAGTGGATAGACGATCTGAATCTTATACAATCTTTTCCAAACTATAAGCTTAACAAAGCCTTGAAGATGAACAACATATACAATTTGAAAACTTAAAATGAAGAGCCAGTATTAAAATTTACAATTTAGTATTCGTATGAGATGTGATAGACAACTGCGCAAGAAACCATGCATAAATATCCAATCCAAAACATAAATTTACAGAATAATACAAGCAAGGAAGCCCCATAAACAATGAATGCATTGGAAACCTAAAAAGTTGGCAAATATGAATTTTTTTGCTGAAACTGCCAAGTGCAATTCATTAGAGTCAAATCCAAACACATCAAGACAATTAAGATGGTAAAGTGGTTCCATACACTATAGCAGAAACTGCACGACAGTATCGCTCCCACATACTGCGGAACCTAGGTTGACCTCCAAGATCCCACAACTTTATGGTGACATTCCCTTTCGTTACCTTCCTCATATTGAATCCTACCTGAAAATCCAATAATATGCATTAATAAATATATTTTATTCCCAGCAAGATAATAAGTAAAACATTGTCATTGAAAGGATAAAATGCAAGCTTTGGGTAAAATATATCATCTACCAGTAAAAGTAAAATCAGGTATATCCCTTTTGAAAAGATTACTCACCGTTGGGATCATGTCTTCACTATATCCACCAGTCTACGAACAAGACAAACAAGCCAGTTTTCAGTGCATCAGCCCAAAGGGACAAAAATAAAAGAATACTAATACCAGTCAATATGGTAATTTACTTACTGCAACAACATTTACAAGTGACGTCTTTCCAGCATTCTGGAGTCCTATCAAAGATAGCTCCATTTCCTGCTTGAAAAAGAGGCTGCAATCACATTTACAAAATAGTAAGGTCATTAATTCTAAACAAATGATCCATCAAGGTCACTCAGAAAAATCAAATAGCAAAACGTAAAAGATCGAAATATTCTTGTCATAAGATGTGACCAGATTCATGAGGCAACCGAAATACTCTGCAAGATTAAAAGGCTTCAAAGGATTTCCTATGGGGTGGTCTGGGAGGAGTTTAAGTACCATATATTTAAGTGCATGAAGATATGCGCACATCTTTAAAGGTGGTAGTTACTTGGGGTTTTCTAATCAGGCTTCTGACGGATAATATGGCTAAGAAAATTTACAGTGGTAAGAAAGTCTGTGGTGGTCATTATATATGATGGCCTGAAGGGATAATGCATGGGTCTCCTATTTTTCTCAGACACTTCCTAAAGAATAATAAAAGAAAAATATTTTCTTTGTTAATCTGAACTCCTTGGAGGTCCTTCTGCAAGGGGTTGGATCGGGAAGAATGAATTAGGTCCAAGCAGGTAAGCGCACAGCAGAGATGGGGCCTTTATTGTTTCAAAAATCAAGCTCATTAGAAAATTTTCACAGGTGATAATCTTATCAAACATGTACGACATAATTCATCACGTATAATGTTGCAAAATCTACATCTTCTTCATCCCCAGTTCTCTACAATTGTCAACATCCATTCTGTCATTTAGTAAATCAAAGTTCTTAGCAGCTAAAGCCCAAGATTCTAGCGCTGGATTGAGATAACTGTGGTTGCTTGAATGCATCAAAGCTTCCCGTGGCCACAAATATCCCCCAAGCGTAACAATTGATGTTTATTCGACAAACCCAGGTTCAATATATTTCAATTTTCATAATATTCTCAATCCCCAATCCTCCTACACCACCAGACACACAGTGATCTTACTCAATCAGCAAAGCATGAACATTTACTTATGAATCTTTACTCCACACATGATTCTTTAAGACAAAAGATAACAACAAAGAAGCCAAAGAAAAGCTATTCATGAGCTTTTTCTTTCTTTACACAAAAGGTAAAATCGCGTAACACAAAAGCATGCATTCCAAGGAAGAGAAGTCAGCCTCTGATCGAAATTTTTAATCTTCATACTACGAAACAAAAATATAATTCACGAAGAAAAAGAAAATCAATATTCCTGAAACAAACGCATTGAAAATAAACTACAGAGAGAGAGAGAGAAGCAAACCTTCGGAGCCAATTGAGAAATGCTTCCCACAAACCCATTGTTGATCAGAGAAAGAGATCTATGAGTCTCTGTTTCCGCAGAAAGAGACAGAGAGAGATCTCTGCCTCCAAATCCAATTCACCTTTGCAAGACCTTCCTTCCCTCCTTTGCCACCGGTTTCGCCCTACACAAAGCAAATACTATCAACGAGTACGATTTGCCACAAATCTGAGCCGTAGGAATCAGATGGACGGTCCAACTTTAGTAGGATAATAGAGCCGTATGAGTGGATTGTAGCTGAAAAGAAGGCCCGCAAGTTTCGCTGACGCAAGCCAATGAGGGAAGATTTCTGGGAGGTGAAAGAAGTTCGGAGAGTGAGGGTAATAGCACGCTCAGTCAATGCGAGTAGACCACACGTTCCAATGAGGGAGGAGGAGCTTTCCAAATGGAGGTGATAGTGCAACGTTCTCGAAATTCATTGGCCATGCGCCGCACCTATTGAGAGAATGAAAATTAAAAATTAAAAAAACTTCGAGAAGAATTAAGCTCGACTCATCGGCTAAATATGTTGGGAGAATGAAAAATAAATAATTGCACTACTGATTTATGAGATTCGCTTAAATTACGAATCATTCATTGAGGTATAAACAAATTTATGAAGGGTCATTATGATAAATTATAATTACAAATTACTTCCTAAACTCATTTTTCGTTCACAAAATTAACAAATTCCGTTAATTTGCCACGTCATACCTAATAAAAAATGGACACGTGTCGATTACAATAAAAAATATATAAATAAAACCTAGAAATTATTTTTAAAAAGAAATAGAAAATAGTGAAGGGATGGTACACACCCACCTCCAGGCCTGGGGGAGTTCGCATGGCCGGGGTGGTTTTTCTTAAAAAAGAAAAAGAAAAATTTAAGTTTTATTTATTTTTATATTTTTTTATTGCAATTGACATGTGTCAATTTCTTATTGGGTATAATGTGGTAAATTAACGGACTCTGTTATCTTGGTAGACGAAAAATAGGTTCAGGGAATAATTGTAATTATAGTTTATCACAAGGACCCTCCATAAACTTTTTGTAGTACAAAAAATAATTCATAATTTATACTAATTTCAATGGCCAATAGCACAATTATACCTGTAAAAAATAGCATTTTCCTTTGATAAAATCTATATAATAGAATATTATAATAATTTTAGAGTCCTTTTTAACTACGCGATTAGCATGGCAAAAGTAGTACGTTTTTTTAAAAAAATGACCATTTGAAAACCTAGAGGCAATGGATGTGCTTTTAAAGAGACCATTTTAAAAGACCAAACTAAGATTATAAATGTCAAATTATGATTTTACAAAATGTTTAATTGCATCTTTAAAAAAAGTAATGTTATAAATTACACTTCTATCTTACCACTATCCTACTCTACTTACGTAATAGTGACAATCAACTATTGTTTTTTTTTAAAAAAAAAAAAAAAAATCAATGGCTGATTGATGTTGCCACGTTAGCATGATGAGATTGTAATAGGATAAAAATATGGTTTCTACTATTACATTTTAAAAATTGAGTTTTCAAATTGCATGTTTTGATATCACTATTTTTAACACCGCAAAACCAAGTGAACTCTTAGAAAGTCCAATTTTCATGACCCCTAGTTACAAAGAAGTTGTATACGCTCCACAAACCTTTTTGATCAGTAATAGACTCATTTTCATTTAAACGTTTATATTTTGTTTTGTTGTATCTAACGGTGTATACGGTGCCACGTTATTTAAAAATTTTAAATGATATGTTTGAGATTTTGCAGGCGAAGAGTATATTTTTAAACAAAATGGCAAAAAAATGACCACATTCATACCATTAAATTTATAAAATTTAATATAAACTATAGAATGATTCATTTCAATTTGACTTAAAACAGGGAGGACCTTATTCCTGATGGAAATTAAAATCCATTATCTAAAGCCATGGCTCTACATGCCGTGTTTATGCTTCTTGTCTATGTTCTAGAAAGCCTTCTTTAATCTCTAAGGCTAATCATACCTCCAACTTAAGTTAAAAAAAATTCCCTCATGGATGATGTTTTTCAAGCTTCTCTTGAAGAAAATTTGTTAATGTTTGTGTTTACTTGTTGAAAACGTAGGACGCGTCATTCTTTGAAGTACAATATTCAAATTCAATAAGATTAGTTATTTAGTTTTATTGACATTTTTATGTATAAAATTTTCGTGTCGAATTTGCGGAGCATGTAAAAAATTGTCAGTCTCAAACTTTATATGGAGTTCACTTGCATAATTGTTCGAATAAATATCGGGTAGTAGTACTTGAATTATTAACAATTCCAACATAAAATTGCTTATACCGCCGCCTCAACAATCAACATCGATCGTTTGCACGCATGACGCGGGTAGAACTAAGATTGTTCTGATAGCATATATTAACCGTAAAAATTAAGAATCGAAGATTGAAAATAAAATTCAGGAAAAAAATAAATAAATAACAAATAGGAATGAAAAATACTCTAATTACCCTAAATAAGAAAAGAAAAAAATCCCTAAAAGACGATCATACATACATAAATAAATCTAACCTAAAGTCAATCTATCATTCTTAATCAACGAGCAAGAGAAATTTGCATGGGAAAAGATACACGCAAAAAGGAAGGAAAGGCTACGTCCCTGTTCGCCTTCCCTATAAATATTGCAGAAGAAAGCAAAAAGAAAAGATACAAACAAATTTATTTATATAGACGCGGCGTAAAAAGAGAGGCTTACGTAGAAAGACATGAAGCAGCAAAAAGTGGTCAATTCCTCGAATTTGGGAAGCAGAAACTTCGCCCACTGATTCGTTACCTCATTTTCGTTTCTTCAACATAACAAATATTCCAGAAAACCATAGCCACAAGCTATCCTTACCTTAGTCAGTAAGTCAGACCTGGAACCTCTCTCTACCTGGTCTTTATCTCTCCCTCAAGTTAAAAGCTTTTGCCATTTTGACAGGAAATCCAAACAGCTTCTGCCATGTCCAACCCAAATGGGATTCTTCTTCATTTTGTTTTTTTCTTGGTTTCCGCCTCGGTGTTTTCACCAACATGGGTAGCGTCCGGGTCGCCTACTGAGGAACCCAACTTCAAGAGGCCCGATCCTCTGTGCCACTTCCATTACTACAATGGAGGCTACGATGTTAGGAGCAAGCATTACTGGGTTGTAAGTTCCAATGCATCTTTTTCTCGTTATAACCAAAACATCCTCTGCCATATTTTGTTGTCTTTTCGAGAACAGGGGACAGGACCCACTTATGTAACATTTCAGAGCAGGGGTCCCATTTTTCCCAGACAAAGAATAGATATAAGATACGATGGCACTTAGATGTCCACTTTCTTGAGAGGATGTTGATAGTGAAAAAGAAGATGCATGTGAGAAAATCAATAATAATTTATGGGGTAAAGAAAATGGGATTTGATTTACTGTGTTTTCTTCTCATTTTTTCCAGTCTGCGGCATTTACAGGAGTCCATGGCTATGCAATTGCGGGAGTTTGGTTGCTATGTGG
This sequence comes from Alnus glutinosa, assembly GCF_958979055.1. Classification (NCBI taxonomy): domain Eukaryota; kingdom Viridiplantae; phylum Streptophyta; class Magnoliopsida; order Fagales; family Betulaceae; genus Alnus; species Alnus glutinosa. The sequence goes on from NC_084888.1 coordinate 3,102,495, forward strand.
ACTGGGATTTGGGATCTTCATCACCATAAAGAATCCAAGCAGCAGCTCTTGGCCATTTCTAAAGCATCTGGATCATCATTATTTCCTAATGTTCTTGCTGGTCCTGCTCTTCACCCTTCTCGCCGTGTAAGTGCCTAAAGTGATCCATATATAATTCCATGTTTCTATATATAGCTGTAGGCTATAGCAGTGTTACTAATCCAGTCTCTGCATGTGCATGTATTTGGATTTCAAAGAGTTGCATCCAGTTTCGTCCTTGCAGCAAATCAGAGCACCTTGTGGAGAACAGAGAAAATGAAAACAACCATTCTCAAAATGGGAGAACATGCCCGTCACACAATCAAGCAAGTAATAAAGGCAATGGCAGCAATGCAATCAATTTTACTTCCATATGATCCAACCACGTCTCTGAGCTTGAACATGACCAACCATCGACTCAGAAGAGAGTCACGTGCCATCCAGAGTTTTGTTGACAAGAGTGGGCATTCGATTGATCAGGCAATTCATACTTCGTAAGCATCCATGTCTCCCCAACTAAAAGTATCTGCTATATATATATAGCACGTCGTTCATATGATCTGCAAAATTAATATTGATTTTCTTATGTGTTTGTAGGTACATAGCTCATCTTGTGACTGTAACTATCAACTTGGCCATGTTGGTTGCTGCACTAGGTATGTTTCCTTTACCTTATGGCATTTGAAGTAAAAATTAGGCATTCAAGCATATCAATTTTTGACACGGATAGCAAATTCAACACAAAATTAGCCGGCTAAGATTGAGATGTATGATTCATTTAATTAAATAGGTCGGGTTATGGTTACCTTTTATAATCTTATACCCATGTTTTGACACACGAAGACGAATTGCACCCTTAATTTATTAAATGCATGAATTACTTCCGCATAACACTTAAAGATAAAAAAAAATCACCTCTTCTTCCTTATCTTCAAGAGTTGGTTAGTGGGATGATGCTTTGCACATTGAATGCAAGCTTTAATTGACAATTTCAGATAAATTATATGCTATCATATAGTGGAAAAGAATTCACCAAATGCTACTTTATAGCACCCTAAATAGAAACAAGTTTTAGAATGAAAGGGGAAAAAGGGGCGTTCTTCTATGCTAAGAAATATATTTTGTTCTTGATTAACTGCATCACATATATAACTTGTACATCTTTCTTTTGTGCTGTGCATACTTTTATATCTGGTCGATTCTAACAAAGATGTAACGAAAACTAACTTGGTTAGACTAACGGGTTGCTGCTTTGGCTCAGTTCTGCTCTTGTTGCATTGGCATCCCGGATTCATAACGTGAGTAAAATTTATGAGTTCATTTAGTTTAATCTGGTGAAGATATGAATCTTTTTTCACTCACATTTTCTTCTGCTATCATTTCAGTATAATCTTTTGCTGCTGGATCTTAACAACTCTATGCTGGGTTTTGACTGGCATTGATTTCTTCCTTCACACGTAAGTAAAACCTTCCCGCCCTCCTCTTTCAGAAACAGAGCACCAATTGCTGAATTTTCACGTTGGCAGTTTTGCAGAAGATACATGTTCAGCCTTCTCAGATTTTGAACAAAACCCACAAGATAATAGTCTGAGCTCGTTACTGCCATGCATGGATCCATCATCCTCAGAAAAGATAATGGTTGGAATTGGCTTCACCGTCCATACTTTTATAGCTGAGGTACTAAATTGCTTATTGACATGCATATACACAAAATATATACGGAATTGTTTTGTTTTAACACATGGGCATGTGTCTTTTGTGTCGCAGTTGAATTCTAAAATAACAGAGTATTATAGGCTTCTTGAATTATATGAACATAGCGAGGATTTAGTTGGAGTTCCAAAGATTTGTGAACCTTTCTCGGGAGCACCTAACTACAGCTACACGCCGGAAAGCTGCCCAAAAGATGCTATTACAGTAGGCGACTTGCCACATGTAAGCAAGTCTAAATTAAACAGAAAAGTGTTATATATATACACACAACTTGGCCATAACTCTTTTACAATTTGCTCACACGCGTCGACACGAGGTTGGAGACGACTATGCAGTTGTAGGTCTAGTAGTACCAGCATATATAGTGTGCTAATTAAAATACTTGGGACAATTTCACAGTCCGAATTGCTAACAGTTCAGGCAACAAATGTAAGAGAACTCTCGTGAGACCCAACCTACCTACTTGTTTAGATTGGTAGATTCGGACTCTCATGCATTTGTTGTTTGAATTGCTAACACGCCTGTTTTGACAAGTGGGTTTCATTAATCTTTCTCATATTTGTTGTCTAACAATTCAAACAACAAATTGATGAAGATCCAAGTGTCATGAAACAAGGTCGTCTCATTTTTCTCTTTTTGTGTGTGTTTGTGAAGCATGGGACTTTTTGAAGCTTTCCCCGAGTTTTAGATCAATACAAAAGCTTACCTTTGGCTGCAAAAGTTTCTTGCTAGGTTCACCTGTTACCAACATAATTACTCCGGCGGGGAATGCCAAAGCGAAGGAAAGTTTCTTCCTGAGGCCTCTTACGACATGGTCTCGGCTTATAGTCGTTCGGTCCAATATTTGCTGGATATATATCCAGATTTGAAGAGTTTGACAGAATGCAGCTTTGTGAAGGACAGATTTTCTGATGTCGTTTCGCATCAATGCAGGCCATTTAGGGTTTCAATCCGATTATTATGGTCATCAATGCTATCTCTCTCCATTGTCATGGCTGTTTTAGTCTTAATTTGGGTGGCAAAAGCTTATCAAGATAGAGGAAGATGCTTCTCTATATGTTCCATCAAACCCCAATCCTAGTCTCCTAGCTAGATACAAAATAATGAATTACAACCAAATGTACATACAAAAATGCTTACCCTTTTTTTTTTTTTTTTTTTTTAATTTTTTTTTTCTTTTTTTCCTGGGGGTACGTGGGGTGGTCTTATTACCTTTCAATTTTTCTTGTAAGAAGTCAAAAAAGTACAGTACTCCATTGTCGATCGTCGCAAGACGTGGATTAAATCATGGAGGTTAATATACGCAGCTTAAGAGAAATGAGAATAATTTTTTAATAATTCGGCAATTAATTCAAGACAATTATTGAGCCCTCAACCACATGACTGCAGTTAATAGGGCCTTCACTCTTGAACTCCTTTAATTGTGTTTAGGGAAGAAAGTGAAGAATATATTAAAATCTATTTACATTAATTTGCATATATATATATATATATATATACATAATTTTTTTTTCTTTTTTTTTTTAAAAAAATAAAACCTTGTTTAGTAGGATGTTGCTTTCCGGCTAGTGAATATAAAAATGTTTTTGAACTCCAAAATAGGGAATTCGATAGGCTGTGTGGCCCCACGAATTAGGATCCTCTCCGGTTATATTTCAATGGGAGAGGAGCCAGTTAGTTGTGAATAAAGGTATTTTGGTAATTTTAAACAATGTAAAATTACTAAAATACCCCTATATATAACCAATTGGCTCATCTCATCCAAGTCCGTGGCCCCACCAAAGGCCAGGCAAGAGAAGTAGAAAAGACATAATGGTCGGATTATAATAATTGGTCAACTAATCACGCCAACTAAATTAAATTAATTAATATATCAAATCATAGTTATCGAATCTGAGACATTCTTAATTGGTTATGACCAAACGGTCCCTACCTACTTCACTACCTCTTATCGCTGGTGCCAAATCAAAAATTCTTATTCAAGAATTAATTTCAGTAATTATTTTTATATTACTGATAAAAATAAAAATTAAACTGATAAATATATTTCACGGATTGATATCAATTTAATACACCGATAAATTAGATAAATAAAACAATAATTTTCTCTAATAAGAAAAATTCGTTTCATATTTGGTGGAAAGTTGGCATGCACTAAAAGGCATACACCGAAATTTCTATGTTTGACTCTTGACCAATCATTTGAGGTTATCAAAAAATCCCTATGTACATGCACCATCCAATCAATAATCATTAATACTTGTACTAATAGGCACTGCTTCTTTTTTTTTTCTTTTTTTTTGTTTTGAGGTAAAAAGAAGAAGAAAAAAAAAAAAAAACCCTTGGCTATTGAGAGAAGTACTACTCACATTTTTCATTATATTATCTAATCAATCACATAATTAAGAGGTTTATATATATGCACACTTTTCATAAAAATAATTAGATAAGCTTCTCAAACAACAAAATCATACCCGCTATGTTTGCCAACATAATGTATTATTATTATTACTGTTTTATGTATTCAGACTCAACTATATTACACAAATAAATCATAATACAAAATACTTCTTAAAATACATAGCATATTTTTTTTTATAAAACTGGAATATTTTGATTAATGGACTGCTTTACTTTTATAGAGACAAAAGCTAGCTAATTTTTAAAAAAATTAAAACAAAGAAAAAAGAATGGCCATATAACGACTCTAAGTAGAAGAGGGTGACCGCACGACCACTCTTGTCTTTGTTAGGGCCATCCTATCATGATAAGGGTGGCTATGCGGCCGCCATGATAGGTGAGGGTGGTTGCAAAGCCACCCTTCTATAATCACTTATTATTTATTTATTTTTTATTCATAATTTTTTTATTTATTCAAATACAATAACAAACATAGATAGCCATAGCCTATAGTATCTCAAAATCAAGAAATGGGTACGGCTATTTCATTCAATTAAAGAGATTGCAACTTTTAATTAACAAAAGGTGATCTCCAAAAGAAACCCATTATTACTGTAATTTTAAAAATATTTATATTTATTTCTAGTATTTTGGGAAAAAAAAGAAAAAAAGAATAGAGTATAATTTTTCGTAAGAAGTAACCTTTAGATAAGAACTTCATAGTAAATTTGGCATTGTCGTTGGCCCTTTATTCAACTGTCAAAGATCTTGGTGGATGCTTCGAAGGAAAATCTAATTAATATGGAATCAACATGGCGAGGAAATTACTCCATCTCTCATTGCAAGCCTTCCAGACATATCTATCTGAGAGACCCTCCCAAGACAGAAACATACAAACAGCGACATAGCCCATTGGCAAGACCTTTGGTCCCAAGTCGTCATCATCGTCATAGTCATCAATCTCAGACTCAGATCCAATTCCAACCAACAAGCTAAGCTAAGCAGCCAAACTCAAAGCCCTTGTCTTGTTTTCCTGTGAACCCTGTGAATGAACAGGGTTCTGGGGCCTGACAGAATTGGTGAATTATCTTATGAGGTTGTCGGATTGATGTATGATTTAGCGAACTACGTTGTGGGTTGCTTTGCCTTGCTTATTGAACGTACTGTTGGAGGCTCCGGTCTGAACCCATGTCTGGGAATCTAGCTGCACTCGTGGTTCGTGGGTTCGCGGGTAAGGTGTTTGCTGGACATGCTTGTGTTTGTATTTGATATATTTTGTTGATTTTATTTGTGAAATCAGGGGTGGGTCTGCCGTGTTGTACTTTTTTAAGAATTCGTGTTTTAGTGGCTTGAAGTGTCTTTCGAAACTTTCAATTTTGGATGTGCCCATTTGTATGTGATAGTTTGTGGTTGCTGGTTTATGTTTGATTTTAAACCTCATGAGTCCGTTGGTTTCATTTCCTCTAGACCTCTACAACTAACAATATCTGGGTGTGTACTACTTGCTTTGCGGTCAGAGAGTTAAATACATTCTCATTAATTACCCCTCATATAGTTAAGAAGGCTTGTGCTGCAGTGAATTGTTTCATCCTCTGACATCAGTTCATCATTGTTTATTCTTCATCTTTTCTAGTGTAAAAGAAAAAAGTGTTGGGGTTAAGTATTTTGGAATAACATGAACTGGGGATTGAATTTTAGTCAGTTTTATACATTGAATCATTGGCAATTAATTTTTGTGATTATACAGTTAATACTTAGTTTTGCTTATAAACTGTGAACAAAAGCATGGTATTCTGATTTTATTGATTACTCCTTTAGAATCAATTTACGTGACTATATCTTTTAAATCTCATTCTTGCTTTCAACTCTTTTTGTTATTTTCCTTTTAATTTTCATGAAATAAAACCGAAGTTGCGTTCTATAAAACCTAGATTAGTGTTTGGTTGTGACTCATATTTGGTCGGATTTATTGGATCTCCATAGGTTGCGCTTTCTTAATTGCAGCATCATCTTGGAGATAAAAAAAGAAAGAGAAAATGAGGATCAAGAACAAATACAGGAAACCAACCACTTTCAATTGCAATGCAGGGGGCAGATGTTCAACGTCTGCTGTGGTATGGAGCTTGGTGGGATGTGTTCTTATGCTTCATCTATACTCCCTTGCTCGCCACAAAGATGGGGTGGGTGGAGAGATCCAATTGCGCATGAGCCAACACCCACAATTCCGTGAACTCTTAGAGGTTGAAGAAGAAAATATTCGGATGCCACCACCAAGAAAGAGATCTCCACGTGCAGCAAAAAGAAAACCTAAACGGCCAACCACACTGATTGACGAATTTCTGGATGAGAATTCCCAACTTAGAAGTACATTCTTTCCAGATCAGAGAACTGCTATAGATCCAATGAAGGACGTGGGGAATGATAGCTTTTACTATTATCCAGGGAGAATGTGGTTGGACACTGATGGAAATCCTATTCAAGCCCATGGAGGGGGTATTCTGTATGATCAAAAATCAAGGACATACTATTGGTATGGAGAGTATAAAGATGGGCCTACCTACCATGCTCACAAAAAAGCAGCGGCAAGGGTAAGTTACTTAAATTTATGAATTTATAATGTTATGCTTAAGTATAGGTTGATTTTATAATTTCAGGCCTTAAGGATTGAGAGATGCAATCACCATAGTTTATATCCACGTTAGCTGTGTAAATATCTGTTTACGTGCATTGTGATCACATAGCTGCTGCTAGTTATCAATCTTTGTTTTATATTGTGATTTGTTCTCTTGACTTAAGCGGAGACGAGTAGTCATGTATGCCAATCAAAATTAAACCCAATATGGTTGGTTCCACCAAAGTTGCTTAATATAACCTTTTTTTCCCTTTTTGTTCCAATCTAGGTCTAAAATTTAAGATTCAGTTTCTGGCACTTGTGTGGGGTTATATTGTTTCCTCTATATATGATTTGTTTTCCCCTATGCACCTTAATAAATCAAACTAAACATTGGTAGTTGCCCCTTGGGAAATCGTATTCCAATTGATATTGGTGCTATCTTTAGAATAATAATAGTATGTTTATCTACAACTTCTCCGTGCCTATAGATATGGGTTGTGATATTAGACTGCAGAATTGTGCCCTTCTAATGGGTTGTAGACATGTCAAGAGCCAAAGGTTATATAGAGACACAGTGGTCTAATTAATTCTTAGGTGGAAAACTATAGTGGGCATAGTTAAAGATATGGTCAATTTTTTGGGGCGCAAAATGGGTAAGGGGAGGGCAACCAAAGGTTGGAACTTCCTACCTGGAGCACTAGCCAGGAGGGACCTTGATGGGCTTGCAACCCGAGGCATTTGTAGGCACTCCCTTAAGACTAATTAAGTTATAGCCTGAATCTAGCCCCACAAAGGACATAATGATAGGAAGCCGGTAGGCAGGGATTAATAGGCCTGCGTCTCGTCCTCTTAGCATTGCACCCATGGAGACTCGAACCCATGTCCTCCCCCTCACCAAATCACAAGACAGTAAGCCCCTTATCACTAAGCCAACCCCTCCACTGGGTAAAGATATTGTCAATTAATTTTTTTTTGTTTTTTTGATAAATAATTCAATCTTATTATCAAAGCGTAGAACGGCAGAAGGGCGCAACCCAAAAAATGAATCTTGATTATTGCATAGAAATTGAGGTTGCCTTCAAATGGGTGCATCCTTGGTTAACAGGGAGGTGGATTTACTTACTTAGAAATGTTTTATCAATATGGATGCTCATATCAGCCTTTTATATCTGCTTTTATCTCTTTCTAGTAGGCCGTGTTGTTGTACTTACTTTAAGGATACCTTGTCCAATCCTTCATTTTAGTTCGTTGTATTATATCCTATTTTTGAGTCTTATGTGCAGGGTTGTAATCGAATCGAGCCGAGCCGAGTATTGAATGTTCAAGCTCGGTTCGTTTAATTTTTTTTCGAACACGAGCCAAGTTCAAGCTTATCACCAAACCAAATAATCTGTTCAAGCTCTGTTCATTTATTTTTTTAACGAACTCGAGTTATTTAGTCATTCCATATATAAAGTAAATGTCCCAATTGTTTAATTTTTATTTTTTAAAATTAATACTAATTATTAGTTACTTAATTATGGTTAAGATTTATTGTTTTGGTAATTAGAGAAATTAACTCAAATCTTAAATAATCTACTCTCAATTTTATATGTTTATCTTATAGTATATTTATATATTCATATTCATATTCACACAAATACACTTATTTCTATATCCAGACTCGCGATTACAATAATTCACCTTATATATATAAGAACATTTTTTTTTTTAAATACTTAATATGTTCTCGTTACAAAGTTAAAAATAATACAAATGAAGTTATACAAGCTTATACGAGCCTATACGAGTTGAGCCGAGCTTATATGAGTCGAGCCTAAATTTATACGAGTTTGAATTTTTTGTTCAAGCTCTATTTGTTTAATAAACAAATCGATCCCGAGTCGAGCTAATCTGAGCCGAGTCCGAGCATGTTCACGAGTAGCGCTGCTCGCTTTTTACTGCCCTGCCTATGCGCATGGAAAATAACTAAGAAAGAGTGTCTTTTCTGTTGTTTAATATAATCTAAAAGGGGAGTGGAAACATTTTTTTAGCAGAGAAGGAATTTACATGGATGCATATTAGGACTCCCGAGTACAAACTTTTTGATAGACTTTTTTTTTTTTTTTTTTAATAAGTAATGTATATTAAAAAAGCGAAGAGGGGCGCAACCCACAGTACACAGGAAGTATAAATGAAACCCCTAATTTAAAGAAAAAAGAGAACACCTATCTTGAAATTCAGAATAAGAACACTCAGACATAGACTTTAGTTTCTCTCTCCACAAAAACAACATTTGCATCACTAACTTCTTCAAGTTCATCAAACCAGTCTCACAATCTTCAAAACAGTGTGCATTCCGTTCCCTCCATACACACCACATCAAACACAATTGAGTCATTCGCTAAATTGGTATCAACGTCCGGTTGCCATTTTGCCCCCTCTAACTCCCCAACATATCTTTCACCGATCACGGCTTTACCCACACCACCCCAAATAATTGCAAGATCGTACTCCACAACTCTGTAGCAACCCATACAATGCAGAAACAAATGATCAATGGACTCTCCAAAAGTCTTACATATATAGCACCACTCCATCACAATAATGTTTCTCTTTCGTAAATTGTCCACAGTTAGGATTTTCCTAAAGTCGTCGTCTGCACAAAGAAAGCCACTCTCGGGGGAATCTTAGCTTTCCAAATACTTTTCCACGGAAATGAAGATTGTATAGGACTAAGTAAAACCTTATAGTAAGACTTTACCTCAAATGATTTATTTCGCGCTGGAATCCAACACATTTTATCCTCTCCCTCACTTCTAACTTTAAGAGAGTACAACATCTCAAAAAATCTACTAACATCTTCCACCTCCCAATCATGAATAGGTCGAATAAACAAAATATTCCACAAAATTGTGCCATTTTGTCTCTGCATGCTCTCCTCCACCCATGCATCCTTGCCACTAGCAATAAGAAACAGATCTGGCAAAAGAGTTTTCAGAGGTACCTTCCCACACCACACATCGTGCCAAAACAAGACTTTTCAATAGACTTGCCAAATGATCCAAACTCATAAACTTACTTAGAATTAGGTCTTCAATTGCTCAGAACTTTTACTATTGAACCTGGGGAAACATTTAATACTCAGGAGCATAAAAACCTTTGCTGCCTCTTTCTACACACCCCCACCCTACCGGTGGACTCCCTGTGGGTGGTAGGTTTCAGATTGGCGGAGAAGGTAGTGTGGACTATTATCTTTGAACTGGAAACAATATTTGCACTCCTAAATGGTACATATGACGTCAAAGTTTGCATGCCAAACAGCTCAGATGAGCATCTTTAATCTTCTTTAATTAACTGCATTGTTACTCCCTCTGCTTCTAATGTGAAGTAAAAGTGAGTGAAAATTGTAGAAATGCCACCCGTAATATAATGGAAATCTTTTTTTATGATTTTTATACTGTGATAGATTCAGTTTGAAATTCGTGTGCCAGCACTGATGCTGAAAGATTGGATTTATGGATTTAAAGATCTTAGGTTTAGTATTTGCTTCAAAGTGTTTAAGAGAGGAAATGTAGGATGGATTTTTCAAGAGATCCTAGTATGTCTTACAGCTCATGTGGAATTTGGCAACTAGAAATAAACCTTTTAATTAAATACTGGAAGTGTGAGCTATGAGAATCTCAAGTCTAACCTAGTCCATTTTTATATATTCAATAGATTATGCATTAGATGAAGGATGAAGATATAAGTTCAGTCTCGTCTATTTGATAGAAAATCCTTAATTTTGGGTATATGTGGTTAAGGTATGACTCTATCTTTGGCTCATATCATGCCCAATTTTTTTCTAGCAATTTTAGAGTCTGACGTACAGATCCCTTGAACATATTTTTCTTTAATCTCTATTTTCATATTAAGTGGCTCCGTGTGGCCATGGATGTAGGTACTGTGAAAGTTCCACCAGTATGAACAAGTGCCGTTACTTGGGTTATTTCACACATGGAATACTGATACATAGACAAGGAAAAACCCAATATGGATGATAATCTCTAGCATGGGTGTGGATATTAGTTTTCTCCATTTTCTGGGCACATATCTTCTCAACTTGAAAGTACCGCCATCTTATCTTGTGCATTTGCCCGCCCATTTTATCATTCTGGTTTTGCTGAAGTGCAATTTTTTTTTTTGAAACCACTACGTTGGGATTGTACTTATAGTTGTGATTTAAGAGTGCTTCCTGTGATGAGAAATCTTATGGTAATGTTTAGCATTAGCTTCAAGGGGCCCACAAATTATGCTAATACTTGAGGAGTTTGATAGTTTGGATTCATTGATGTGATGAATATCTGCACAAACTAAGGATTCATCACGGAAATTTTGCTAGGAATCTCAATTATTGCCAGTTAGAGTAAACTTGTGGTGGTAGTTGTTTCTTAGGAAGAAGATGTCAGTTTGACAGCGATGATTGGCTATGAAATAATCTATAGATGGATGCATATTGTCTCATAGAAAGAAAGATCTGAAAACTCTTGATCATTGGGTAGCAATGGAACTTTGTAGAATAATTTGCTTCTAATGTTCTTTGAACTCAAAATAAGATCCAGTACACAAATTACTATGCATCATTATATATAAGAGGAAACACCAAATTTGTAGAATTCAAATGATGCTTGGGTGATGCCCGTTACTTGCCATAATTAGTGGTTGAACTGGATGATTTGGTCATTCAAAATTCAATGGACGGGGAGGATATGATTGAACTTTTAGCCTTTGTACTACATGGTTGCAATTATCAAATTTCAGAAGTAAAAACATTGTTTAGATAACATTTTATGAATTTGTGAAAATCATAACGATTCATATGAGGATGACATGGTTTGACCACGCCACTGCGTTACTCATTTCAATGAGAGTATGTTGTTGAACTTTAGATGGCTATCAATGACCTTATTGTCTGTAAGATTGTGTTCAAACTGTAATTCAGACCTGCAGGTCCCACCCAATATTCTGTTATGAAAAGTTGAGAGAAGATAAATTCAAGATAACATTTCTTTTGAAAAAGAAGAATATGGTGGCTTGAAACTGAGAAGCTGGAATGAAAAAGAAAGACAATTGCTTCATGTAACCAGGGCACACTCTTCACTATCTTAGGCCTTTCTGGTTGTAACCACATGATATTGCAGACAAATGACTTTTCAGGGACCAACACTGGTTTGTTTATTTTGCTTTGAGTTTGCCTAATGATGTGAGACATCAACACCGACATTGGTGCTGTTATTATGTTGCCAATAACCCATGTTATGCTATTATCATCCCCATCTTCAGTATTTACATCATATACATAATTTAAATAGTTCAGCACAACTGCAGACGAAATTCACCAATTCCTTTGTAATGGTTCAGGTTGACATCATAGGAGTTGGTTGCTATTCTTCCAAGGACTTGCGGACATGGAAAAATGAGGGCATTGTGCTGGCAGCAGAGGAATCAAATGAAACCCACGATCTCCACAAATCAAACGTTCTTGAGAGGCCAAAAGTGATTTACAACGACAAGACAGAACAGTATGTAATGTGGATGCATATTGACGATACCAATTACACCAAAGCCTCCGTAGGTGTTGCCGTTAGTGATTACCCCACTGGTCCTTTTAATTATCTCCATAGCAAAAGGCCTCATGGATTTGAAAGCAGGGACATGACTATCTTTAAAGATGATGATGGTGTAGCGTATCTGATATACTCCTCCGATGACAATAGTGAACTTCATATCGGACCACTAACTGAAGATTATCTTGATGTGACACAGTTCATGAGAAGGATTCTTGTTGGACACCACCGGGAAGCCCCTGCTTTGTTCAAGCACCAGAGAACTTATTACATGATCACATCAGGCTGCACTGGTTGGGCCCCAAATGAGGCACTAGCTCATGCGGCTGACTCAATCATGGGGCCGTGGGAGACGATGGGAAATCCATGCGTCGGAGGGAGCAAAATGTTTCGACTTACAACGTTTTTTGCTCAGAGCACATTTGTGATTCCTCTGCCAGGTTTTTCAGGCTTGTATATTTTCATGGCAGATAGGTGGAATCCAGCTGACTTGAAGGACTCAAGATACGTGTGGTTGCCTTTGATAGTTGGGGGACCAGCTGATCGCCCACTTGAGTATAATTTCGGATTCCCTTTGTGGTCAAGACTCTCAATATATTGGCATAGAAAGTGGAGACTTCCTCAGGGGTGGAGTGGGTTGAAGTGATGCAGTTTTTCATATATTTGATGGTTCTTTGGTCACTCTTTCACTTGCTTAACATTGTTGTCTTGGGATTTGCATATTTCACAGCATGAGGACTTAGATACAGAATGTTCAGTTTCAAACACGCCCAGTGAAGTTACACACCCCTTGGTCCCCTTTGTTTAGGTAATGTTAATATTAGCTCTGAGGCAGGATGTATTTTTCCCAGATTGTCCCCTTTTTTTTTTTTTCAATTGAAATTTTGCTAATAATTAATTCAGTAATTCAAGCATTGTCGATCAACCCTTTGTGGCTTTGTGGAGTGACTTCACTTCTTCATGAATCTCTTTACTACGGTACTTCTTAATTGAAAGATGAGGAATTAAGGATAAATGTGTTTCGGGCTTTCTTTTTTAAAAACCTGGATTTAGATTTTACGCAACAAGGCAGCCCATATGAAAGCCTGTTTGAGTCACTTTTGCTTGGGCAGGTGTCTGGCAGCCGAATTCCACTTGCTCGAGCTGTCGGAGTACTTGTTTGAACGGGTGGGGTTCAGACGGCTTCTCACATGAGACTATCCTATTGCACGGAATTCCTGTCGAAGAAACTTCACTAGAGTCTCGTGCTTGCATAGGCATTACCTAAAAATAACAATCACTCTTTCCGACCAAATCAAACCTCAATGGCCACCTTAACCACCCACCCTTGTTTATGATCACCAATTTCAAACACTTTTTTCCATGCATGCCAATTTGAGCTTGAAAATGTCTATTAGCCCAACCAAAAGAAAAAAGTTAAATTAGGAGTAAAGTCATTGGTGAGGGGAGAAATCTGCATTATAAATTACAGGTGAATCCACTCAAGCAGCCCACTACATGAAGAATAACTCTCACTATATAAAAAATGACTCCACCATTGATCAAAAAGCTCTAAGCCTGTCACGTGACAAGTATCCAATAGACTATCACATGAAGTCTCCAAAATTAGACACATCCAGATATGCTATCTTTAAACATTTTACATTCAATTATTTTATCAATCAATGTACGGACTTAATTAAAACATCGAAGTGTCCCAATTTCCTTGGACCGTCGAATTTCTAATGACCATTTTATCTATTTTACAAGTAGTCCGTCCGGCCGGATACTAGAAAAATTACTTCAACATATACAAACTCTCACTAGGTACATACATATATATATGCTACAATGTCTCAACTTTTTCTCTTTACTCAGCATGATACAATGTCTCGCCAAATTCGGTCCCCCACTCCCCAAATAATATTCAGGACTACTGGCTTGCCATGCCATTCGAATGGACCACGATCGCGACACAGAACGGACTGGTGGAGTGGTTAGCTAATATAGATTAAAAGTAGTCTGATTAAACATAATTACTATATGTTAGTGCCCAAACAAAGATGAACGTAGAAGATAGCGATCGTCGGCGGCGGTGGCTCTCCGATAAATCCCTTAAGGATAAATCGCTCCCAAAAAGAAATTTATCGTTTCTCTTCCGATTGGTTGGACCGTAAGTGCGATATATGTCATATGATGTATGGCTGATTCATATTTGGGCCATGTAAGTAAGGCCTGGCCGCGTTTGCTTGGCCAGAAATGCTGTTCAACGTGTGTACGTTACGCTAGAATCTGGCCCCATGGCGCGCGCCTTAAAAAAGTAAACAGCTGGTCCTGTCAATTTGATAAAAGAGGAACCATAGCTTAAAGGTAAAGAAGACAGCTCCGATACCTTTTACAAAAACCCACATGAAAAAGCTAATTAAAACTCAAAAAAAGAAAGAAAAACTAAAATTAAGAAAGAAAGAAAGAGAGGTGGAGAGTAGCGTGGAAAGGGCGTAAGCAGGTTAACGTGGAGGGGGCAAGTCTCATCAGAAGGATATAAGATGTGCGAGTGCGACTCTTAAAAGAAGTTCCCACTTCCCACTGTGCTTTCGCTTCCCTCTCCTTCTGTGGGGCAAAAACGTACAGCCATGAAAGAGTTTTTTCTGGTGGGTGGGGCAGCAGTGATAGGCAGGCTAAAGCTTTTTCTGTCAATGGAAAGATGATTAAAAAAATAGGAGGAGACCATATCAACGCGAACAGCGTGCTGGCCACTAAAAACCTCTTGGTGCCACTATTGACCAAATACCTTTTTATGAGATTCTCCAAACACAACCCAACTCGCTGGGCGTCCAAGGATTCTAAGGCCCCAAAATTAGATGATGACCTTTTACTTGTTCAAATATGTATTTAAAACGTTACCCTTCTTTTTAGCTCTTAGTATGCTTCAGCTAGCTGATATCACCTTAATTAATACACCAAATACCAACTCCCATATATATATATATATGACAAGTTTGGACTATATATATATACCCCAATATTATAAAACTTGAGAGTTTAATTAATTAAGAAAATATATAAAAGATGCTTCCAATTAAGTAAATTAACATGAACTGCTTCAGTCTTAATTGTATAGGTTAAGGATATAGACAAGTACTGAGCAGGCCATCTCTAGTCAAAATTGGACCAATATTTCCGTCTTGTATGTCATGCATAAACCAAGTGCATGCATGGCAATTATAATCCTGATGATTGAATTAATTCTACTACTGTACGTTTAGATCTTCAACATGTATAACTACATGCATATATATGATCCATTTATAATTACATCCATCCTATGAAATACATTATATATACGATTACATCGATCACCGGGCTCCGGAGGTGATGCGACCGGTTCACCTCTGGTTGTTCGATCTGAGGGGCCTCAAGAGCATTCATCTCATTTTTAGAGAAATAGGTATTCTATAAACCAAATAACCATTCCAATCTTGGTTCCATTCCTACGTAATAAACATAGCTTAACAGGAAAACAAAACTCTACCAAAAACATTAAAATTCAGACCTACGTACATATACTAAAATCAAAATCAAAACCATAACCTTTTTTTTTTTTTTTCCCTCACAAAACGAGAAATAATCACAATGTAGTAATTAAAACAAGATCGAGTACGTAATGAAGATTAATTTACTTCATTTCTATTCAAATAAAAGCAAATCCCTTCCCTCTCTCTCTTTTCTCTCTTTCAAAACACACCCACAAATTCCAACCCATGCACGCACCAAAAAAAGAAAAAGAAAGAAAAAATTATTACACGTGCGGATAAAGCCCAAGCGTGTGAAACCCCGCCGCGGTAGTCAAGGCCTCCATGCACTGGCCCACACCACCGGCTGATCCTTCCACGACAAGAATATTCCGGCGACGTCCGAGCACTGTGTCATTGACCAACCCTCCTTGTACCTCCTCAACAAAGCGCGCACATCATCACACACTTCGTCACTGAACGAGGCCGGGGTGAACCCGCCGACAAGCAAGCGCCGAGACCAGCGAGCAGCCGACTCGCGCCGCTCGACCGAGTCAGAGGGCGCGCAAGCCACCAGGTCCAAGATGGCGCGCCCAGCCGCGCGCTCGAGCATCAAGCGCTCGTTGCTCGTCCGAGGAAAGCTCTCGTCCAAAGCCTCGAAGTAAACCCTAAACCATCTCAAGCACTCTTCAAACCCTTTTACGAACTCCAGCCCATCAATCCCAACGTCAAGATCAGCTTCTTCTTCGACGACAGTGATTATCCTCGGCTGCAATCTCTGGAAAGCTGATATCAGATAATCGCGGCGGTCACCGACGGCTGTGATTGAATGTAATGAGCTGACAGTGTTGATTGCCAGCGCTTCATCGTCTTTGAGGTCTAACTCATCTAGGTTTAAGTCAGAAAGATCGCCGCCATGGTGGATGACGTTGAATTTGAAAGGCACGCCCATGAGCCTAGCGAACTTCTCCATTCTGCTACCGATCTCTTTCATTAGTTTCTGAACCGCTGCCACACCTCCGGCGGTGTCGGATTTGCTGGCCATAACCGTCGTCAGCCGGAGGTGCGGGGTTTCGTCGGTGCGGGTGGCTAGGGCTTCCAGCAAAGTTGGCCACTGTGTACAATACGTGTTGCTGAAATCAACTATATGTAGCTTCGGCTCACCTTCAAAGGCTTCCATGATTGCACCATTACACGCTACGTGTCCGAACGTAGTCCACGGGCTGACCTCTTGGAACTTCAAGACCGTTTTTCTCGTTGACTCGAAGGAGCAGGTTTTATCCGATGCGGAAGCAAGGCTACGGTAACAGCGCTCGCCAGAGTCTGTCATGCGGCTGAACAAGGCCTGGAGGAAGTAGGCGGTGAGCTTCTGGTCGGTGTCGCCGTAAGGCGAGCTGAGCTCGTTGAGCATCCACATGAGTTGTTGGACACGCGAGCTATTCTTGTCGGCGATGGCACGTGCGGTCTCGAGGAGTATCTCGGACGCCCACTTTCCGGAGAATTCGAAGTTAAAATCACGGGCGGGTGAGAAGGAGAATTCTGTCGGGGTGCTTATGTTTGTGGTGGTTGGGGTGGGGGTGGTGGTGGAAGGGTGGGGTTGATAGGGATAGTAGTGTTTAGAAGAAGACGAGGAGAAGTCTTCTTCATCCATGAAAAAGTTGAAGCATTCTTCGTCTTGATCTTGTTGGTAGTGATGGTTGTTTTGTCTGGAGGATCGAGAGCTGCTTGAGGTTCTACTGGAGTTGAAAGATTGATCAGATTGAAGACTGACAAGCCTAAACAAGGTATCCATTTAACCAACCCTCAGAGACCCACATCAATAAACTGTGAGTCGTCTGTTTTGGTCTTGTTGGGATATGGAATGGAGAGATGGGTGTTTGAGTTTTTAACAGCTGGGGGAATTGGGATAGAGATATAATGATTAAAGGAGGGATCTTCAAGTTGGAATTTAGCAGATAGAGAAGATTAATTTGAAAACATAATTAGGAGGGAATCTAATATAAGTGGGGTTGGATTTTTTTTTTTTTTTTTTGTTTTGTTGCTTTCTTTTGGTTTAATCGATGAGGAATGAGAGAGATTAGGTTTCTTTTCTAGCTTAGGTTACTCTTTATGGGTTATATTTTAGATTTTAGAGTGGGGATTGACTGATATAGGCCTTTGCTTGTGTTTATAGTATTAGAATTGTCTGACAAAAGACGAAAAAAAAAAAAAGGTAGGAGAAAAAGTTTACAAGGTCGAGATCAGCAAATGGGTTAGTGGATTAGCTTTTCAAACTTTGAGAGACAGAGAAAGGGAGAGAGGATGTCACATGCTTTTTAGTGGGAGCAGGCGTGCCAACTGGGAGGGAAAGAGAGAGAGAGAGAGAGAGAGAGACATGAGTACTAAAGCTGCCGGCGTGCATGATGATGATCAAACCCACCATCTCGCGAGCCCAAGCACAAACCCACTCACATTCCCTGCCTCCTAATCCATCTCCAAACTCTGCCAAAATACCCATCCTACTTTTTTCCTTTTCTATACTCTTTGATAAACCCATACACGAAAATGTGATATAATAATGTAGTATCCAAATACCAATATATGCTCTTCCCCAAAATCTAGGGCATGCCTGGCCGGTGCCTTTAACCTTTTCTCCTACTTTCATAGGATTGTTTATAAACACACCTCCCACACCCACCAAGCTTAGGCCATTTCTCGATCGATCTACATATTCCAACCATATATACTATAGCTAGCTCGATCTCCTCCCTGCCACAATCCCAAAAATCCTTGCATTTATCTTCCTATATATCAAGTTGAATTCTCATCCATTCTCCCATTGTCAACCTCATCACTCTTATATAGTTTCCTTCTAGAAAGACAATCTCATCGATCTCGCCAGCTTAGAATATTCATCAGCTTGTTCAAATTAACGCAAATCAATTTTTTCCGACTTACTAAATGGCTTGGTGGTGGGATGGTATTTTTTTTTTTTTTTTTTTTTTTTTTGGGTTCGGTATGTCCATGCACATACTATAAAATATGGAGAAGGAACATAGAATATATATATACCTATACCTAGGACCTTCGAATGATTTTTATTTTTTGTCGAGTTGGATATATATATAAATATATATGCAACAAACTTGTTTGTTCGTTGGATGTTTTTGGGTTTCTTCTTGTTCTTGGTTTTCTTCATCAATCATGAGAAAAATTCCCATGTTTGTGCTCTCTGTCCCTGGTTCAAATAGTGTTCTCGGAAATCATCATTGCGAAGAGAAGTACAGAGGGTATTGCCCATTGCCCATCTTCCAATCCAATTAAGTACACCCCTACGGTCGTGGATTACCCTGGGAATTAAGGGCAGTTTGGTGACTTTGGCCACTCGATTCCCAAGAATTATCTGAAGAAATATTCTCCTAGATCGAAGAATCCCCACTTGCAAAACATATATATATATATATATATATATGTAGTTTGTTTATGATAGATAGAAATTAGACAAATACATTTAATTTGGTCCTAATTAAATTAAGGGATGTTTTATGGATTTCTGAAGCCCACAATTGTTTACTTAATTACATTCCTTTTCAGGATTAATATAACAACAATATAGATGAAATGTCATTGTCTCTAACCACAAAATAGATTTTTTTTCTTTGTTGCGTGCTAATGCATGTAAGAAATCAAGTTAATTAATAATAGATGGGTTTGTTGGTGGTGGGTTAGTTCCTTCTTATTTTTCCTGTTTAATTTGGTTAGACTAATTAACAATTCATTGTCGTAATTAAGAACGTACAATTGGTCGGTCTTTATTCATTGTTTATAGCTAGAATTAACAAATTTTTCTTTTAAAATGGGTTGGAGTAATTGTCTTTAATTCGATCAGTATATTAAATTGACATAAATAATAATAATAATTTCCGAAAATATTCTAACAATAAATTGATCATAACTTATTTGACTCAATCACAAAACAAGATTCAATTATATCAAACCCGGCCCTAATGTTACTCATCCAACATAAGTCAAAATAATTAAGTATGGGCCCCCTTTTGGTTTGTGATGGCGATGGCAGCTTAATTGATGAACTTCTTTGACCGAGTATGATGGCCGGGTTTAGTTTAGTCCTAATTAACCCAACAAACTATTATTAATGCTACTAGTAAATTAAAAATAAGTAAGACACGTAACATTTTTGGATTGGGATGGCGATAGCAACTTGACAAGGTTTTCAGACCAAGTACTTAAAATAGGTTTAGCTTAGCAAAAATATTAAAAAAAAAAAAAAAAAAAAAAAAAAAAAAAAAAAAACACTTCCATTTTACTCCCCTGCCCTCAATCGTCAACCCAAAAAAGAATTTGCCCAACCTTTTGCATGGGTGTCGACCACTCCCTTGGCAGTAACCAGCCATCCTAACCAAACGTTCGAGGCCTAGGCTGGTCATGATCGCAACCACCAAATTGGATGGTCCAACCTTTCTTATGTGTATTATATTATATTAATTTGGATCGAGAGGAAAATATTTTTGTCCGATGTGACAATTGCACGTTAGAAACCAATAGAAAGTAAATAAAAAATTTTAAAAAAATAATAAGAAAAAGAGAGTGTTAATTTAATTTGTAGCATTGCTCCTAGTTTAGTCTCCCGTAATAAACTATTATTAATTGCTTGTGATTGAAAAAGGAATATGTGAGAATCGAATGGGGATTCAGGCATGAGGCAGCCAGAAATTAATGCTAGCTTAATTATCATGGGTTTGTTTATAGCCTCCGATCCACTCAGCCAGAAATTAAAGGCAGTTGACCAGTTGACCTGCTGCACTAACTTTGGTTTAGTGGAACTTGTCCACGCGTTTGCCTATTAATTTAAACGAATTAATTATGGTAATTACTTAACAAAGGAAGACCAGTTGTTTTTTATTTATTTATTTATTTCTATGCAATACACTAAAAGGAAAAGGGAAAAGGAAAAGGAGATTAATTAACAATGACATAATTAGTGATCTCATAAACTCGAGACATTGATAAGGGAAAATAGACCAAACCAACTGGTCTTTGTACTATGTTAAATTAATAAAATTAAATAAGTTATATGTTTATATATTAATTAATGATTTCTAAGCAATGACGGAGAGATGGGGGCCGGTGGGGCCATGCCCCCCCCCCCCCACTCTTGAGAAAAAAAAAATTAAGGTACAATAAAAAAAAAAGAATTTAAGGTTTTTTTTGGCCTATAGTAAGAAATTTTTGTGGCTCGATCCTTGGTCTATTCCCTTTTATCCTCTCTTTAACTAGTTTCATCTCATTTGGATTGATAGCTTTATTGTCAAAAAAATTTCTTTTAATATTTCACGGGTAGTAACGGACATGCATGTCTGAGAATGCTAACAATGGAAGGAGTTTTACAAAGAGGTAGAGATTTTGTTCAAAGTAAATGAAAATGATTTAGTAAATCAGTGTATTGGAAGAAGACAGATGTGGATTTGAGGAGTCGCACACCTGACAAAGTTCAATTTCTTAAGGATGTGTGGCCAAAGATAACATGAAATGGAGATTCATTTTAATATAGCTAGATGGCATTAGAAAAGTCTAGAAGATATGTATTTCATTTGTTGTGTTGCGTTTAGCATAATTTGTTTTGTGTAGAATATAGTGTGTTTTGTATAATAGTTAGTGGGCTATTGTGTTAGTTAGAGTGGGTTGTTCTAACAAAATGAGTAAGAAAATGTTAGTTTTAAGAGCCATGTCATTCAAGTAAAGTCTTGCGAGAACGTCGAGAAACACACAATTCATCTAACTCAAATTTCTTAATTTTAGTACAGAAACTGAGATTTTTTATTTTTTATTTTTCAAAAAACTCTTTTCAATTTTACTTATTAATTTTTAATTTAAAGGGAATAATAAAAATATTAAAACGGGGTTATTTTTAATTTACTTAAAATTTGCCTAAATATATATTCATACTTTAACCCCTACTTAAGAAAAAAAATTATTTGGCCCCCTCCCATTAAAATGTTTGACTCCGTCCCTGTCTCTAAGACCAGTTTTTTTTTTTTTTTTTTTTTTTTTTTTTTTTTTTTTCTGTGCAATACAGGAAAAGCTAGGGAAAGGGAAAATTAAAGGAGATTAATTAAAAATGACATAATTAATGATCGATCTCATAAACTTGAGACATTGATAAGGGAAAATAGACCATTAAACCAACTGGTCTTTAATTCTAACATAGTACAAAGACCAGTTGGTTTAATGGTCTATTTTCCTTTCTCAATGTCTCAAGTTTATCAGATCACTACTATGTCATTGTTACTGTTAAAATAATAAAATTAAATTAGGTATATATGAGAGAAGGAAAGCGGAGAGAAATAAATTAAGAAAATAAGATATTTGAGGTGGTTTGGCTTTAAAGGCCTATGTTCAACGTTTTAATGCCTAATAAGACTATACTTTGATCATGTTGAATTGTTTGATAATAGAATGAAAATTCCTATTTATAAGCTATATATATATATATAAAGCGAGCCTCACAGTTTAAGCTGCCCAAAACAGATGGGCCACACAGCTGCTCTCACCCTAATTATAAGGAATGCTAATTATTGACAAAGTCCTCCCACGTAGCTAGCATGCATGAAGTAAACCATTAGTTACATATAGGCTTTAATAAATTTGTACGTTAATATATTTTGGGGTGGTATTTTTTGTTTTTAGCTTGAAAAGGTATTATGATGTTACATAAATATGAAAAATATCTTTGAGTTTTTGTGAGTATGATTGTATTTGGTTATTTGTTAATGTTTTTGTTTTGAAAAAAAAAAAAAAAAAAGGACAACAAAACTTTTAACAAACGAAGCCTCTTGTTGCTTTTTTTTTTTTTTTCCTTTCCTTTTTCTGTTTCTTTTTTCACCTGGCCCTTAATTTTATGTGAAACTATCAGTCTATCTCATTTTCTTAGAATTTTGTTTGCGCTAGAGATTTTAGGAGGCCCTACATATGACAAATGCGGATTTAGATTCCATGCCATACTTCTTTTCTGGACTGTTCATTTCAAATGAACGGTCTAGATTATGATAGCAAATAAAATAAGGTAAAGTAAAAAATTTGGTATTAAGGAGTAGTCGGTTCGACCACCCACATAAGGTAGTTTAGAGCAGCTCAACCACCTCTGACTGCTTAGAGAACCCCTTGGAGAAGGAAACGGTTCGACCACCCTCAAACGAGCAAATGAACGGTCTAGATTACGACAGCAAATAAAAGGAAGGTAAAGTAAAAAATTTGGTATTAGGGAGTGATCGATTCGACCACCCACATAAGATAGTTTTGAGCAGTTCAACCATCTCTGACTGTTTAGAGGTGACTAAACCACCCCTTGGAGAATGAAGCAGTTTGACCACCCTTAGATTGCTCGTTGGAGGGTGACTAAACCACCCTCATTTGATTAAGGAATGATTTGGTTACCCCAAACCACCTATTATATTGGCCGAACCACCTATTTTGGAATATTTGCCACCAATGGCCATCCTCAACATCACTCTCTTTTACTAATAGAGATAAGTCAATTTAATGGTGTATGATTTTGTTGATGCAAATTTTTGTCCGGTGACGTGGCATCATCAGAGACGTCCATGTCTTGACTTGCAAAACAGCAAAGACCCATCAGGGGTTGGCCGGTGAAGCCTCCTCCGATGATCAAGTCAGTCAAGTGTCTAAAGAAGGGGGAGAAGGAGAGAGTGAGTGGAGAAAAATAGATCCCGCTGTTAAATAGTTCTGATACTCCCTTTTCTACCCCTGTATGCTATATGTCCATTTTACCCCTGTCAAGCACAAGGCTCTATCTAGACGTCTGATATCTTCTCTGACTTGATTTGACTGGTCTCATAAATACTGAGAGCTGCTAGTGACCAAGGCTCAAGATCCGGGGACTAGTCCGGAGTCCGGGATCCAACTTGAGGGGCTAATCTAGCCCCACTCTAAACAGGAGATAAATATTTCCCTAACAGATTTCTTATCAGGATGTCAAACTTGTTGCATTTACAAAACAACCTAAATCTCTAGGAAAAATAAATAACCATTATTGACGAAGAAAAACGTTGTAGTAACGTTTATCATCCATGTTTTTAAGTTTAGGGCTTGTTTGGATATGTTTCCAATTTTGTTCTTGAAAAACTATTTTTGAGAGAAAAAAAGAAAAAGAAAAAAGAATTTAAAAAATAGAAAAATACATATAAATAAAGACTGGTGAAGCGAAACCTGTTTTTAAGTTCTGAAAACATCTAAAATATTTTTTCAATTTCAGGCCATTTTTCATGAATTGGTTCCAAAAATCGATTTCCACAAATCCTAATCTCCAAGTTTTCCGTGGATGAAACCCAATTTTTTTCAAGTTTTAAAACCCAAAAACTGCTTTTTAAAACGAAATACAAATAAGAGTAAAAATGTAGCTTGAGGTTTCTCTTCGTCCGTAAGGACAGTCACCAAGCTAGGCTTCAACCACAGCAATTTTTGGGCACGGCCCATAAGAGTAAAATTATAGTCAAGCTCATAACTCAGGTGTAGCACAGAATTCGAACAATCCCACAAAAAAGAGGCTGCGAGACCCGTCTGCTTCATGTAGGTCTCCCTCTTTGTGGAACTACCCCGAATTGTATGTAATTCAAGTACCCATATCCTTATTCTTCGAACTTTTTTGCAAGTTTAAAAGATATAAACTCAAGGCTTTGGCTTGTGTCATGTACCAAAACACATAAGACACAAGCTGAAAGTGTCACACGTCCCTAATTGTTGATGTGGCAGTCCCACCTTACATCTTGTGCACACAGAACGCAAGCTAAACTCAAAACCATCAAATTATAGTGGATTCTAATAATGAGATTATGATGATTCACCATCACACTATAAACACCAACATGTAAAGGCAGCGTTCTTGCCCATAACAAAAAAGAAAAATGTAAAGGCAGCGTTCTACTGGTGAGACTGATAACAGTGATTGCAAGCTCTCACAGGAGAAAAAGAGGACCACAATTTTTGGAACAAAATCTGCGCTTTGTTCTAATGAAAAATATAAACAATTTCGGATCAAAAGCAACTCAATGTTACATACTACTATACTAGCCTGAAAAAATTCAAATGCAGCCTACTGTTGTTCCCTTTCTGTCGGTCTTCTTTCACTTTTCCTACCCTTAAAAGAACTGTCATAAAGCTGGCCTACACAACTCCATAGCATTTCCTTTTTACATAGGGTACAATGGTGAAAATTCTTACCAACTAGAAAAATCTTTGAATTCTTTTGTTGAGACTCCTAATTTCCTTTTCTTTGCTACATCAGTCGCTGTTACTGTTAGACTAGTGTCAACAGCAGCAGATTTACCTTGTGAATTTCTTGCTTTCAAGTACCTTCCAACACCACCACTGGCAGTTCCAGAATCTGTTCTTCCCGTAACTGGATGGCTATACCATGACCCAATTTTATCCTGAACAAAAGGAAAAACACCAACATGATTATTGGAAGATTAAAAATAAAAGCCCAAAAAAGCCAGTACTCTGATATCAAAGAACTCGAAACTAACATTATCTTCATCCTCAGCATTCTTCTCATCTTTGGCCTTCTCTTTCTCTTCTTCTTCGTCGGGTTCTGTGTAAGGATTGACGAATACTGTTATACTAGTTATCTTAATCTCCTCCTGCACAAGTGATAGAAAGAGAACATGAAAAATGAGGCAATTTGCAGTAGTAGCTAAATAAATCTCCTGATCTAGATAGGTAAATGTTTCAGAGAGCATTATGATTAAAGTAAATGTACTCTCTAATCCAAAACAAATTTTGCTATTGATTTGTAAGATGAAAAGCATTAAATATTTTTCCATACACGCCTTAAGGTAAGATGAAACTAGTTTTGGACCTGAACTTTCCTGATCTTCTATCTTTTTAGAATTAACGGTACAACCAGAATACGACATCATTGCTTTCTATACACAGCTTCCAAACTCAAGACCAATTGACAATTACAAGAACAGCACAGCAGAGTGCTCAGCACAGAACACAAATCAATCAGTATTTTGAATCATCTCCACACATAACAGTATCAATCCACACCACGCTAAGCATAAAAAAATGCTTAAAAAATGTAATATATCAGTAGTATACCGAAGAGTCGAAGACAGTAACTCACCAGAGGTCGGTCATCATCATCAACTGGAACCTTTTCCATTACTGCCAGGGTAGTCAAGCCACCAACAACTCCACCAAAAACCGTGTGTTTGAAGTTTAAATGATTTGCAGACTTGTAAAGGATGAAAAACTGAGAACCATTTGTGTGGGGACCACTGTTTGCCATACTAACAACACCCCTTCCAGTGTGAAGCAACTTGGAATTCGGTTCATCATTGAAAGGCTTTCCCCATATAGATTCACCTCCTTTCCCCGTACCAGTAGGATCACCACCTTGAATCATAAAATTCCTAAAATAAATTGGATAAGACTACTTCAAATAAGTGATACTAATAAACTAAGCAAGAAATTGAATACGTTGAATTAATTTTAGTAGAGTTGTCACTATACCGGATGTTTCTATGGAAAGCTACTCCATTATAATAGCCACGTTCACAGAGAGTGATGAAGTTCTCACATGCCCTGGGAGCAATATCACAGTGCAGCTCAATGTTCAAATCACCATGTGTTGTGTGCAGCTGTACATATCCTTTCTTCTTTGGATTTTTCTCAACTTTGATATATTCAAATTCATTTTCAGTGACAGGATCAAAAGAGGTAGAAGTGAAGGACCGTGAAGCAGCACCAGTAGTAAAACGACTCTTTACCTGAAGCAAAAACTCATGTTAAAACTGAACAGAGCACCTGGAAAATAAAACACATGGGCAAAAAAGTCTAACAAACTAACAATACCAAATGGAGTTGGAAACAACTAATATACAGCCATAATTAGTAATGCAATAGCCCTAGTTCCCTAATATATAATTTCAAATTGATCATTGGAATGGTGCTTCTAAATTTTATTGTTTTGTATAAACGAAGTCTTAACATAGGAAACTAACCATCTTTGCATTCACAGGTGCCCTCTCACCAGCCATGTGCATAGCTATCCTAGCAGCAGTTTTATCACTTGTTGCAGCTTTTGCAGCAGCAGCACTTCTTCCATGTACTGAAGCAGACGCAGCATCTACGATACTGTAAGTTTGAGATTTAACCTCTCCATTCGAATTTGATTCAGAATCTTCTTTAATGCGTGACCTTGCAGCTAAAATTGCAGCAAGTGCAGCAGCCCTTTCTTTTTGTGCCTTGCTGCCACCTCCCCCAAGCAGTGCTGTTTGCTTTCCTTTTTCAGTTCCAAGCTCCTCCAGCATCTGCTTGATATCCCCAGTGACATTTATATTATAAGTTGGATCTGAACTCATTTTATTTAGTTCTGGGAAAAGGAAACATACAAGTCAAAATCATAAAATGATTAAAGTACACACACACCACACACCCACCATGGTGACCCTACAAGGAGGCTAAACTGACCTTCATCATCAATTTTCAAACTGTTTTTAACATGATCAAAATCCAGGAGAACCTTGATGTCTAAAGCGTTAGGATTCTGTAAAGCATAACGACAAAGATAAGAACATCTATGAATGCTAGCAAAAACCACTAACAAGCTTTCAACAAACAAACTGGATATATCTCAAAGCAATTACTACCTGAATTGTTATAAGATCTGCTTTAGTAAATGGTTCATCAGTGAGGAGCTCCTTCCAGTTCTTGGTCTTAATGTTCAATTCTTTAATTGCCTATGTAACAAAAGCAAAGAAATGAAGAATATAAACATAAAAACCACAGATAACTAGGAGGAAAGTATAGTGTCACAGTTGACCAACAGAAAAACAAACCTCATAACAGAACACATTTCCTGTAGTCTTCACAGCAACTATGTGTGTAAATTCAGTAAAAACTTTGTTTAACACAGGGCACTGATACTCTCCTGCAAAAATTGTGAAAATGTTTTGAATTAGTTTTCGAATTAGCTAGGATAAGAAATTAAAGAAGAGGTGTGAAAAAACAATAGCAATAACTAGAAGCTTAAAATAGCGATCATAACATTTTGATTTGGTATCTAAGAGCTCACATAGATAGTGCCATTAGCAATCTGTATTAAATGGATTAGTGAAGCAAAAGTATGCTCTACTTCTCAAAGACATGTACTTATCTTATTTTCAGGACTCAATAATTGATAGCAAGCTAATGAATGAGTACGAACGACTGCTTGTAAAGCCAGTTGACAACAAGATTACTAATTTCAAACAACAATTTAATTGTTTGTTGATTTCCTACACTGCACATGGCTGTTCACAGTAGAAATAAAGAAAATCCATAATACCACTAAATTATACTCTTTTTCCATAATTTTGGATGGTAGCAGCTTGAACCAAAATGCCTGAAATCCCATCATCCACATGTATCCGCACTTCTTTCTATTACATTATGCACATGTATCTGCAGTCCCCACCTTATAGAAGGACCAACTCATCCTCCACTTTAGCTGAGATGGTTCAGATAAGCCACTAAAACAAGCAACAAAAGCTTCTCAATAGTGCCACAAGACGGCAACTGTAGTCAACATCCTAGACCCAATTGACTCGCTTCTCAAAACCACTTCTGTGGTAACATAAATAACATACAAAATCCGAACACACCTAGAGTAAACACGCATTAACAACTAAATTTTAAATTTTTTTTGGCACCTCTTGAAAGGCTTCAATTCTGTATAAACAACAAATGAACAAATATGCACAAACAGAGATACAAACCATCGGAGTTCTTGTGGAAGGTTAGTGGGATGAGATCCTCCTGCTTAAGCGGAGCTCCGGTTACCGGGTTCTTCCCATATTTCCTAATGTACGGGATTATATGCCTGCAAACCCAATTTTTCAAAATCAAACCCAACACCACTTGAGTTTCTCAAATTTCGAAACAAACCCCAATTGATATACGTACAGAACATCGAAGACGCTGCCATCGGCGGTGCACACCGCGTCCTCGAAGGGCGTAAATGTAAGCCTGCACAATCAGAGATTGAACAAAGAATGAATTTTCAGGAAGAGGTTGAATCAGAGAGAGAGAGAGAGATATAGAGTGAGTAAGTACGCGCAACAATAGAAGGGGAGGCGTTTGAAGGGGGTACGGGTCTCTTTGGATTTGGCGCCGCCCCATTCGGTGGCCCACTCTGTCTTCGTTATGAACATCCTGTCTTTGCTGTGCTGCTTCTTCCCCATCTCTGCAACTCAACGAAACACTCGAGCTCAGGTTCTGCGTTCGTGTGTGTGTGTGAGAGAGGGAGGGTCGGAGGAAGAGAGAAGGGGATTTCGCTTTTCGGCGTACGAGTTCTGATTTTGCCTTCGCCGACTGCGTCACCGTTGGGACAATCCGGCCCACAATAAGGCCCGATATGATATCTGGGCCTAAAGCCCATTTATTTATTTTTTGCCCTAAGGTTTAGAGTCCGGGGACGAAGTTTTGGGCAGAGCCACAGAGGAAGTGGGAGAGAATGGGAGGTCGGAGCAGTGAGTGTAGCAGTGGAGATGAAGACGGAGATGCGGAGTGGAAAGCGGCAATCAGTTCCATCGCCACCTCCTCCTCCTCCTACGCTTGTGTTTCTTCCTTCATCAATGGTTTTTCGGCTGCCTCCAACCATTCGACGACCCCTCAGATTACCCACAATGATGATGATGGTAATGATAGTGGTGGTGATGGTGGCGGAGGCCTTTACAAACAAAAACCCCAACAGCTCAAGCACTATCAACTCAAGGTAAGTGGGTTCAGAGCTAAAAGATTTGGGCTTGTTCCCTCTTTTTTCATTACATCAATGTTATGTGGTAGATGAAGTTTTTGGGGTGAGAATTTGGTGCCCAAGAGAGAAAAAAAGAACCCACTATTAGTATAAGATTGAAAGAGTCAGTTTTTACTCGGAAAGTGGAGTGGACTAGGCTTATGTTTCTAATGAGGGTGGCTCTTATCTGATTTACCCATAAATTAATAGGACTTGTTTTTCCAATACGGATGTATTGTAGTCAGTTCTTGGGAGTATAATTGTACTCTGCGAAATTTATAAAAGGTATTACACACGGGTTGAGTGAACTTGTGTTTGTTAATTTGAAAGATTAAATAGAATGTAGTTAGCATAGTGAAGGTAAATCTGCACTTGTTGATGGTGTTTTGGATGAACCGACTGCAGAGGCTTGAATACAAATGGACTATGTAATGGGAACACTCTTCAGAAATTGGATTTGGATATGGCTGGATGCCAATGTGCTTCTTTGTGGAACCAATCGAAACTTTGGATGAACATCCGAAACTTATAAGGTGTTCTTAGTTTAAACATTTGTGATTTTAACGTCAGAATGGGTGGTTTAGTTGTGTAACATTAAAGGAAAGTAGCCATCAATGTGGAATAATGGCATGTATTTGCCTCTCTATTGCCCTGTCTTTCTTTATAATAATTTTTTTGCTGTCCTAAATCTTGATTAATTACTGTCTTACCAGTTTGTGCATTAAATACTGAATTTCTTTACAGGCACAAAAGCTTTTGGATGATATGCTAGAAAAGACACTAGTGATGGTGACAGATCCCATTGATGTCCATGATAATGATCCCAAGATTAATGAAGGTGGCATTCACTTGTTTAAAAATGCTCCCCCTGGAATAGTGTTTGATTATATAGGTAAGTCAATCTCATCATATAGTTTGGCTGCTTTTACATGTGATTAAAAGAACATTTGCACTTGAACTTTAGACGATGCTTGATGATTGTCCCTATAGACTCCAATCTCCATCTAGGTCTACTCACACCACATTCAGCACCATTCACCCGATTGTTTTCTTATTGATACATGTAAGGGAAGTGTGACTGTCAGTCATATCACTTGCTTCTTGATATCTTCCATTTCAAGTTGTTATATTCGTTACAATGCAGGGGTCGTTATCTCCCTTTTTTTTTTTTTTTTTTTTTAATTATTATTAATTATAAAAAAAGACACTGCATACTGCATTCTCGATGTAGTTTTATTTATCAGCGAAAAAGTAGCATGCTTGGATTACAAAGCTGCTTTAAAAAACCAACATTTGCTGCCCCATATGCATTATGCAATACGAATCCTTTAATATAACAGAGTTTTAGAGATCACCCACACATTGTTAAATATCCTGCTTAGTTCTGCCAGACTGATTTCATAATTTTGACATGTCACTGAAGGAGTTTGAATAAGCAGATATTTGATCTTTCTCTGTTGTTGACCTTGTGATGCATTTAAGTGTGTCACATGCCAAATTCTATGTAACAACTGAAGATTATATGTATGCTCCCAGATGAACTTCAACCACCAAGAAAGAGACCAAGAATCCTTCCTGGAAAAGAGATCGACCAGAAATCAAAGAAGGTTTGTTCAGTTTTCTATCAATTCTTCATTGCTCATTAGTGGCTCATTATCTAATATTCAGTATTATTCTGCTCCATACTTAACAGTTTAAAAGACAAATCCAATCTGTCGCTGTTGATGCGGAAGATATAATGGCTTCTGCAAGAGATGCATGCCAAAAATCATTGGCTAGACTGGAAGCAAAAGATGCAGCGGCAAAAGCAGCAGCTAAAAGAGAGGAAGAAAGAGTTGCAGAACTGAAGAGGATTAGGGGAGAGAGATGGCTACCTTCCATTGCTAGAGAAATGAAGGTAAATTTTCAGGGTTGAAATAAGTTTCTTCAAGAGACTGTTCTGTGCATGTGGTTGTCCTTGTGAGCGCTAACCCAGTAATTCTTTTCAACTTTTTGGCAGAGAAACATCCATGATTTACGGCATTCGTTGCCATTGTTGAAACGCTCTATCAAGTAGAAATTCCACGCAACTGGTATGGCTTAATATTCAAAAGCTTTGACATGCTGTTATTTAAGTTATTCTGCGCCCTTTGGTTGGAGCGCTTTGCTTCACCCCGAAAGCTGATGGACTAAACAATGTATTCAAGCCAAGTTGTAATTACCATTTTTCCAAGCTAAATACATGCAGACATGCTTCCGGATATCTTTGAAAAAATGGGATTGCCAGATTTCCGATTCCGTAAATATGTAAGTATCAATATTAAGGTAATAATCACATTACCAAAATTACAAGAACAAGATACATGTGTTGAAAATTTACATTCAATCTTCGAAGTACTTGTGCTTACGAGTCACGGCTACAATTTCTGAGACCTGAGCTGCAGAAGAAACATAACATAAAATAAAAGCTAAACCAAGGCATGGGGTGAAAAAAAAAAAAAAAAAAAGCCTCTTAATTTGCTTATACATGCTATATGCCTTGAGATCCGATTTTTTAAGAAGAAATGCTAGAAATGCACCCCTCATCCCTCCTTTATCTCCCCATTTTCCTTAAAAAAATTGATTTTAAGGAAAAAGTTGTCAATGATGTCACATCAGAGACAACTTTTTCCTTAAAACCAATTTTTTTATTATAAAAGAAGGATGAGGGAGGATGAGGGTGCATGTGTAGCAAATCTCAAATCTCAAATATTTTCATATTTTTATGAATGTTTTTGTGTTTAGGTTGTTTGTTTAATGTTTTTCGTATTTCTCGGGTTTTTGAGACACTATCGAGAACCTTACTCGGTTAACCGAGATTGCTGGACGGTGTTTTTTCTCCAACTCGAAAACACCCAAGACTCTAATTTCCACCATTTTCTCACCAAAACAAAGCAATTACTATCCAAATACCTCCTAAACAACTCCTTTACTCCAACAAAATCAATTCATGCAACAAAATCACCTTTATGCTTTACATTTTTTTTTTAGGTGGCTTTTAAAATTACTATTGAATTAAAATTCAATGAAGATTTATCTTAAATTCAATAGTGGTTTTAAAAATCACATAAAGAAGTGAAAATAAGTATGAAGAAGTGAGAGTGTGTAGCATTACTCCTAAAGTTATGGTTTTAATACTTTATTGGCGTAAGAGATAAGACGTGATATTGGCATATCCGGGTTGGCGTGATATTGGCTTATCGGGGTTGGGATGAATTTGGCTTAGGTATTGTAATTTTTTTTAATGGTTCAGATTTAATTTTAATCTTTTCTCATAAAATAAAAAATAAAAAAATTACGTCAAGACGGTTGAAAAAATATATATATTATACACGTATAATTGTATTTTCCAAATCCGTAACTCTCCGCCCTCTTTTAGGTCTCTGTATTTACCCAGGAAAAAAGAAAAAGAAAAAAGACACGAACAGACATTCTCACATGTGCTTCACTGACACGTGAGTACTTTAAGGTCAGGATCGTCCGAATAAGAAAATAAAGATGACATTAATCCATTGAAGCAACTTTCCTAGCCTTTTCACCTGAAGCAACTTACCGCTCCCTTCCAGCTAAATGCTGATTCGCTGAATAGATAACGGTGACAATCTACAAGGAAAGATAAAAAGTGGGAAGCAACGGGGAAGCAACGGTCTCTTTATCTTCATTCTTCAAGTTGCAAACCCCATCCTTGTGATACTTTCTTTTAATAAAGCAAAAGAGAAGGGTCCCCATTCCCCACCCACCCCCCACCCCCACCTCCCCCTTCTCTTTCGCCTGCATTAATGCATTCACCGCCGAAAGAGATAGCTAGCTTCTGAGTAACGGACAACTTCTGATTCAAATCTTCTGGGCTACTGGCTCCTTTATTGGCTGTGTGGCAGTGTGGTCCTTTTCGGAGCAATGGCACATGTGGTAGCAATGGTGGTGGATGGGGTGGGGCTGTTTGTTACAACCCTTTGGGGTCTGCAGGAGCGGCGCTTCTCTACCACTTTTGAGGCTGTCAGGTCTGCTGCGGTGTCCATGACCATGGCGCTCATTTTCTGCTTTTTGTCCGTTGATAGACATCAACGTGGAAGAACGGGCCTTGCATTCATGGCCTTCATTTGATTTTCACTCTACAGATGCCTTAAATAATCTGGGTTTTTCCCAATTTTTTTCTAGCAATTGTTTCTGGGCAATCTGGAGCATATGCAATTGAAAAATGAAATATGGTATGTACTATGTAATGCGCCTTCATTTGATTAATTTTCAGTTTAATTCTTTGCCATTCTGCAAGGTGCGAGCAACATCCGGGAGAAGAACTATTAGATAAGGAAGAGATTGGACTTTATATATTCAATGGGGTATATGTTGTCGCATAGTAAATATCTTCCACGTTATTTAAAATTTCCCATACATCATTAAATGCAACAAAACAGAATCTAAACCAAAACGGAGAGGATCAATCCTATTGACACGACATTTTGTAGAGTAATGATTCATGTATAACTCTTACACAACTCTTGGATTTGTTTTTGGTTAACATGTAGAGGGTCACTCCTATTGAACATTTTTTTATGATTAACCATTGGATTTGTTTTTCTACATGTGAGCCATAAATATTCAATAATTAATCTTAAAAATAAGTTTTTAGAGTTGTGTTAAAAACATTACTCCATTTTGTATACTATTAATTACAATAAAATAAAATGAATACGGCTTAACCAACCTCTCCCCACGTCTTTTCTTTCCTTTTTTTTATTTTCTCTTTTAGCCAAACCTTACTTCTCTCATTTGGGAACATCTCAAACCATAGCAGCCACCGAGTTAAATGTCTCTGATAGACAATTAACACAACGGTACAACCGAATTGCATTACTGAAGGCATCAAGCTATTCCATAATAGATATCATGTCACGGTTGTCACCAAATGATACAATATTTACAGCAGGTCCTTTTCCTGTGGTTCCATCTAATTTATTGATATCTAAATTATGAAGCCATGCATGCATAGTGCTGTGCACAAAGTGACTTCCAGAACGTGAGTAGTGACGATAATTAATCGATCGATTAATTAACCTAGGAGTGGAACCTTATAAAAGAACAGACAGGCAACGAGCTGTTTCCTGATCAGAGGAAAGGAGCATATAATTATTTTTTTACTGTTAAAAAGAAGCATCAACAACCAGGAAATAAGTGACGTTTCCCACATATCAGGCCTGAAGGTAGCCTTTCTCCTCCAAGTAAGATATCACAGTTTCAGCCATAGCACATGGGGGGACACATTCCCCTGCCTTCTGTCGTAATACTATCTGCAAAAATAACATTCAGAGATAAATCCCATTTTATTTAGCCAAAAAAAAAAAGGGGCATGAAGTGAAAAGTCAGATGAGTACAAAACAAAGGCTGATTAAATATGTCCAATTATATCCTAATGCTCGGCACCTTCTGATGGAAATTCTAACAAGTCTAATTAAATGGGCACCTAGCCATGTTTAGAGACTTCCCACCTTGACACATTTTCATCTGATCATTCAGCTGATCAGAAGAAACCCGTTGTCACTCCAAAATGTTGGCTAACCAGGTTATAAATTCTTTTTGGCCAACTGATAATGTTCCTGGCCTAGAGAAAAAGGAAAAAGAAAAGATAGAACGGTCCCCAACCCCATAACTCCTAAGAGTAAAAAATTGCTCAACTTTTTTTTTCATGTATTGAATTCTCATGTTTCTCTAAGTAAAAACAAATGTCAAGGGCATGTACATATTTGTGCACATTCAATTCTATCAGCATGCATGATCTTCCTTTATAACCCTACGCACCTCACAACTTACTGGTGGTTCATATGGATCATCAATTCCTGTAAAACCTGCAGAATGCAAAATAAATATTTCACACCCTATTTTAAACAGAGAAGTGATAAGACCACATCATATTTCAGATGGCTGGATACCAGCCCAGGCTAGAAAAATGGTAAGAGACTAAGTAAGACTATATGATCTGCATTACCAGAATATAGATGACGAAAAAAAGTGATATGAAAAGGTGATGGACATGCATTTCACACCATTAATTTTAAAAAATGTGGACTTTTTCTTTTTGGTACAGAGAAACATTCTTCCAGACTAAAGTTAGTGACAGCAACATTATGAGATTGGATAGCAGATAAGTTATCAAGGGTCATCCTAGAATTTCCAAGAGGGAGAACTTCATTTTGATACCATGAGGTCCATGTCTCATCAGTATACTGAGAAATTCTTATATAAAATCCAACACAATACCTTTGATCTTTCCAGATCGTGCAAGCTTGTACAGTCCCTTTGGGTCCCTTGTCTCACACACTTCCAGTGGCACATCCAGGAACACCTATAAAATGTAATCATTGTCAGTTCATCACGGGCGACCAAGAACCATCTGCTGGTTCAAAACTCCTTCACTTCATCCTGGTGGTGATAACAGCTCAAACCTATGCCTCATAAGTCAAACTGCCTCAATGAGAACTGCATACCTCAATGAAATCTCCTTCTGGCAATAATGCACGGCAGGCATCTCTATCTTTCCTGTAGGGAGATATCAAACTGGCAATGCAAATGATGCCAGCATCTGCAAATAGCTTTGCTACCTCACCTAAAATCATGAAAATTATGGAGTTTGAAATCATTATAAAAGATATTGGATGAACTAGGGAACAAACTTAATAAACACCCACCAATTCTTCGTATGTTTTCTGCACGATCTTCTGCTTTAAAACCAAGATCACTGTTAAGACCATGCCGAACATTGTCACCATCAAGAATGTAGGTCAGCTTTCCTCTTGAGTGCAAGCCTCGACTCAAAGCACATGCCAAAGTGCTTTTTCCTTAAATTAGACTCCAATATATGAGAGAGAGAGAGAGAGAGAGAGAGAGAGAGAGAGAATGTGACAATATGGATTGCAAGTGACTAAGAGAGTAATATCAATAGATGTAAACTATGCTAGAATTAGGGCTGACAATTTTTTACACGACGCACAAATTCGACATGGATCCAACACGAAATTAACAGGTTAAGGTTGAGGGACCTAACCCATTTAATTAAATGAGTTAAATTAGAATTGACCTATAAAGTGTTTAATTAAAGAGAAGTGTTACATATACTCTCATTCTCACACTTTCAAGTACACACTCTCTGGCGTAGCAGTCAAAATCACCATTAGATTTTAGATTGATAACTTTTGACTGTCACGTCAGAGAGTGTGCAATTGGAAGTGTGAGTGTATGTGGCATTTCTCTTAATTAAATTGATCGGGTTAAGGTTGACCTATATAATCTTCTACCCATGCCTCGACACGACCTTAACCTAACACTCAACATAAGGGTTGACAATTTTTGACACGACCCCACGAACTCGACGTGAACCCAACATGAAATTAGCAGATTAGGGTTAAGATGTCTGACCCTTTAATTAAATAGGTTGAGTTAGAGTTAACCTATATAGTCTTCTACAAATGCTTCGACACGACTCAAATCCGACACGTGAGCATGAATTGCAACCTTAACTGGAATTCATATAAGATTAAGAAAATTCCAAGTCCCACAGATGTTAGACACTATCACCTCAAATTTTAATTGGTTACCATAAAAATTGCTTCAGAGTGATGAATCTGATTGCACTCAAACATGATTACTGAGTCAGCATGCATCAGACTGATGAATGTGATCACACTCAAACATGATTACTGAGTCAGCAAAGGTCTTCAAAATACTTAATTACTCAAACTTTCCAGATACCACCTAATAGAGACTGTTACAATATTTTTCAATTTTTAATTATGACCTCATCACAATGGGTGCCAATAAAAAGAGCTGCTCACCAGCAACTCCACCTATGAAGCTTGTGATTCAGGTGAAAGGGTCCATCATCCATGCTTTTGCAACACTATGCTCTGTTTGACACAAGGCTCTACCCCATGTTGAAGTAGAATTAACATAATTCCTTAAGAAACTTAACAAATCAATACTTAAAAAGAAAAGGTTCACAAAAATAAAGTAGGCTTCAGCAAAATTCTCCTTAGTGCTAATTTTGCATATGTATATCAGCATGATATTGCTCTCTGCAAGCATATATAACTTTAAAACTACAGAGCCCATAAAAGTAATATCAAGAAAAACACTTTATTGCGTGCATATGCATTACACAGTACATGTCTCCACTTGAATCTAAGACCTTAAAATACATCATCCATCACCAGCAGTTGCCAGCACAAACACCACTCAACGATTCATAAAAGCAAAAGGGGAATCTGATTGCACAAACCTGAACCACTAAGACCTGTCATCCATATCACACATCCTTTTTGCACAAGCAACTCTTGCCTATCACATTTCTCCACTGAACATTTGTGCCACACAATGTTCGTCGCCTTCCCCACGGTTTTTGCCATCTGGCGCAGATTCTTACCTAGTTAGATAATTGCTTCAAATTAGAACTCTAAATTGATCTTAAAAAATTGCCTGATTAATCATGAACCTTAGAAGTCAAACATTTCACTTAAGATATTAATATAACAGAAACGACCTCGTTTGGGTGTCCATGCTCTTCAACCAGGAGCCTAACTACCAGTCCAAAAGGATAGTTAAAAAAAAAAAAAAAAAAAAAAAAAAAATTTACTTCCAGTTAATTTTAAATATTTTTTTTTAACAAGCTCGGTTAGTTTGAACAACTTCAACTTCCATTTGAGCCCAAAGAAACATGAAATTGAAGAGCGTACCGGAAATGGCAGCGCCGCAATCGTTCGTCATTGCTTTGATCGGCTTGAGAAAGCTCGATCTGAAATCCACGCCGTGGAGGCCAATTCTTGTCGCATTAGTCTTCACGATCCTCGCAAACCCTGACTTCGATAACGGCGACGGAGAAAACGGTCCGGCTGCTTGTATCGTGGCCATTTCTCAAGCGTTGGATGAATAACGAACCCGGCGTCAAGATTACGGGCGGAGTAACATGGTTTTACGTTGAGCATAAAATTTGGAGCAGATGGAGTTGGGTTGTGCGAGAGGGCGAGAGACGGAGGGAGTCAGGAGATAGTGGAGAGCCTCGCTGTCATTTGGTGGCACGGTTACGGACATGTCGAACGAGGACGTAGTGTATTTATAGGCAATGAGTAAGGCTATATAACGACGTATGTCGTATGAGGAGGTGGTTTTTGAATCCTCTAAAAATTATGGGATTTGGTTCTTGTACAACACCAATACAACAATCTCTCACATGAGGGTGGGCCTCAGTATGTGAGACCCACCCTCATGTGGCGTAGTAACATGGTCTCACATACTGGGGCCCACCCTCATGTGAGGGATTGTTGTACAGTTGTTATATTGGTATTGTAAATCTAACATTTTCCAAAAATTATTGTAGTTTTTAAAATTACTGATCGATACGAAACGAACACGAGTCTTCTTATAAGTAATATTAGAAAAAAAAAACTCTTACCCCTTAAAAAATGGCATAACTTTTAAAAATTATTATTAGTCTAAAATTGAATAATAATTCATTTTAAATCTAATAATAATTTTAAAAATCGATGAATGATTGGTGCATAACTCATTCCATATAACTCTCACCCAACTCCTCTCACATCATGTGGAACTCATGCACGTGGATACAGTGGGTCTCACATGTGTGTTTCACACAATGTAAAAAAGGGTTGTGTAAAGGTTGTGAGAAAGTTGTAAGAAAACAATTTTTCTAAGCGATATTGAGGGTATGGCTAGTCCCACAATGATCGTAATTATATTTTATATTGCAACAAAATTTGAGAGACGTGTGTTTTTTTTTTTTTATAAGAAAAATGCTATCAATATTTTCAAGTGCTTATTCTCTAAGATGAATATAACTAAAATTTCTCATTTAACTTGATAAAAAAAAAAAAAAAAAATTCAATGGAGCCATGGCCCCCTTTAGTTGTAATGCGATTACGTTTCTGTTCTATAATATAGTAGCAAAAATTATCATTAAATTTTAGATGAAGTAATCTGCGTGTGATATATAATGTTAATTTTTACTGTCAAATTAGAAATCAAGCTTTTAGAAGTACAAGTGCCATTTCTCTTTAGCTTTTACTGTTGTATTTGGTACGGAATAAAACACAGGGTGAAGTCAAGTTGAAGGAAGTGCTCTATGCTCTCGTGGGGAGTAGATCTTGTTCTCTCCGAAGGGGTTATTGGTTGTTTTTCTTTTCTTTTCTTTATTTTATTTCATTTTTCTCAAGCTTTTCTATTAACTCTATGATTTAATATTGAAATATGTTTGATGTCATTCTTCTACACATCTCTTGTCCATCTTTTTTTATTTATTTCGTTAAATCGATCATTAAATATGTGAAACTCATATGTAGGTTGCACGAATTCAATGATTGATTTACACATTTTTTGTACAAATATGGACAAGAAAGATATGTGTAAGAGAATGAAAACAAGCATTTCTTTTTCATATTTTTAAGTGTTTGTAGTAATTCTAAAACTTTTGTACTATTTTTTGGATTATTCTATAAATTTTAAGATTTATTTTAGTTTTTTTGAGAGCCTTCTAATAGGAAAGGGATCTCTTGTTATTGGGGATCTATCATCTTACCCTTGTTTAGGGCTATAAATGAATAGAGTTGCGAATAGGCTCGATCTCGGCTTGAATTAGATCTGCTCAACTTGTATAGGCTTATATGACTTTATTTTTAGTATGTTTAACTTTGTAATGAGAACATATTAAATATTTAAAATGATAAAAAGAGATTTTCTTCATAATATAATAGATAAAACTTTAATTATTGTATTTATGAGTTTGGATGTGTATTTGTGTGTATATGAGTGGGTTTTTGTATATATACATGTGATGAGTGTATATACATACTATAAGATAAAAATATAAACTCGAGATTAGATTTTTTAAGATTTGAGTTCATTTCTATAATTACTCAAATAATAAATTGTAAGCATATTAATAACTAATTAATAATTAGTATGAATTTACAAAATAAATAAATAAACAATCATGACATTTATTTTATATATTTACTTTATATATAGAATGAATAAGTTAATTGAATAGCTTGTGAATAAGTTCAAGCTTGTTTGAAAAACAAATAAAAAGAGTTTGAACAAATTATCTAATTTGATGATAAACTCGAGCTCAACACGTGTTAAAATAAAAAAAATATAAATAATAAAAATCAAATCAAATGAACCAAACTTGAATATTAAGGGTGCGTTTGGGATTGCGATTTCGTAGAGAAAAAGTGCGATTTTAAATCAAATCTCAGAAAATGAACCGTTTGGGAACTGCATTTTTAAAAAATTGCGATTTGAAAACGCAAAAAAGTGCTTATTCAAATCGCAGACAATGTGGTGCTTTTTTGAAAACACAGTATTTTAAAAGACTAACCTGCGATTTTAAAGGCCAAACTGTGATTTTGCCAAACTTTTAACTGCGTTTTTAAAAATCACTTTTTTTAAATCGCACATTTTAAAATCGCTATTTTTAAATCGCACTTTTTAAAATTGCAAACCCAAACAGATCCTAAATACTCGACTTGATTATAACCATATCCTTGTGCGCTCCCTTATTTTTGAGTTGAGGCATGTGAGAGAAGCTCCTCTACCTAAGCAGGGCCACTTGTGGGCCCTCTACACGGGTAAGGGCTCCTATGTTCAGACAAAAGAGTCCCTCTGATAATTCCATGTTCTTATCGCTGCCCTTCCTTTTAGGTAGGAAATAATAAGGGATCTAAACCTAGCTCCTCCAATAACTAAAGGATTTCGGTCTAGATTACGATATGTAGTGTATATAAATGCTTTTATCAAATCTTATTTCATAGTTGAATCAGTGAGTCTATTATTAAGTTATTTTAATAAGAGGCACTACGTACAAGAACATCAACCACGGGGTGAAGCTACATATATGGTTCGGCCACTCAAGCCACCATGTCTTTTTAAAAATATTTTTAAAATACACACATATATATAACCATTTAAAAATAAAATTTTTATCCCCCCAATTTTATTTATTTATTTTTAGTTTTATCCTCAAACCTAAATTGCTACTTTCAGTACTCTTTCATTAGCGACGATCAAAATGTAGTGAAGACATCACAATTGCCCCATTGATAAAGCTTATTAGCGACAACTTTAACCTCTAACCGTTAACCGCAACTGCATTAGGCGGTTATCAAATTTACGTAATCGCAGTTGCTTTTCTTTTTTCTTTTTTTGTCATTCTTTCTTACGATGCTTGATGATCATTTAAGATCAAAGAGAAATTCCATTATTCTATTTACTTTCCGCATTCTTGAAGCATTTGGATTATCTTCGATTCAAATGAGCCGGAAAGAAGCCAATTAGTTGAACTGAAGGATCAAATTTGTCCAAAATAAAATATGAAATGACAGAATTAGAGAGGATCCTTGTCCTTTCTTAATATGGTGTCCAATGGAGAACGACATGCAGCTTGGCGACGACGCTCGCGAGAGAGAGAGAGAGAGAGACTCCTAAAAAAGCCAAATTTATAGACTTCCGGTGTACTGTATACAACAAGAAGCTTTAAACGAGATTCGACAAGCTTAATTTGCGTAATATATAGATAGGTCTTGCTCAGCTAACGGTATTGAATTAGTCCGGATCAACTGTGATCTGCAAAGACGATGGAATTTGCATGCAACGATATTGATAGATATGACTGATCTCAATATTCTATCTGTTCATGATTTCTTAGCTTGGCTACACGAGATTGAGAGATTCTTTGCAGACATGGAGATTCTTAAGGAAAAGAAGATGAATCTTCATATCCAAGTCTATTCCTACTTTGATTCTTAGTAGAGAGTTTTGAAGAAGTGGTTTGACTTTTATTGTATAGCTAGCTACTAGCTAGGTTGCTAGCTG
Source organism: Alnus glutinosa (assembly GCF_958979055.1). NCBI lineage: Eukaryota > Viridiplantae > Streptophyta > Magnoliopsida > Fagales > Betulaceae > Alnus > Alnus glutinosa. The sequence continues at coordinate 3,145,011 of NC_084888.1, forward strand.
TTTGTACGTAGTTTGTTAGCCGGTTTTTGTTGTATAGCTGAGATAAATGTTTCTCGCTCTTGGAATGATCGAGATGATTGTGAAAGTTCACTAAACTTTATTCACTTTCAAAAGACGTAGAAAGAAGGAGATACAATATATAACTTATAAAGTGTTCAGGTAAAGAAAATCTTAACAATGTAGGATATTTTAACATATATGCTCATTCACGTAAGGCAACTGATAACCAAATATGTAGACAATAACGGGAGGGAAATGTTCATTATTGTAAAAAATTTGTGGCCCTGACACCATATGAAAGTCCAATAAACCTTATTCACTTTCAAAAGACGCATTGAAAAAGAAGAAAACACCATAACTTATACCTTATGACTTTATTATAGGCAAACTCCAAAGCAAGCAAAGCGCGCGTCACTATCAAACGTGAATTCACAAGCAACTCTTGCTTTCTCTCTTAACAAAGATAAAATCAATAGGATTAGAGTGTTCGTTCGATAATTAGCATAATAAATTATAGGGTTAACTATATTTATCTCCTCTAATTATTATTGATTTTGTAATATCCCCCCCATGCCATTTATTATTATAGTTACAACTTACAATGTCCATTTTCGCGACTTAAATTATTTATCCGGCCTGTGAAGAGTATTGTTTTGAGTAGAAAAAAAGAAACATGGCAACGTCAACTGTAAATTGAGAAAAAAGATTGGAAAAATAAAAATTTGAAAAATCAATATCATTAGACACGTGCTTCAACAACCCCAATTGCTTGGACTTTTTGGTAGTAAACTGCTATGATTTATTTTTGTCTGAATTGGTGGGTACCTTGTCACATCAATCCGCATGTTTGTCGACAAATTATTTCCTTATTAATTTGGAACTTCAAACAATTAAGATCAGGCCAGACTTTCGGTTGCAAATTACATGGATTAATTGGGGACCTGGGGACCGGGGACTGGTGTAGAGGAATTCCTATTGAAAACCTTTTAGGCTGGCCGGCCGATGTCTCTGTCATAAGAAAGGAACAAAATAAAGTACAATAATTCAGTATCCATTTGTAAGTACCAATTAATTATTATTATTAACATTTTATAGCTAATTATTTTTAGGACTTTCTAGCTAAAAAAAAAAAGGTTAAAAAATTAATAAATAATTCTACACGTAAACATTCACAAAATATTTAAAAAATTATTTTATTATTTTATGTCACATCACAATTAAAAGACAACAAAAAAAAAAAAAAAAAAAAACTCATAAAAAAGCATTAGCAAACGAGTTATATCTTAGGGTAATTTTGCCTAATTAGTAAATTCAAACAACCGAGTTATAGTATATAATTTATGACTGAGACATCAGACATGCCTTAGGGCCTCCTCTCATCATATATGTACATTAATATTATTAAGGCAGATTCTCAAACTTTAATTCTAAAAGAATAAGAACAATAAAATTAGTTTTTGCCTACACGTATCAAATTATATAAACATCCACAAAGAGAAGAAGAAGAAGAAGAAATGTTACAGAGCCATCCATGGCCGATGGCTTCTATGTGAAAGTAACCTCCGCATATTCATCTTCGTCCACCCTGCTTGACTTACTACTCTCAAACCTGTTCTTGGATGCCCGAAACGCAGTCTTTAAGCCATCCATCAACCTTCGTCTCATATTCTTTCTTGTTCTTGGAGTCTCCAAGGACGACGAAGACCCTTCTCCTACTCTTTCTCCTCTCACGCAAAACCGCAAGCTCACCGAGGAAGCCGATCGTCTCTCACCTCTTTCTATCTTATTCTGTGAGCCGTAATGGAAGCTCGCAGACCGAGCGGACTCCATTATGCTAATTCTCTGCGTCTCAGACTCGTTCAAGAGCTTCTTCATGACGCTCAGCTCTTTCTCCAGGCTCACGATGCGGGAGCTGGTGGCGTCCATTGCGGCCTTGAGATGAGCAGCCTGGCGAGCCGCCGTTTCACGCTGAAGGATCGCGCCTAGGGTAATTGTGGGGCTGTCCTCGACTTTATTGCTGCTGAGGATGATCCGTTGCGGCTGCCTGCACCGAGGTTGGCTGCTGTCAGTGGCGGACAAAATAGAGCGCCGGGTGTTGAGCTGCTCCACAAACATGGCTTGGACCATGAATCTCAGTGGCATTGTAGGGTTTTGCACTGCCTCTAAGAGGAGTGGAGGCGAGAGCTTGTTACAGTCAATGGAATTGCATATATGGGTCTTCTGCTCCTCTGTAAGCTTCCCACTACATCCCTGCCCATAAAATAAAAAATCACGAGACGGTCTAAGATAAGGAAAATGCGAGATTTACATGCTCCTGGCCTACAAGGTAGATTTGATTTTTAATAAATTAGAAAAATCAATACAAAGCGTTCACATTGTAAATTTTTATATAATATATTTTTATCATTTCGAGTCGCAGAAAAAAAAAATTGCAAACCAATAATAAATTTGAGAAACATTGCAAAAATTAAAAGAGTAGTAGACATTAAAAAAAGGAGGTAATTAGATGCGGTAAATGTAATTTTCCGTAAAATTTATTAATAAAGATAGTGTCCATTTCTAATTTGGAAATAAGATTCTCTAGAATTTATATCATTCGACAACGTAGATTTTCACAAATTCAAACACTATTTTTTTGTGGCATATAATATTTCATAGAATAATAATAATTAATAGGAGAGAGTAGAGTAATACATGCCTCGATGCCTGACCTTGAAATAAAGATTAACGGTCCTATAAAGAACGTCATGGCTCGTTAATCGGCGGTGCATGGACTCGGCGACTATTATGAAATCCTCGGGGGTCATCGGTATACCGTCATCAAAACAAGCGACATTGCCGCGGCCTTTACCGTTATCCTCCACCGAACTCAATGCCTCAACACACCGGCTCACGAGATACGCCGTCGTTTCGGCCTCGGGAAGCAGAGAAAGGCACGAGCGGAACACTATCGACGCGTACTCTCGGTTAACGGCAATAATCCGATGGAAGTAGGTCTCCGTTATCTGCAGCAGGTTCTCCTCGCCTTCGCCGTCAGACCCCGTCATTCCCAGCAACTCAGCTGCCGTTCTGAGAGCCGCGACGTTGAACGGCGTTATGACGATGTTGGTCCCGTAGCAGAAGTCCGCTACGAGAGCGAACGTTTCGGCCGTTATTTTTAACGGTGGAGATAGTGTAAACTCCGAGATTCCCGCTATTTCCCGTTTTAGGTAGGCGCTTCTTGATGTCAGAGCATCCTAAGAAGTTAAGAACAACATAAGACATGTCATAAGTAACCCCTGTTTTCTCATTAATTACTTTACCTGCTATATGGCTTTAAGTTTTTTTTTTTTTTTGGTAACTAAAAGAATTATATAAATAAGGAAAAATTTCACTGGAAAAATTTCACTGGAAAAATTTCACTGGACTAGGGAAAAATAAGCAACCAAATCATTTTTATTGTTCACTTTTACAAATAAGAAAATTGACCAAAAAAATTTGATGAGGTTGTCTTATTAAGCTATTTGAATTTTACAAAAATTTAAGGGAGACTGCGAAACACACTTGTTTCAGATAACCTAAGATATTAGGATCCAGATCTACTTTGTCGGAACATCTAAGATATTAGGATCCAGATCTACTTTGTCGGAACATGTAAATCTCACATTTCCCTTCTCTTATAGACAGTCTAAATTTTTTACAAAAATTAAATCGGCCTAATAATCGAGATTTCTGACATCAAATTCTTTTCTAAAATACTCTTATAATTTTTTTAAAAATTAAAATTTTACCTCTTCAAATTCTTTGTTTTTAGTTGGAAATGTAATTAAGTGAGCAACTTCACAAGAAAATAGAGTGGATCAAGCAACGCAGACATGGCGATGAATCGACAAACCTTGTGCAGATGAAAACACCTTCCATGAACGCGTATCAAGATGTCTGCCTTCTTCCCCCATGCTAGCGACCTGATTAACATAACTTATCATTGAAATATCACAGAGAGTTTTTCTGGAACAGTGAAACTGATATAAAGACTAGAAGAAAAAGAAAGAAAAAAAAAAAGAAGATTAATTATTTACCATGCCTGTACTTTGGTATGGAGAGGTGTGGGAGGAGAAGAGATGGAAGGGGAGAGAGAAGGGGAGGTGGAGGAGGATTCGTATTCTTTTTCTTCATGTATGGTCTCCACCACTCCCAGATGCTTCCAAGCCCTCATTGCCTTCTTAGCTTCTCTTCTTCCCTGAGACGCCACACACTATTAATATTCCAGACTACTATAAATGTTATGCTGTTGTTGTTACCATTAGGGCTTTTGCCTTTTGGGAAGGTGAGGAATTCCTTGCTGGGTGATGAATTGGTGGAGGCATTAATGGCATGCATGTGATGCCTCATAAATGCTAGCCTTAACTCCTAGCATTACTCTTTTCGAATTTCTCTTGGTAAACGCTTCTTTTTTTAGAAAATAAACTGACAACTTTTAGCTCAAAATTTTTATTATTTTTTATTTTTTTTATCATAAAGAACAAGAATTTTATATAAAACTGATGAAAATATACTTAATTCTCATCGATAATATGCTATCTTTTTAATAGGATGACATTTTTCAAACCTTTCGATGACACAAATGGCCTGAATTTCATAATTATAATTAAAATATCCGTCCTCATTTTATAGGAAAACTTTGGTTTATATTATGGGAAAATGATAGTCGGGGGCAAACCAATAAATCCTTTTTATTAAAAAAATAATATTTTTAATCAAAAGCAAGTTACTTTTGATTATAAAAACTCACTTTTAATGAAAATGGGGCAGGGGCCGATTGGTTTTGCCTTGCCTATCATTCCTCTATATTATGTTCCTGAACACACAAGACACAAACTAGAGTGCCACAAGTCTCTAATTACTAATGTGACATTCTCAATTTGTGCGCATTGTGTTCCGTGCATATGGAACACAAAATGCAAGCTATATATAACTCTATGAAAAAACTAGCCTCGGCAACTTAGAACCGAGCAAGCCAGCCATGTGATAATAAAGTTGATCAATGTGGTTCTTCAAATTAAAGTAGGTAAGAAAGAAAGAAAATAGAAACCACGTTGAACAATAATCATTTTTATTTGCTTTCTTGCAGAAATTAAACAGAAAAGTATTTTCAACGTCAACTGCAGCTAATTGTTGCCATCAATATTCTGGTTATTGCGAGAGGAAATATTAAAATCTCAAGTCCAATTGAAGGTGTGGGCCAATGGCAAGTGACCCAAAATCGGCCCAATAGTCATATGGGCCGGCCTATAAAGCAAAATCCTAAACTCAAACAAGCTAAGATATGGGCCAGAACGATGAGTCCGGACCGAACAATGCCCACACAGCCCAACATAGAAACCCTAAATTAACAGAAACCCTAGCATCCTTTCACTCTCTCATTTTGCCTTGCCGTTTCCTCAGAAACAGAGAGAGCGAAGATGAAGTACAACAAGAGAGTGACGAGCTCCAGGCGGAAGAACAGGAAGGCGCACTTCACAGCGCCGTCAAGCGTTCGGCGGGTGCTGATGAGCGCGCCACTCTCGGGCGATCTGCGCAGCAAGTACAACGTGCGGTCGATGCCGGTGCGCAAGGACGATGAGGTCCAGGTGGTGCGTGGAACCTACAAGGGCCGCGAGGGCAAGGTGGTCCAGGTGTACCGCCGCAAGTGGGTCATCCACATCGAGCGGATCACCCGTGAGAAGGTCAATGGATCCACCGTCAACGTCGGCATCAACCCGTCCAAGGTTCTCATCACCAAACTCCGCCTCGACAAGGACCGCAAGTCCCTGCTTGACCGCAAGGCCAAGGGCCGCGCCGCCGCCGACAAGGACAAAGGCTCCAAGTTCACCGCTGAAGATATCATGCAGACCGTCGATTAAGTTGGTGAACCGCTTTCAGTTTGCTACCAAAGTTGTCTTTTTTTATTATAGTGTTATTTTTGTCAATCTTGGTACTTAAAGGACGAGTATTTTTGAATGTTTTCGAATGGAATATGTTGGATTGAATATTTTAGGGTTCCTATGAGATCTGGATTTTGTGGTTTTAATCCATTCGATGTTTCTGAGTTTTTCTGGTAATAATTTCTCTTTGGGTTGGGTTAAGATTTGTGTGGTTTTGTGTTTCTTAATGTTAATTGCTGCATGGGTTTGATTATGATGTTTGGATTTCGGGATAATTTTTTTGTGTTTTTTTTATTTGGTGTTGGAATTTCGTTGGGTTTATCATTTGATGCTGACTACCGAGTATCATTTGGCTGTACGGTTTGTTTGGTGCAGTTGGCGTTTGGAAGATGATATGGTTTCATGTCATGTGTTATATGCTTGTTTGTGGGTCTTATATAACATGTATTGTGATTTAGTTTCTTTATTTTCTAGGATGCAAGTGTTAGCGTTGATCTTTTGGATTCTCTACCAAGGATGTGCCAATATTGCTTCTGCTTTCTAGCCGTCTTGTGCTGGTGGTGAAAACTCTGATACTAGTTTAGTTAGTTTGCTAGTTATTGAATAACAGTTTGGTTTTTTGGGTTCTTTTTTGTTTCTTAAAGGTCTGAATTTGGTGTAATGTTTGGTTGTTATCGACTCATCCTCTTTCACAGCTGAGAATAACTTGGTTCCATCTTTTTTTGTTAAGTTTTACATTTATAGTAGAGTACATGTTTTCATCTTAATGAATGGCCGGATGTGGAGTTTTGCATTCTGATTGATTGCTGGAAGCCTGAAAATAACAATTGAAGTGTGCAAAGAACTAATGGAAATAAGTTTGTAACTGTATTGACTAGGCCTGTCTGTTTTATTAATGCAGTGTTCTGTTCTTTTGAAAAGATCTACTGGATATATACTTAGTATTATAGCATCCTGTCCTTTGAGGTAGATTAGAAGGAAAAGATGATAGTTTGTGGATAATATCTTTTTTACTTTGGAGTTGCATTTGGTACTTTCATCCGGTTTTTAGTTTCATTTGGTATGATCAGCCAACCTCTATTCCTTTGATCTTAGTAGCCACATTAGCACTTTGATGGACAATGACATTGGTAATTTTATCTTATTAAACATGTTTTGGTCGGAGAGTATAAGATGTAGAGGTAAATTTCTCTTGGTCTTCTAAAGTGCTGTTTTTTCTAGCGAAGTTTATTGATATGTAAGTTTTAGTTAGATAAATGAAGGGACTTTACTCAACAACTGATTTTGACATTGCTAGGTGTGATGCTCAGTTTTACCCATAATGAAGCAGTAACATCTACATCATTGTGTTATGGTTACTGACGCATGAATATGCATGTAGTACTATGCTTTTTTTTGCCTTGTGTGATTGACGCAGATATATGAAATTATATTCTGTGTATTTCTTTCTTGATTTAAATTAGATTTCTCTTTTGTTTGCTTTGCAAACTCTGAACTTTTTGCCCTTATCTCTTATTTCTGTGAGGCACAAATATACCAGATTTTGGCTTTAAGATGTGGATTTTTTCTCAATCCTGGATCTTAATATGCCATCTTTTTAATAGGGTGCCCTTCGATGACACAAATGGCTTGAATTTCTTAATTTTAGACTATCCTTCATTTTATAGGAAAACTTTGGCTTGTATTATGTTCCTAAATATACAGGACACATACTAGAGTGCCACGGGACATTCTCAATTTGTGTGCACTGTGTTTGGTGCGCACGGGACACATAATGCAAACTATATACTCTATGAAAAACTAGCCTTGGCAACTTAGAACCGAACAATCCAGCCTTGGGATAAGGAAGTTGATCAGTGTGGTTCTTCAAAGTAGGATAGGAAAGAGAAATAGAGACCATGTTGAACAATAATCATTCTTATTTGCTTTCTAAATTAAACAGAAAGTATTTTCAACGTCAACTACAGCTAATTGTTGAACGTTTCCTTAATTCTTCACAAATTAAATTTTATAAGTAACTCCAGTATTATTAAATCAAAGGAAATAAAACAATTAAAGTATCATTGAAAATCTTGAGATTTTAATGTTTCCTATCGCAATGAATTAAGCAAGATAAAAAATAAGACATGTTTACATGTACAATTTTTGTACATCTTTAATGGACAATTTTTCAACAAACCCATATATAAGATTGACACATGTCCTTCATCGTGTGAGAATCATATATTTTAATAATACGTGCTTTTCACATTTTTTTTAACAGCATTAATAAAAAAAAATATGTGATTTTTATATACTTGAAGGACACATGTCACTCTTATATGTGAGTTGTTAAAAATTTTCTACAGATCGATTTGTATAAAATTTCTGTCCATATTTCATACATCTCTTTTGTAAATCAACTATTGATCTTTAAGATCTGCATGTGGGTCTTCATACATCTCTTTTGTAAATCAACTATTGAATCTTTAAGATTTACATGTGAGTCTTCATACATCTCTTTTGTAAATCAACTATTGAATCTTTAAGATCTACATGTGGGTCTTTTTGAATTCTACAAATTCAATGATTAATTTAGAAAAGAGATTACAGGAAATGTACAATAGAGAAAAAGAAAAGAAAAAAAAGAAAAAAAATCATTTCTCTTCTGGTTATTGACATATTGGTTGTCGCAATGTCCAATTGAAAGTATGGGCCAATGGCAAGTGACCCAAGTTTGGTCCAATAGTAATATGGGCCTATAAGTAAAAACCTAAACTTAAACAAGCTTACAAGATATGGGCCAGAACGTTGAGCCCGGGCCGAACAATGCCCACACAGCCCAACATGGAAGCCCTAACGCGCACAAACCCCTAACACGAATACGACTCCGTTTGTTAATGGATAGCATTTGCATTATAAATTAACAGAAACCCTAGCACCCTCGAGAAGTCGAGAGTCATGAAAGCTAGTGTCCCATCGCTACTGTCACCTCCACTACCACCCACCACCGTCCTCGGGAAGTACCAATTGGGTCTGCTATTGGGAAATGGCAATTTTGCAAACATTTTACGCTTTTGGCAAACATTTTATTTGTTGGTTGCCAAAAAGAGAGAATCAAAAAAAAAAAAGTTGAACATCATTATATTTTTAATTTCCTTCAAAATTTTATTTTTTCTAAAGTTTACCCGAACCTTATGACATTTCCAGATAATAAAGTCTCTTTTGGCTTATTATTATGACAATATTAACACTACTAAGCATGAAACTCCTCATACAAATTTGGCGGGTGCTGAATTTTCATGACTTCGCAAAGCACAACTTTTTTATTCATTTTTTTTTTTTCTTTATCAACTATATTAATATTTTTTGTTGATAAAAATATTATATCTAATTCATATATATATTAGGGTTAAATACTTTATTAATACTTGAGTTTGTTTTTCTTTTTTTGTACATGAGTTTTCATTTGTTTCATAAGTGCTATTTGAGTTTTGGGAAAATAACCAACTTGATAATTCTGTTAAATTTTTCGTTCAAAATTTAACGGTCTGCCAGGCACTGTGTAAAAAAAATTAAAAAGTATATATACTTAAAAAAAAAAAAAAAAAAAAAAAGAGTTAAGAAAAGATAAAAGAAAGGGGTTATTTGAGCCACCTCCTTGGCCCCTTCTATTTTTATTTTTTCAATTATTTTTTATAATTTTAATTAATTATTATTATTTTTTTATATAATGTAATGGGTTAAATTTTGGACGAAAAACTTAATAGGTTCCGAGTTAATTTTTGAAATAATTGCACTGTTGGTCTATGTGGTATGCCATAATTATTTTTCACTCCCTATGATTTAAAAAGTGCATGAGAGGTCCCTATGGATTACCATAATTACGTTTTACTCTCTGAGTTAATTTTTCGTCCACCAATTTGACGGAATCTGTTAGCCTTACAAGTCAACGCCATGTGTCGCCAATAAGATGGCAACACGTATCTATCTTAATAAAAAAATATAAATTTATTAAAAAAAAAATAAATAAACTTATTTTTTAAAAAACAAAAAAAAAAAGAAAAAAAAAAAGAAATAGAAAATAGGCAGGCGGGGGTGGCGCATGGCCTCCCCCAATGGCCTGGGGGTGGGTGGCCGCGTCCTCCCTAGTGGCCGGGGGTGGCGCGCGGCCACCCCATTGTTAAAAAAAAAATAAGTTTATTTATTTATTTATTATTTTTATTATTATTATTAAGATGGATACGTGTCGCCATCTTATTAACGACACGTGGCACTGACGTGTAGGGTTAACAGATTCCGTCAAAATGGTGGACGGAAAATCGACCCAGGGAGTAAAACGTAATTATTGCATACCACAGGGATTTTCTATAAACTTTTTAAACTATAGGGAGTGAAAAATAATTATGACATACCACAGGGACCAACAGTACAATTATTCTTTAATTTTTTTTCAAACTTCAGATACCACCGATTAAATAAATAAAAACACAGGTAATAAAACAGAAAAACGTGAAAACTCGAAAACCTTATTGAAACTGTATATTAACAAAACCCTAGTATCCTTTCCCTCTTCCATTTTGCGTCGCCGTTTCCTCAGAAACAGAGAGATAGAGCGAAGATGAAGTACAACAAGAGAGTGACGAGCTCCAGGCGGAAGAACAGGAAGGCGCACTTCACAGCGCCGTCAAGCGTTCGGCGCGTCCTGATGAGCGCGCCACTCTCGGGCGATCTACGCAGCAAGTACAACGTGCGGTCGATGCCGGTGCGCAAGGACGATGAGGTCCAGGTGGTGCGTGGAACCTACAAGGGCCGCGAGGGCAAGGTGGTCCAGGTGTACCGCCGCAAGTGGGTCATCCACATCGAGCGGATCACCCGTGAGAAGGTCAATGGATCCACCGTCAACGTCGGCATCAACCCGTCCAAGGTTCTCATCACCAAACTCCGCCTCGACAAGGACCGCAAGTCCCTGCTTGACCGCAAGGCCAAGGGCCGCGCCGCCGCCGACAAGGAGAAAGGCTCCAAGTTCACCGCTGAAGATATCATGCAGACCGTCGATTAAGTTGGTGAACCGCTTTCAGTTGGCTAGAAGAGTTGTCTTTTTTTATTATAGTATTATTTTTGTTAGTCTTGGTACTTAAAGGACGAGTATTTTTGAATGTTTTCGAATGGAATGTGTTGGATCTGAATATTTTAGGGTTTCTATGAGACCTGGATTTTGTGGTTTTAATCCATTCGATGTTTCTGAGTTTTTCTGGTAATAATTATCTTTTGGTTTGCTTTAAGGTTTGTGTGGTTTTGTGTTTTTTAATGTTAATTGCTGCATTGGTTTGATTATGATGTTTTGATTTCGGGATATTTTCATTGTGTTTTTTATTTTGTGTTGGAATTTCGTTGGGTTGATCATTTGATGCTGACTACTGAGTATCCTGTGGATGTACGGTTTGTTTGGTGAGGTTGGCGTTTGGAAGATGATATGGTTTCATTTCATGTGTTATATTCTTGTTTGTGGGTCTTATATAACATGTATTGTTATTTAGTTTCTTTATTTTCTAGTATATATGTAAGTGTTAGCGTTGATATTTTGGATTCTCTACCAAGGATGTGCCAATATTTTAGGTTTTCTATGAGACCTGGATTTATTTTCATTTCATCGAATGGAATGTGTTGGATCTGAATATTTTATGGTTTCTATGAGACCTGGATTTTGTGGTTTTAATCCATTCGATGTTTCTGAGTTTTTTCTGGTAATAATTATCTTTCTGGTTTGCTTTAAGATTTGTGTGGTTTTGTGTTTTTTAATGTTAATTGCTGCATTGGTTTGAGTATGATGTTTTGATTTCGGGATATTTTCATTGTGTTTTTTATTTGGTGTTGGAATTTCGTTGGGTTGATCAGTTGATGCTGACTACTGAGTATCCTGTGGATGTACGGTTTGTTTGGTGAGGTTGGTGTTTGGAAGATGCTATGGTTTCATTTCATGTGTTATATTCTTGTTTGTGGGTCTTATATAACATGTATTGTGATTTAGTTTCTTTATTTTCTAGTATATATGTAAGTGTTAGCGTTGATATTTTGGATTCTCTACCAAGGATGTGCCAATATTGCTTCTGCTTTCTAGCCGTGTTGTGCTGGTGGTGAAAACTCTGATACTAGTTTAGTTAGTTTTCTAGTTATTGAATAACAGTTTGGTTTTTTGGGTTCTTAGAAGTTTGAAATAGCGGTTTCTTTTTTGGTTCTTAGAAGTCTGAATTTGGTGTAAATGTTTGGTTGTTATCGACCTATCGTCTTTCACAGCTGAGAATAACTTGGTTTGATTAGGTTTTTTTTTTAATCTTCTTTTCTTAAGTTTTTCATTTATAGTAGAGTACATGTTTTCATCTTAATGAATGGCCGGATGTGGAGTTTTGCTTTCTGATTGATTGCTGGAAGCCTGGAAATAACAATTGAAGTGTGCAAAGAACTAATGAAAATAAGTTTGTAACTTTATTAGCTAGGCCTATCTGTTTTATTAATGCAGTGTTCTTTGGAAAAGATCTACTGGATATGTACTTAGTATTATAGCATCCTGTCCTTTGCTGTAGATTAGAAGGAAAAGATGATAGTTTGTGGATAATATCTTTTTTACTTTGGAGTTGCATTTGGTACTTTCATCCGGTTTTTAGTTTCATTTGGTATGATCAGTCCGCCTCTATTCCTTTGATCTTATTAGCCACATTAGCACTTTGATGGACAATGACATTGGTAATTTTATCTTATTAACATGTTTTGGTCGGAGAATATAAGATGTCGGGGTAAATTTCTCTTGATCTTCTAAAGTGCTATTTTTTCTAACCAAGTTTATTGGTATGTAAGATTTAGTTAGATAAATGAAGGGACTTTACTCAACAAATGACCTTGACATTGCAAGGTGTGATGCTCAGTTTTACCCATAATAAAGCAGTAGTATCTACATAATTGTGTTATTGTTACTGGCTTTTTTTGCCTTCTGTGGTTGATGCAGATATATGAAATTATGTTCTATGTATTTCTTTCTTGATTTGAGTTAGATTTCTCTTTTGTTTGCTTTGCAAGAACTGAACTTTTTGCCCTTATTTCTTATTTCGCTGTGAGGCACAAATATACCAGATTTTGGCTTCAAGATGTGGATTTTTTCTGAATCCTGGATCTTGTGTTCGCTTAGAATTAGGAGTGTCTATGCTTTTCTGTATGCCAATGTGTGGTTCAGTTGATTTTGGTGTTGCTGCTAATAAAAGACATTTATGCTGCTCAAGTAATCTTGTTTTGTGTTTGGATTGTTTGTTAGTATTTTTGTTTTGACAGAAAACAAAAACTTTAATAAACGGAGCTTTGATGTTTTGTGGTTCTAACTGAGATATTGATTTGAGTTAAACTGTTTTTGGGATTTACAAGTGTATTTTGTTCGAAACTTGAATTAAGCCCATTTTAAAAAGCGCATATAAATTAGGTGTATTTAGTAATGCGAAATAAAGGTATTATTTTATTTTATTTTAAAGAAAAAGCCCATATAGAACTTTACAAGGATGCCAAGTCTAACATAAAACGTATTCAGGGGTTCACATTTTAGAAATGCTGGAGATACTTACAAACTGAAGTTTACAAATTGACATGACATTCATTTAGCATTTTATTAATTAAAAAACTCATTTATTAAAACTCAAAAGAGATCCGATCGGTTGATTTCCAAAAAGAAAAAGAAAAAGAAAAAGAGATTCGGCCAAGACTGTGGCGGCCAACACAAACACATGCCCTAACCGGATCTATGTGCATCATTTTCATCCAGACCCTGACCCTCTACCACCGGTGAGCTTTGATAGAGACGGCGCAGAGAAACGGAAATCCACGCCGGTGGACGACGACAAAGACCAAGGAAGAGGATCTGGAGGCTCGGTGGGAAGCCAAAGGAAGCATAGTGCGGATGAGGAAGAGATCCGTACCCCAGCCCACCAAACCCACACTAGCATCGGTGGTTTCCGGTCGGATCTTCTAGTTCGCATGCTGAGATGTCGTCGAAAACCATCGGGATTTAGGTCGGGAAACCTTCGTCGCTGGCCGTTTGGGATTGCTGGGACCTAGACCCCGACGGTTTCTTGACCCAGACGTCAACGGTGGTTGGGGTCTAGTCGGGATTGCTGGGACGTCGCCGGTTTTTTAATTTGATTAAAAACCAATCTTACGTGGAATCTGTGTCTAAAATTTTCAAATGATAAAATGCCACAAGGGCTCTACATCAGTTTGTAAGCTTTCCTTTGCAAAGGTTTGCAAGTATCCCTAGAATAAAAGCATATATTCTGGGGTTCACAATTCAGTCTTGCTAGGCTGATAAAAAGCATGTAAACGTATGTGAGGACTGATGAGGAGCTTCTCAATAAGCTGTCGTCCCACTCCTTTCCTGTCTAATTAGGAGGGCTCTTTCTTTCGAGGTGGGATTAACTTTCCAATGATCCTCACCATGCCCACCTGGTTGTACTCTTTAGCCATTTCAAACAAATTGAGCTCTTTTGAGTGAGGAGCTCAATTACCTGATGCCAGACACCCTTTCTAGACCTGCTCAACACAGGTTCGTTTGAATATGGCACATCGCACTCCTGTCTCTATATTCACTGAACTCGGATCCTTCAATGAGCCTCCGATATACAATGAGGTTTAAACACCCAACACTCCAACGGAAAAAAATGACTTATCCTTGGTACTGAAATTAGTTTAATTTATATTAGATTCCAGAGCCTGTGTGCACATCTCCAATTCTCTTGAAGAAGAGCGAAAATGAGAAAAGAGAGCTTGAGGAAATGGAGACAAAAAAGAAGATATTTTGATAGAAAAAAAAAAATAAAAGAAAAAGAAAAGAGAAGGGTATTTCCGAAATTATGGAAAGAAAGTTTGGATTCTTGCTTATTTAATAATAGAGATAATCAATCTGCCAAAACAGAGCAAAAAATGATCGGGTACTTGAAACTTATTTTGAAGATGACATCACCAAAAACATATGAATTAGCTAAACTCCTCAGATAAGGATTAGGGGAATTGTGCAAATATCAAGATGCCTACAACGGGGCAAGGGAAAAAAAAGTTAAAATTCTGAGAAGCAGAAGACAATGGTAGACCTCAGGTATCAAAACAATTGATCCACAGGACAGTCATGGAGAACCTGAAACAAATATATCTGTGGAACTAATTATTATGCGCTCCCTTTCATGCTGCGCCACCCGAAAAAAATCATAGAAAGTATATATTCCAACATCACATCATCCAATGGCAGAAAACCATCAGGGCTTGAGAGCAATAGCCAACCCAAACCTGGGATTTTTGTCCAAGGCCTTGGTATCGAGTTCCCCAGAGATTGTCAGCACCGACTTCGGTATGACCTCATGCTGCAGGAGAGCCCCAAGCCTCCCTTGGTTGTTGAGCTTTGCTTTCACCACTGTCAGCTGGTCAACAGCGTATGACCCTCCAACTGTGAAAGTGTTCTCATTAGTGGAGAATCTTCTTGTGATCTCTCCAACAGCAGCACTCTTCTTAAATTGATCCAGGTGATGCACATATGATGCTTTTATACTGTCTCCCTTGTCACCCCTGAGAGAGAGCTTACAATACTGTAATTAATGAAGTATTGTAATGAATAAAATTCCTCCACTTCAATATAATTAAGATTTTAGTAAGTTGAAATAAATGTCCTCGCTGATGAGTATGAAAGCTTACAATATTATAGAAGCAGATGAATCTGGTTTTGTCACGCTAATGCCAGCAGTGTACTTTGTAAAACTACCAGAAGTAGTATCATAACCTGCTTCTGCACCGAAAGCAATGCTTGGGGTACCAATGGTGGCCGTAACATCAACGGCAGGGGATTGGTTCAAAGCAAAGACAGTTGTGAAGGTTGCATGGTCATGGAAGTATTGGACCTCCAACTGGCAAAGGAGAATAAAATAAAATTGAATAGGCATATATGTTAAGGCTACAACAATTATTTAAACAATTTCCCAGTAGGAAGGAAGCTGATTCATACCTTGCCAGAGTTATAATCGGGCAGCTTAAATGAGGCAATAGTCTTTGTTGATGGGACAATCTCAGTGAATGTAAGGGTTGTTGCGATCTGCAAAGACAGCATGAACAATGCAAGATAACTCAACAAGAAGTACATTCGCTATACTAACATTTTCAAACAAAGGAGGCAACCCACATTTGATTCTGTATCAACTTTGACATCAACAACTACATTCTTGTACTTGTACTGTGCCGCCACATCCCCAGTTGAGAGTCCTCCTTTCTTCACCGCTGTTGATGTGAGTGCCTGGAAATAGAAGGAAAGAAAAGGATAAAACAAAAAAAGAGCAGTTGATATTGTTGCTTCCCACATGCACATAAATTCACAAAACACACAGCAGTCAAAGAAGGAATAACTAACATGACCACCAAATGACATTCCAAAGCAAGCATGACCAAAAACCAAGACAATTAAAATTATGACACAGGCAGATCATTCTAGCTACTAATTATTGGAAAAGAACTTTTAAGTGCATCTGATAGAATTAACTATTGAAATACAGCAACAGATAAACAAGCAAAATTTCAGAAAAACAGAGAACTATTAGCAGCTGCATTAGAAAGACATAAAAGAGCTCAAAGTAAGACAAAAACAAATACTGCATTCAGATCTGTGCATACAACAAATTTAAGGTCCTAAAATCGAAAAGAATCTTTGGCATGAAACACACATAGAACTTCGGTGGATGAACTATATCAAAACTCCTGCAGGAAAAATAAAATAGCAGCATAATTGATTATGCAAATAATGTGCCATACACAATAACAACAGCAAAATTATTTACAAATGATGGCCACAACTCGAGTCAACTTAACAATATCTTGACCCAAACAAATAACATAAGGACAGTTCTAAAGTTTAATGGAAAGCAACATGTACACTGAACTAAAGCTTGATGAAGTTTCTAAAGCAGCTGGAAAAATCATATAAAGTACCAGTCACACGCTATCTTAAAACGGCCAATGAGCCGCCCCACAAGCCACACTATGCCGGTGAATGATAAATACAGTCCAAAACTTAACTAAAACTGACAGTGTCTTATGGCCTCTCAGCACTAAACTATTTCATCACTCTACTCTATCTAGTCCACGTTTTCAATTAAAGCATTCCCCTCAAGCTGCACCTCCTTCAACGAGATGGAGGTTCGGCCGTGGGTTCAGTACCGCAGCATGCATTTGTAACTTAACAATCAAAATCATACTGAAAAATAACCTATAAACTCAACAATAAGTACTATATCTAAATCAATCGAATACAACTAATAAAATCGAATATAACAACTGGCAATTGCTTATTGATTCAGAAAAAACAGATACTAGAGTGAGAAACAACTTAGGAGGGTCTAAAATTATCGAAAAACAAAACACTTCTAATACTTATATGGTTCCACATCCAACTAATTGCAATGGTTGCTAAATCAACATTTTTGGTATTTGCAAAACTAAACAAGCTGTTGTAAATCACTTCAAAACGAAATTCAAATTCAACTAATAACAAGAAAATCCACAAAACTCTAATCACCGATCTAATCCGTATTTCCCC